>NC_138549.1:109054886-109604886 GCF_964273705.1 Natrix helvetica | reverse complement strand
TAAAAGCAGCACCCAGAACAATCAGGAAGAGTCTTGAGGATCTTAAGTTTATAGTAGCACGATAGTTAAGTGGATCTGGCTTCCCCATTGACTTTGCTTGTCAGAAGTTTGCAAAAGCTGACCCCAGGACATGGCAACTGTCGTAAATATGAATCGGTTAACAAGCATCTGAATTTTGATTCATGTGACCATGGGAATACTACAACAGTCGTAAGTGCGAAAAATGGTGGTAAGTCACTTTTTTCAGTACTATTGTAATTTTGGTCACTAAATGAACTGAACTGAGGACTACCTGTATTAAAGTAAATTGCTGTGAAAAGAATCTCAAATATTTAGATGTGGGATGAGGTATTCATAAACTTGGCAGCCTTTTTTTTGCATATAATTATGTGATTTCTTTCCCTGACTTTTTCTAGCTAGTATCGCTCCTCTCCTGGCCTGCTCTCTAAATATCAGATGTGGCTGTTCTGTATATTTAAACACTCCTCTCATAAACAACGGAAGCTGATATAAGGTGAAAGTTCATAACCTCTCATTTACAAATAAGGCGCTTTATTGGTGCATGCGCATCTGTGCAAGGTCTGAAGATTTATAAAGACTGAATGTAAGCAAGTCGCTGATCCGGAAACAGCAGTGTCAGCTCTGTGGCAAACTGAATGAAAATCAAAATCCTCTTGTCTGTCATGGATGAATGGCTTCACTGTGAGAACTAGGTGAACGCAGAGCAAAACAAACGACCCCTGCAACCAAGCAGGGCAAATGCTGTGAAGAGCAACAACACTGAATAAAACGTTCTTTGTGAGGTCCCTTTAAAATTATCTGCAATTCCACAACAGCCTGGCTCTCAGTGGATTGTTTTTTTTTTTAGTTTGTCCAAGGTTATAGTCCATCCTCTGCTTATCTCGTACAGAGGTATTCATCAGACCAGTCAAAGCAGTGTTGTACTCCATCTCGGCAAAAACTTCTAGGAATGCAGGTACAATAATCATGGAAGACCACCAGGGTACAACGCCAAGACTCAGGTCCACAAGGAGGACAGCTGGCTTCTACAAGATTAAAAATACACACACATGAACTCAAGTAATAAGATTTTTTTCTTCCCCAAAATCATAACAGCGGTTGGTGGTTAATCCTACCTAAGTGTCCCCCACCCAGAAGTCTGAAACATTAGCTGTGGACAGTGCTTACTTAAACGTACGAGGACTCTAGCCGTAACACACCTGAAAGATTTAAGATTAGAGAAATCACATGCCGAACAAAATTCTGAGTCTTTTAAATATATTTACAGTATGTCAACGCAATCTCTCGATCTGATTTACGAGGTTATTTCAGGGGGAAATCCTGTTGGCATTGTGCTTCCTAGTCAAACATGATCTGCCAGTTTTGTATTACTTCTTGAATATATTAGGCCTGTGTGGTGTGGCTGAGCATGTACAAAAAAGAAAGCAATGCATATATAGACCATAATGTAACAGGTATTTTAAAAAACCCTTTGTGGGAGCTGATCAATTTATAATTACAGGTAGTCTTCAACTTAGGACCGCAATGGAGTCTAGAATTTATGTTGCTAAGTGAGAAATTTGTTAAGTGAGTTTTCCCCCACTTTACGACTTTGACTTATCTTGCCACCTGTGTTAAGTAAATCACTGTTGTTAAATTAGTAACACGGTTGTTAAGTGAATCTGGCTTCCCCGTTGACTTTGCTGGTCAGAAGGTCACAAAAGATGCTCACATGACCCCAGGATACTGCAACCATCATAATTATGAACCCGTTATCAAGCATCCGATTGTAATTCACGGTGGGGATGCTGCAACGGCCATAAGTGTGAAAAATGGTCATGTCACTTTTTTCAATGCCATTGTAACTTTGAACGGTCACCAAAGGAACTGTTGTAAGTCGAGGACTAGCTGTATAGCCATCCATAAACTCTGGCTTATGGCCTTGAAATGGAGATGCGAACTGCCCCACCCCCCTAGAGTTGGCAATGACTAGCAGAGTAAAATTCACAGGAATTCAGTGGTAGGATTCAAAAAAATTTACTACTCGTTCTGTGGGCATGGCCTAGTGGGCGTGGCAGGGGAAGGATACTGTAAAATCTCCCTTTCCCCGCCCTTCTCCAGGGGAAGGTTACTGCAAAATCCCCATTTCCTCCCGATCAGCTGGGACTCGGGAGACAGAGAATAGATGGGGGAGGGGCCAGTCAGAGGTGGTATTTACTGGTTCTCCGAACTACTCAAAATGTCCGCTACCGGTTCTCCAGAACTGGTCAGAACCTGCTGAATACCACCTCTACAGGGACTCCTTTCCTTATGGAGCCAACTCTTTTCTCATCTACTGGCCAGAAAGTCAAACGACCTGCATAAGGAAGAACATCAAGAAAACAGGAACAGATCAACCAGCACAGCATAGGTCTATGCTGCGATACACTTAATTCCTTTGCTCTGGACTTGAATAACTAGTCTTCTGTTTCCCCTCCATTGTATATGTTTGTGTATGAGTGTGTACGTGTGTTGAGGGCAAGGTCAACTCATGCAAAACACTTTGGGAGACAACTAAAGCTTTAAAATATTCATTTACATTTAAAACCATGATTTTAATTTTTCAGCAAATAAAGGACTCACGTGATCCTATTTCATCAGAACAATCTCCACAATCATTAAATCCATTACACTTTTTGTCTGCGTAGATCCAAAGCCTGCGATTCTTGCAATAAAATATCAAGTGGCCAGGAAGGCTTTTTGGCAAATCACCTACCAAAACAAACAAAGAAATATAAGCTTATACTGTTGTAAAAAAAAAAGACGTTTCCTTAAAATGTGACCAGTCAAGAAAAGACATTATACTAACAAATACACCTAGACCTGGCAAGTAAATATAAGGGATATCCTGGCAATGTTGATGAAATACTTATTTTGCTTAGAAATGCAAACTATTAGGTGTTGAAATATTTATTGCAGAATAAATTTGATGATTAAAAAAACCCTGATTACTTCAGTTATGTTTTTTTGGTTTAAACCTTTTGAATGCCAAGTTTAAATATTTTAATATACTGATTGTAATTCTAAAGTGTATCTAGAAAAAAACATCCAGTTTTGCTTAGTTAAACTGTCCCCTTGAATTCTGAACTGTTTTTCACCCATGAGAATGGCCTTTTAGAGAGTACTGTACAAAAGCAGAGATTCCTGGTAAAATGAGCTTGCATGCCAAAATAGGATGCATTGATCAAACTTGCAATCATTTGTGCAATGATTTATTAAATAATCCATAAATGTCTGTGTTCACACAATATACTAAGCCAAAACTAAACAAATCCCACTAAAGCAGGGCTGTCAAACTCGCGGCCCTTGGGCCAGATGCGTCACATGCTGCCCACACCCATGTCTGGTGGGATTCAAATTTTTTTACTACTAGTTCTGTGGGCATAAGTCGGCATTGCATGGCTTGGTGGACATGGCAGGGGAAGGATACTGCAAAATCCCCATTTCCTCCAGATCAACTGGGATTCGGGAGGCAGAGAGTAGGTGGGGCCGGGGCCCGTCAGAGGTGGTATTTACCGGTTCTCCGAACTACTCAAAATTTCCACTACCAGTTCTCTAGAACTGGTCAGAACCTGCTGAATACCACCTCTGGCCCACGCCCAGATTAGTGAAGGTGGGGAAAAAGTCATGATATATCATGTGACATGACCATAGCATGTTCAACTCTAAAGAGAGCTTACTGTCAGAAGAATATTCTAGTCGGAATCTCAGCTGGGATTGGGTAAGAATGACATGGGATTCAGCGGCTTGAAGAGGAAGAAATTTATTCAAGAACATAGAAGCAGCACTTGAGGTAGTTACAATTTGGGGTACAGAGACAAGAAACATTTATAGGAGAGATGGTCCTTTGCGAGGTGTATGTAAGTGTGCCCTTGTTTGGTAGATGATCAGGTCTGATGGAAAAGTTCTTATCTTACTATTCTTAGTGTGCATGTAAATCTTTTCCCTTTGGTATGTGCCTATGTGCCAACTTTGGATGCCATTTCTGTGTACCCAGGGAAACTCTGTATTGGAAAAGGGTTTTCCCTGCCTGCTATTATTTGCCAGATTAATTAGTTTAGCCTGGTCATTATATGAATGGAGGAAGTGGATTAGCAATCTTTGCAACACTGTATTGACTTTGTTTGCAACATAGTATTCTAGTTTCAGTTACTCATGAGTCAAGTTAATGATCAAAGGGAGGGTTAGAGACAGTATACTGTAGGTATACAAATAAATCTAATTTTGAATTAAAATTCTTTCCACAATACAACTCATTATTGCTCAAACATGTTAAGACAAAGGCTGACTTCCCACAACCTCCTAAATCATAAAGTACTAAGTAATTCCAGTTCAGCTAACCTAAGATGTCAAGTCAGTATGTTTTATTTTGAATCTAGCTTCTGAAAAAAGTGGAAATAAAGTAAGTGTGAGGTGGGACAGTGATCAACACCTATTGATACATTTCATTTAGAATCAACTTCTCAGATCAAGTCTGTTAATTGTAAACTTAAAACAAAATGGATCAATTTTCCAAAAAGGGACACCCAGAGCTTGCAGTGGTGAGGCTAAAGGAAGACAGAACATTTGAATCTTGTTTTTGACCATAGCCTAATTCTAATTTAAAACATAATGTTCTAGAATATTCAGATATAATGTAAGCTATCCAAAGTCAATGAGAAGTCCTTCTAACTTCTCATTTCCTGCTGTCCTTTGCTGTATTTTCCTGTATTATGCTAGCAGACTTTTTAAAATAATCCCAATGGGCTCATCTTTACATAGTAAAACCTGGTTGACCATATGGATTGGGGATAAGATGAGGAAAAATGAATTGGAGCAGAGGATGAATGCAAACAAGATTTGACACTAAAGCACAAACTTCCATATTGTTGGAAGGACAAGGCAACTGTATGAAAACTATTTGCTGAAATGAGAAATATGCACAGAGACATCGGAAGAAATCAAAGAGGTCTGAGATCATTTTATTCTTGGTTCATTTCTGGTAGTTATTATAATGTTTCTGTTTCAAAAAGTGCAGCAACTTACGTTACTATAGATAGTTCTCAGCCTACGCTCACAATTGAGCCCAACATTTATGTTGGCAAACAAAAGAGTTGCTAATCGAGTTTTGCCCTACTTTATGACCTTTTTTGCCACAGTAATTAAGTGAATCACTGCAGTTGTTAAGTTAGTAACATGGTTGTTAAGTGAATCTGGCTTTCCCACTGACTTTGCTTGTCAGAAGGTCCAAAAACATGATCATATGGGCCCTGGGCCACTGCAACTGCCAAGCATCTGGATTTTGATCATGTGACCATGGAGATGCTATAATGGCTGTAAGTGTGAAAAATGGTCATAAGTCACATTTTTCTCAGTGCCATTGTAACTTCGAATGGTCACTAAGTGAATGGTTTAAGTTCAGGACTACCTGTGCTATACATGTTCGGCTTTTCAGTAATACTGTGCTTACCCTGATAATATGGGCTCTCTTTTCAGCTTAGGTAATGTTTACATTATTTGCTAGAGCGCTGGAATGAAGGGATCTTACTTAGAAAAAGAATAGTAGATTCAATTGAAAACCACAAGTATTCAAATTCAGATGTTATTGAGGAGAAATTACTCATGATATTATGCAACTTATTATTCAAGTGTGCTTAAAGTTATATAGAAATTATGTTCAAGTGTCCTTAAAGTTATATAGAAATTAATGTGCAAATGAGCTAACATATTTACATATTTTCTATATTGCTTTAAGAACACTTGTACACCAGTTTTGGACCTTGAGATCTTGTAGCCCTATAGTAATCCAGTTGTTTGTTTTAAGGTATAGCATAAATGACTAAACATTCCCTTCTACATAGAAAAAATAACATTAAAACTGCAGAATGTATAATCACATATCCTTTACAAGGAGTATAAGACAGGGGTGTCAAACTCAAGGCCCAGAGGCCAGATCCAGCTGTGGGGTACTTATATCTGCCCTGGGGCTGACCTAGAAACAGCAAAAGACTGGCCCCCGGTGCCTTTGCCAGTGAAAATGGAGCTCGCGAGGGCTGCATATGAGCTCCTTTTTCACTGGCAGAGAGTTGCAGGATGCCGTCGCAGCCAAAAATGGAGCTCAGGAGCTGTTTTCGCTGGCAGAGTGCTCGGGCCACACAGGCGCCCCTGACACGAGTGACATCAAACTGGCCACACCCACCCTGGCCACGCCCACCCTAGCCCCCCAAGATCCAACACAACCCTGATGCAACCCTCAATGAAATTGAGTTTTACACCCCTGGTCTAAAGTATCCTAGAGAAAAATATTGTGATGTGAAGAGGACAAGAAGAAAGGCACAACGTAAGGCTCTTACTACATAATGCTTTTTGCTCATCTTCCCCATTGGCACAATTTTGTCTTGCGTCACAAACTTCACTGGCTGGAATGCAGGTCTCTCTGTTATCACATAAAAAGCCTGTCTGCTTACTGGTAGTCACACATAAACGGTTAACTGAAAAATAAAACCAAGAGCAACCAAATTGTAAATACTGACACTCAATAATCAGAACTAACAGTACTGCTGTATATACCTCTGTGAAATTTGATGCAATTCAAATTAAGGTTTTAGATCTACAGGTTAATTAATCTTCAGATACTCTGATTCCTTCTTTCCATTTTTCTATTAAAACTGAATTTAACATACCCTGTTTCCCTGAAAATAAGACCTCCCCGGATAATGAGACCAATTGGGCTTTTGAGCGCATGCACTAAAATGAGCCCTCCCCAGAAAATAAGCCCTCCCCAAAAATATTCCAACACAGCAGCAGCCATGAGGTGATCACGCTCGCCGCCTCCTGCACCTCAAAAATAATAAGACCTCCTTGAAAATAAAGCCAAGCACTTATTTCGAGGGTCAAAAGAAAATAAGATCCTGTCTTATTTTCAGGGAAACATGGTAATTTTTACAGAACTGTCACAGAACAAATAGACTGGGCAGTATGCAAAGTTAAAATCACAAAGAACAGTACTGTACAACAAATAGTGAAAAATTATGCAATGAATAATCAAAAATTATAAGCAGTAAAATCATTAAAACCATAAAACATCATTTGCAGGAGAGCATAGTCAGTCTCCCTAACACTGTAATTACCTTACAGATTCCATACCCATAGATAGTGGATCTCCAGATCAGATGGCTAAGCCCCCTCTTCAGCCCATTCTGGCCAATAATTGGAATTACGTGGTTTGGAAATCGAAGATTAAAAGATGTATACCTTTATCATGTCACAAACGTCATGTCACATATCCTGTCACATATCCTATGTGTCAAATATTAATTGAAGTGTAGGCATGTATTCTTTGACTTATGACCAGTGGCTTAGGGACCATTGAAAATTATGATGGACCTCCCCAGGAGTTCTTACAACCCAGTTCCAAAATTCTGGTGGCTGACCCCCTGTGCAGTCATGTGACTGCGCATTTGGCACTTAGCAACTGGCCTAGATCTGCAGTCTTTTGCAGTGTCCTGTGCGGTGGTGGGGTTCATTTTTTTTTTACTACCGGTTCTGTGGCTTGGTGAGCATGGCGTGGCTTGGAGGGTGTGGCAGTGGAATGATACTGTAAAATCTCCCTTTCCCCGCCCTTCTCCAGGGGAAGGTTACTGAAAAATCCCCATTCCCTCCTGATCAGCTGGGACTTGGGAGAGAATAGATGGGGATAGGGGCCAGTCAGAGGTTATATTTACTGGTTCCCTGAACTACTCAAAATTTCTGCTACCAGAAATTTCTGACTAGAACTGGTCAAAACCTGCTGAATAGCACCTCTGGTCCTGTGGGTCCTGTGATCGGGTTTTACAATGTTTTGCCAAAAAAACAGCATTTACTTCTGGTTGTTGGCAAATCCAGCCATAGTGAATAATTGGTTTACTTAATGACTTAATCACTTAATGTCTGCCGCAAAAGTTGTCAAATCAGTTTAGTCACATGAGCCATTTCAAGACCGTTTTAGCTGTAAGGGGATGGTTCCATTACTGTTGCTAGTCGAGGAATACCTATAAAAAGTCAGTTATATAATATTGTCTCAGATATTTTAATTATACCGTGATAAAAGCACCTTTGAACTTAGAGCAGCATGAGAATTAAAGGACAACTGGTCTACTTGAAAAACAATTAGATACATCTACATATATTTCATATGTGTCCTACAAAGCATTGAGCACTTAGTGTTTTGACAGCCACAAGATTAATTTTATTAGATCATATACCTTTTAGTGGCAGTCAAACTCATCTTCAAAAGGTGTGGAACTTGATGCGCATTGCAAACTGACAGTGTATATCAAAGTGGAACTATTAACGCTCATTTAGGTAAATGTTGGCCAATTATAAGCTATATTATGGATGTTACACATCTGATTCAAAAAAGCAATTTGGATAATTACATAGCTGGCATACAATTAAGAGAGTGGCCCTATCTGTATCTAATAAGCTCCTTTTATACTCTCCTACAGCATGTATAAGCATAGAAAGCAGAGGTGGTATTCTATTGGTTCGAACCAGATCGCCCAAACCGGTAGCCGAAACAAGTAGCCTGACTCTATGGCATCCCATTTAGGCTATTTTTCACCAAAAGTGCATGCGCAGAAGGATGCATGAGTGCTCACATTTGCAAACTGCTAGGGAAAGTAAGTGTATATACCACCCCTGATAGAAAGGTTATGTAAGGTGACTTTGCCACCTTCACCCTGATCTTCCCAGTTTGAGGAGGGAAATCTGAAGGAAGGTTGCATCTAACTGATGTACTGATAAGCTTAGAATCTCATTTTAGACCTTCCCACTTAAATGGGTAAATGAGGGATGGAGTGGGACAGAAATAGCATATGAGGCTGCACTACCTCCACTACTTTTGATAGTGACATGCTGTCCTGCATAATATAAATGTGGTATTCCATACAATTAGTTTTTTTTTTAAGAAATAGATGCATTTTTATTAAGAGGGAAATAATAATTGTATGGTTTAGCTTCCATAGTTTTAGTGGACCTAGTTTAGTCTAAATCCACCATAACAATGTTGCCATGCTCATGTCAGTTGGGCAGAAAAAGAGGTGATCAAATGATTCATTTATGGGTTTTATGTTGATTCACTTGAGTACATATAGTAGTAGTAGCTGGCTGACCTAGCTTTGCCCAGAAACTAAACAGGATTAGAGCTGGTTTGGACGACTAAGAAGCCCTAAAAGATGGTATGACAAAATATATCCATCCTATTGCCAAGAAAACACCATGGTTATGTTTGAAAAGTCAATAGTGACTCATAAGAGACTTACTGATGCTAGGTCATAAGGCTAGAATTGTCATTTCTAGTATCTAGCTGCAACCATGGCAACACTGTTTCGAGATCAGAGTATCTGAATCAGTCCATAGACACCTGTTTATGGAAAACACCTATAATACTAAATTAAAAACCCCATCCACTATATAAATATTACAAGCAATAGATATTTCCCTGACAGTGAAACTTTACAAAGAGCACAAAAAGCATATGGGACCCTCTCAAGTGGTTACTGATGACATATCAAACTGTGCTTTAAAAATGTCCATTACTGGTTATATTGATAAACAACCAAGTTCTCCTTTCTTCTAACTCTTGATATTTCAGACAACACTGTCACCATCCAACCAGTGGTGGGATTCAATTTTTTTTACTACCGGTTCTGTGGGCGTGACTTGGTGGGTGTGACATAACTTGGCGGGCATGGCTTGGTGAGCGTGACAGGGGAAGGATACTGTAAAATCTCCATTCCCTCCCAATAAGCTGGGACTTGGGAGGCAGAGAATAGATGGGGGCGGGGCCAGTCAGAGACAGTATTTACCGGTTCTCCAAGCTATTCATGATTTCCGCTACCGGTTCTCCAGAACTGGTGAGAACCTGCTGAATATCACTTCTGCATCCAACATACTGAAAGAGCCATGACTGTTCTTCCTGTGGTGTAGATGTCAGACTAAAACTGAAATCTGGAAATAACTGACCTGGGGTAGGAGGAGGAATGCCGACGTTCACAGCCAATGCAATGATGGCAATGATGATACCAAGTATAATAAGACTAATGGCAGATACACAGATGCATCGTCGAGAGCAAAGGGTCCATGAAAAACACTTTCTGCAGCAGTCTGGTTGGTCATGAGTAGTACCTGCTATTGAAAGAAAACTACTGTAAAATTCATGCACATATTATTGGCTTCTGCCAGCTTCCAACAATTAATTTCTTTCTAAAAGACCTACAGAAGACCATTGGAGTGGCATGGGGAAAATACATGGATTCTAGCATCATTGCAATCTACTCCATACAGTGAATAGCGCTTGCCTGACCATGGCAGATCACAAAAATATAAGCAACTTGGACCTGATTGGATTTTGCAAGGGAGATTACTAGGAACGGCAGGGACGTAGCTTGATGGGAAATTAAAAAAAAAAAGAACATCCTGAAAATGTCAGTGTCAAAGTACTTCTGTATCATTGCCAGGAAAACAACAGAGAGGTTAGCCATCATCTGAACCTGATTTACAGGAGACTTTACTTTTTCCTTCATATAAAATATTTATATGCTTTAAAAGATTTTGCTCTTGTCATGGACCATATGATCTATTTACATTAAAAATAAAGCCTGTATAGCTGCATGGTGGGACACAGTGGGTCAGTGGCTAAGACGCTGAGCTTGTTGATCAGAAAGGTTAGTATTTCAGTGGTTCGAATCCCTAGTGCTGCGCAACAGAGTGAGCTCCCATTATTTGTCCCAGCTTCTGCCAACCTAGCAGTTTGAAAGCATGTAAAAAAATGTAAGTAGAAAAATAGATGCCACCTTTGGTGGGAAGGTAACAGTGTTCCATGCACCTTTGGCGTTTAGTCATGCCGGCCACATGACCACGGAGATCTCGTTGGACAGTGCTGGCTCTTCGGCTTTGAAACAGAGATGAACACTGCTCCCTAGAGTCGGGAACGACTAGCACATATGTGCAAGGGAAACCTTTATCTTTACCTTGTAACCGCATGAATTTTGTAATGTTTTCATTTCTCCAAATCTCTTAAAGCAAAATCTAATGCAGTGTTTCTCAGTTTCAGAATCGTTAAGATGGGTGGACTTCACGTTGGCTAGGAAATTCTAGGAACTGAAGTCCACCCATCTTAAAGTTCCTGAAACTGAGAAGCACTCATCTAATGGACTTCCTTTTGCCTTAATGTCATGGAACACAAAGATTATTTTGTCCAGCCGGAACTCCAAATTGGTCTTCATTAAATTATATGGCAACATCTAATAAATAAATACATTTGTCTTTTACGCCATTTATTTTGGAAATGTAGGGTCCTTATTCAGGCAATATTCTTTAGGTTGTTTGGAAGAGGTTTTTTTTAAACCGCCTGTTTGTAATGTTTTACAAACATTGACAGGTTGAAGACAGAACCTGATTCTTCTGCAGGTAAAGGGTGTTTTTCAAACTACGCCTCTTGTTCAACGAACATCGCAAGAAAACTAAGGAAATAAACAGGATTCCAAGCCCACGAGGAATATATTTATCACATTTTGGGTTTTAGCTTTCCAATCTTTAAGTAGCTCAACAGAGAATACATTTCTCAATATTTCTACTGTTATTCTGTGCTGATGAGTGATATCAGATCCTTCCATTGATGCTATTTTAGAGGAAAATCATGCCATTTATTTTTCCCATTTCCTTCTCAAGTGCATATGTCTCTTTTTCTTTAGCGTAGATATGGATGTACATACAGACCTTTAGAAAGGCAGGGAAGACCTGCTTCCTTTCCTGTACGACAGATCAGGTGTGTAGAGAGCCCTGCTGAGGAATTATAGTATACCTCTGCCACAATCACCTCTTTTTATTTTTGCTTATTAGATTTTAATTGTATATGTTTTTGTATTTGTTGGTTATCATTTTTTCCCCTTTTTGTATGCCTTGTATAAGTTGGATGGCCATATAATTACTTTAGAAAAATTAAGTAAAATAATAACTGTTACCCTTTTATGTGTCTATCTTGAAATTCTACAAAGTCTCTTACTCAAAGTTGTAAAATGCTAGTACATCCTTGTACAATTTCATTTCATCCAGTTGTTTTGGATCATCACTGACACAATCCCCAGCTAGTAGGATTGGGAATATATGCACATAAAGAAGTGAAAGATGAATAATAATGATTTTAAAATGCTACCCTGTTTTCCATTTGTACAGCCACATTTTCCATCCATCCATCCACTATTCTAATATCTTAAAATCACAAATGTTATTAAATTGATTAAATTAAGATTTAATATGGAATTAGATAATGATCTCTCTCTCTATTCCAAGTTTCATAATATACAGTTCCTAGTTATAATCTATGAGAAGTCATTTTTGCAGGGGTAGCATTTTCTATTTCTAACATAATTATATACCATTAACAATTTTCTAATTCAAAAGGATAAAAATTTCCTATGGCAACATTAACTGTGTGTGTATTTGTGTGCTGTGACTGTGTATTTTTTACTCTCCCCAAAAAATCACTTCACCATACTTAATAAGCATCTAGTACTTTGTCACTGAATTAAGTATTCAGAACTTTTTACCTTTCATATCAGTGAGATGGGATTTGGTTGAACCCAGTGAGTCCGTATCAAAATTCTATAATTAATAAAAATAAAATAAATATTGAGCCAAGATCTTTAAAGCAAGTAACTACTTTAGTAGCTACATCACTTAAGGCAGTAGATTTGGACCAGGAGGCCAAGTTAAGGAGCTCTGAAGATACATAACCATGAAGCACATTGCAACACATTGGGGTTATTATACAGGGTATTATTGCTGGGATAAAATTAAAGAAAAAAAATGAAGTAATTAAAAAAATACCACATCATATATCCTTATGCATATTTGAAGAATTGTGTCAATATAAATATATTCAATTATATTCCATTCAACTTTCTGTTACTAAAGTAACTGCACATGATAGTCTAGCATTTGTAGCTTGTTTACAGAAAACAAAATTTGTTATTTTAACCCAGTAAGAGTAATTACAATTATCCTAAAGGTATGACTGATTACCTGTGGGTAAATTCTGTTCATTTTCCTTCTAGAAGCCAAGCAGGATTATACTGACAAGAAAAAGAAAATTGTTCTGACCATTCAAACATCAGTGTTAAAATGGTGTCGCTACTCAAGACAGAAAGAGGAGCTAGCTTTTATTAAGTGGTGTGTTGATTAGGAGACCAAGCCACCAGATTACATACCTGGGGTTGGGTTACCTGGTTACTAAGAGAAACAAAAGAACAAAAGAGAATGACTCTTTTCTTCTTTTACGTAGGACTTCATCCCCATCATATTGAAGAAAATGGAAGTACCATAAGCACAAAGAGAAAAAAAAATCTCCTTTGATTTATGTTGTCCCTTTCAGCTTTCAAAGAAAATTACTAATAATGATTCAGCCACTGCTAGACACATAAGTAAATTTCACAAATAGCAACAAGGTATTTATAGGCAAGAACAAACTAATTGTAGGCAAGAATGATGTTGCTTTGAAAGCTCAGGATATAAACCAACTTAACTTTTAAATTATTTATCTGTAAAGGCAACCATTGTGAAACAAAACCCCTTTGTAAAGTTATAATGATATAAACACATGATGTGAGCATCTTTTTCAGCCTTTGAGTGTTTTTTTGTTTTTAATTAGCCAAAGTTAGAACTCTGTTACTGAAGTAGTTCATAGTTGCATTTTTTAAACTGGATTGGTCTCTTTGACCAGTGTAATTTATAATGTAATTGATATAGGAAAAACACCAATTTAGTTATTAAATTTGGGATAACCTTTAATGGTATGAGATGTTTAAAAAAATTAAAGATACTTTTTAAACAGCATGGATTTAGCTGTTTGAAGTATCTTATTTCTTACAAGTGATTTTCAACTAGATTAGTGGACCAGAGGAATGCCGTTGATATAGTTTACTTGGACTTCAGTATGGCTTTTGATAAGGTAGACCATAACCTACTACTACATAAAGTAGAAGAATGTGGGTTAGACAGCATCACCATCAGATGGATTGGTAACTGGCTGACCAACCGCACTCAACGTGTAGTCCTCAATGGAACTGCATCTACATGGAGGGAAGTATGCAGTGGAGTACCCCAAGGCTCTGTTTTAGGCCCAGTACTCTTCAACATCTTCATCAATGATTTGGATGAGGGAATAAATGGGGAACTCATCAAATTTGCAGATGATACCAAGCTGGCAGGAATAGCCAACACTCCAGAAGATAGGCTTAAGATACAGAAGGATCTTGACAAACTTGAACATTGGGCACTATCTAATAAAATGAAATTCAATGGTGAAAAGAGTAAGGTTCTACATTTAGGCAACAAAAACGGAATGCACAGGTACAGTATAGGTGATACCTTACTCAGTAGTAGTAACTGTGAAAGGGATCTTGGAGTCCTAGTGGACAACCATTTAAATATGAGCCAGCAGTGTGCAGCAGCTGCCAAAAAAGCCAACACAGTTCTAGGCTGCATCAACAGAGGGATAGAATCAAGATCACGTGAAGTGTTAATACCACTTTATAATGCCTTGGTAAGGCCACACTTGGAATATTGCATTCAGTTCTGGTCGCCACGATGTAAAAAAGATGTGGAGACTCTAGAAAGAGTGCAGAGAAGAGCAACAAAGATGATTAGGGGACTGGAGACTAAAACATATGAAGAACGGTTGCAGGAACTGGGTATGTTTAGCTTAAGAGAAAGAAGGACTAGGGGAGACATGATAGCATTATTCCAATATCTCAGAGGTTGCCACAAAGAAGAGGGAGTCAAACTATTCTCCAAAGCACCTGAGGGTAGAACAAGAAGCAATGGGTGGAAACTAATCAAGGAGAGAAGCAACTTAGAACTGAGGAGAAATTTCCTGACAGTGAGAACAATTAATCAGTGGAACAGCTTGCCTCCAGAAGTTGTGAATGCCCCAACACTGGAAGTCTTTAAGAAGATGTTGGATAGCTATTTGTCTGAAACGGTATAGGGTTTCCTGCCTAGGCAGGGGGTTGGACTAGAAGACCTCCAAGGTCCCTTCCAACTCTACTATTGTATTGTATTGTATTGTATTGTATAGATAGCCTCAAGAGCTACATACAGCACTTTACTACATACAGTACAGGTCATTAATAACATTCATATGGTGTTCAGTCTATATGTAATAGATTAATATACAGCCCATTGTCACAGTAACGGAAATTTTAGAAAACAAAATAATCCATTTAAATTTTGAGATAAGTACATTTGTCTTGCTGTGGAAAGAGCAATCTTTTAAAGTTGCCTGAAGATCTTTCTGCGTTTTAATTTAACCTCAGATTTATTAAAATAAGTGCAGAGAACTAATCTTGCAGAAGATCTAAATAAAACATACAGAATAATGACATAGCTAAGCTATAGGGCAGAAAGCCTGAGATAAGCCTGCATCAAAATCTTTCTAGAGTTCACATCCCAGTTCGATCTTCCTACCTTGGGGATAATGTCTTGGTACTTCGCAAATAAAATCATTTATCTTCATATGGTATCTCCCCCCCCCCCCCCCAATCATAATGGCTTAAGAAACATACCGTATTTTTGGAGTATAAGACGCACCTTTTTCCCTCAAAAAAGAATGTGAAAATCTGGGTGTGTCTTATGCACTGAACACAACATTTTTGGCCACCCGAAACCCTGCCTCCTTTGCAAAAAAGGCCATGCATAGCCTTTAGGAGGCTTCCAGAGTGCTCCTGGGGGCTGGGAAGGGCAAAAATGAGCGAAAACGGGCTGTTTTTTGGTCATTTTTGCCCCCACCCCAGGAGCACTCTACAAGGCTCCTAAAGGCTATGCATGCCCTTTTTTTTGTGAAAACGGGCCATTTTTGGGATGTCTGCAGAGTGCAAAAACATTTTTTTTAATTTGCCTCTTCAAAATCTTGGTGCATCTTATACTCCAAAAAAAACGGTAGAGCTGTCATCATCTATGCTGTTTCTGTGATTAAAAGGGAAAAATGGAATGGGGGAATGAAATAATTTCTATTGTTCAGCCTCCTGGCCATGTAGCTTATAAGCTTTTGGCTAGACTATATAGCCCTTACCCCGGTTCCACCACTCTTTGTAAGATAGCCCAATTTCACAAGAAACAAATAAGATCAAAGTTTATTAAAGAAAAGAAAAATATAAAATATTTTTGCTTTAAAATCTTTTAGGCAAACATTCAATTGTAAGGAGCTAAATACAATACAATAATACAATAGTAGAGTTGGAAGGGACCTTGGAGGTCTTCTAGTCCAACCCCCTGCCTAGGCAGGAAACCCTATACTGTTTCAGACAAATGGCTATCCAACATCTTCTTAAAGACTTCCAGTGTTGGGGCATTCACAACTTCTGGAGGCAAGCTGTTCCACTGATTAATTGTTCTAACTGTCAGGAAATTTCTCCTCAGTTCTAAGTTGCTTCTCTCCTTGATTAGTTTCCACCCATTGCTTCTTGTTCTACCCGCAGGTGCCTTGGAGAATAGTTTGACTCCCTCTTCTTTGTGGCAACCCCTGAGCTATTGGAACACTGCTATCATGTCTCCCCTAGTCCTTCTTTCTATTAAACTAGACATACCCAGTTCCTGCAACCGTTCTTCGTATGTTTTAGTCTCCAGTCCCTAATCATCTTTGTTGCTCTTCTCTGCACTCTCTCCAGAGTCTCCACATCTTTTCTACATCGTGGCGACCAGAACTGAATGCAGTATTCCAAGTGTGGCCTCACCAAGGCATTATAAAGTGGTATTAACACTTCACGTGATCTTGATTCTATCCCTCTATTTATGCAGCCTAGAACTGTGTTGGCTTTTTTGGCAGCTGCTGCACACTGCTGGCTCATATTTAAATGTTTGTCCACTAGGACTCCAAGATCCCTTTCAGTTACTACTACTGAGCAAGGTATCACCTATACTGTACCTGTGCATTCCGTTTTTGTTGCCTAAATGTAGAACCTTACTCTTTTCACCATTGAATTTCATTTTATTAGATAGTGCCCAATGTTCACGTTTGTCAAGATCCTTCTGTATCTTAAGCCTGTCTTCTGGAGTGTTGGCTATTCCTGCCAGCTTGGTGTCATCTGCAAATTTGATGAGTTCCCCATTTATTCCCTCATCCAAATCATTGATGAAGATGTTGAAGAGTAGTGGACCTAAAACAGAACCTTGGGGTACTCCACTGCATACTTCCCTCCATGTAGATGCAGTTCCATTGAGGACTACACGTTGAGTGCGGTTGGTCAGCCAGTTACAAATCCATCTGGTGGTGATGCTGTCTAACCCACATTCTTCTACTTTATCTAGTAGTAGGTTATGGTCTACCTTATCAAATGCCTTACTGAAGTCCAAGTAAACTATATCGACGGCATTCCTCTGGTCCACTAATTTTGTCACATTATCAAAGAATGCAATAAGATTAGTCTGGCATGATCTGTTTTTGACAAACCCATGTTGGCTTTTGGCTATTACTTTGTTTGCTTCTAGGTGTTCGCAAATTCGTTGCTTGATTGTTTTCTCCAGAATCTTTCCTGGTATTGAGGTCAGGCTGATAGGTCTGTAGTTTCCTGGATCTAATAACAAAGCTATTCAAGGCAGAGTGATACAGCTTGTAAGTCAGTTAAAAAAATGTTCTAACCTACACCACAGGATGTTGTTTGTTCTCTCAACCAGAAACTTCATAAGCAAGAATCTGGAGAAGTTTTTAAAAAATCAATACAAATTACACTCAAAGTAATTTGGTGCCCAGTTTGATAAGGACTAAGCCTTAAACACCTAATTCTATAATTTATTTCTCTGTTTAAATTATAGAATTAGGTGTTTAAGCCTCAGCCCTTATCAGTCTCAAGACAGGAGACTTATCACAATACAGTGAAAGACATTCATCTTATTAGAGATTCTTGGCTGAATTTATTAAAAACCAGAATTCTCATGAGATAGATTTTTCATATCTCAATTAGCTGGACATCCTTAGGTTCCAGACATATCCACACTGCAATGAGTAGTTCTGGGAAACCACAGCTATGACTGATTCAATCCACAGATTATGGAGTTCTGCCAGAATTTAAAATAACTCCAAATGTTCTTCTGTCCAGCAAAGAGGGAAGGGCCAGAATAATTCCCTATGTATTGGGAACTACATTCACAACAGATATATTTTATAGTTCTCTATAGTTATGAAGAATTCAGATATCTCACTGTAGCTTAAATCAGATTCATTGAGCATGACTAGGTCAAAATAATTTTGAGGTATAATTTGAAACACGTATTTTCTTAAAGATATATTTTGAAGTATATATAATTTTATACAACATTTTCCTTTTAAAAAAAAATGCCAAGAAACCATATTCTCTGTTTTTCCCCCAAACTTTATTCCTGGAGATTTTATGAGATGAAGGGCAAAAAATAAAGTTCATTCAAATCTAGATTTTCTACTAGTTTTGTCTTTTGATCAGAGGTTCTTGTAATTGTTTTAATTAGCAAGTTCATTACCTCTTGAAACTTTCTGCATTTGTATTTCCTATATCCTATACCAGTGGTCGGCAAGCCGCGGCTCGCGAGCCAAATGCGGCTCTTTAAACATTTTAATCTGGCTCTTCTGTGTGCCGGGCGCCCACTTCCCTCCCTCCTCTCGGGCTTCGGAGGGAAGCTTCTGCAAAACCCCGGCGAGACAAGTCTCCCAGGCTGTAATTTGCCGAGCTGTACGCGCGCGCCTGTTTTCCACGGTGTGGAGCAGCGGCGAGATTCTGGGCGGCGAGCGATGATTCCGGGGGCCATCAGTGGGGGGGCAGGGTCCCCCCTCGCGTTCCTCATCTTCCCGGATGGCCCCCAGAATCATCGCTCGCCGCCCAGAATTTCGCCGCTGCTCCACGGCGTGGAAAACAGGCGCGTGCGCACAGCTCGGCAAATTAAAGCCTGGGAGACTTCTTGTCACTCGCCAGGGCTTTTGAAGAAGCTTCACTCCGAAGCGTTCCGAGGGAGGGCTGTAAACTTCCCTCCGAAGTCTTGGGAAGTTCTGAGGAGCCCCCCAAGCCAAAACGCCGCTGCCAGGTAGTTAAAAGTACCTCTCTGATTCGTCTCTGTCAGTCTCTCTCTGATTCCCTCTCTCACTCCCTCTCTCTGTCTGTCTGTCTCATTCACACACACACACACTGTGGTCACCTTGTTGAGTGTTCCAATCACATTTCAAATGTGATTGAAACACTCAACAAGGTGACCACAGTGTGTGTGTGTGTGTGTGTGTGAATGAGACAGACAGACAGAGAGAGTGAGGGAGGGAGGGAATCAGAGAGAGACTGACAGACACACACACACACACACAGAGGGGGAGGGAGGGAGAGAAAGATAGACAGACAGAGAGACACACACACAGAGTGAGTGATTAAGTGAATGAGTGAGAGACAGACACACCCACATACACAGAGTGACAGAGAGAGAGGGAGGGGAGAGAGACAGAGGGAGAGACAGAGACAGACACACACACACACAGAGTGAGTGAGACACACACACACACACACACACACACAGAGTGACAGAGATGGGGGAAGGAGGAGAGAGAGACAGAGATACAGAGAGAGAGAGAGACAGACAGATAGACACCCAGAGAAAATGACAGAGGGAGACAGAGAGGGAGGGAGGGAGAGAGAGACAAAGAGCCAGAGAGAGAGAGAGAAAGAAAAAGAAAAAAAAAGAAAGAAAGTGGGAGAGGGAGATGAAATTAAAAGCAACAACATACAAACCTGACTTACTCAAACTATCCAAGGAAATGCAAGGCCAATGTTCACATTAGTGGTTGTGACTTTGTCAGTCATTGTCAGGATGTAATTTTCTCTACATTGTAAGGCAAATTTTACGGAATTTAACGTTATCGATAAATAATATCGTTCTAAAGTTTTTATTTTATTAGTTGTGTTATTTGTATCCTCCCGACCTATGTGGATACTTGCATGCGGAATATTCTCAATAAAAACTTATTGAAACTAAAAACAGTGTACCATCCTATGTATTTTCGGTTTTAAAAATGCGGCTCTCCAAATAAATTTCAATCGTGGTTTTGGCGAGATTTGGCTCAGTTGAAAAAAAAGGTTGCCCACCACTGTCCTATACAATTGGCTTCATTGTTTTTAACAGACTATGGTGATATATTGATAGCAGGGAATTAGAGACAGCTTTTATTGTGAGATTATCTAGCATAGAAAGGCTTACTTCTCCCATCTAACCCGCTGAGGAATTTTCAGAATTGTTCTCAGAACAGAACCTTAAGTTTTGTATAATAATATTATTTACAGTAAGTAGGCTATGCCTACTAAAGAAATAAAAGCTGAACATTATAAATACTAAACTACTGGCTCTTTTAATGAATTTATCGTAGAATGACGATTATGGTTTTGTTAATGTTTCTCATACTGAACAAATTGTAATATATTGAAGAGCCTCCAACAGAGAATGTACAACTTTCTTTCAACCTACACAGGCATGTTTAATGTAACCTGTTTAGCATTAGATCTGTACCAGAGACAGAAGCATCATAAAGAGTTGGAATTCAAAAAGAAATAATGTAAAGCAATTCCAGTTGAAATAGTTAGAACAACTTAATGCCTGCAAATAAAAATAAAAATAATTGATATAGTAGAAGTTATCATGTATCCTAAGAGCTAATGCTCAGAAGAGTTATATTTGTTTTTTAAAAACAGTCGAGAGACAATATTCAGCCTTTTGTAGTTGTTCAGGGGTGTTTTCCCAAAATATTTTATTAACATGGAACAAATATTTTAGAGCCTTCTTTTTAACACTAAACAAATTTCCACTGTAATACGCATTAATGTATCAAATTTATTTTCAATTGCATTTTTTAGAACATAAAAATATGGCAGGGAAGAACTTTTGAGAGAGCTATAGGAAAATTAGGTTTTCTACTTATAAGTCCATTAAGTTCATGGTAAATATTGCATCGATGAAGTCAAACAAGATTTCTAGTGATATTCTTCTTAGTAAAGTTTTTGAAAAGTGGCACCATGAATCTAAAATGACAAACTGAAGGAGAACTTTCATAAGAGAATGCTGTCTAATTTTATAAGGCTTGTTATGGAATGCAATGCAAAAGTAACACTCTAATATGTAGAGGGATTTTATTAAAGTTTATTTTTTACCCACAATTATTTAATCAGAGGAAACAGGCATAAGGTTAAACAAAATTTTATTTTTAGTTGTGGAAAAAGGGATGTTTGAAATGGTAAAGAGTTTGCAAGCTATGCTACAGTCGTTTAATTTATCCACAGCTAAAATAACTTAAAGTGCCTTTGACTACCAAAAAGTTATTACACTTTTTGAAACAGATTCCAAATATATTTTCTGACATATGTTCATAATATACAAATGTCAATGCATAGACAAATACTTAGGACTTTTAGTAATCCAAGAAAACATAGACAAGTGTAAATACACTACAAACTCCTTGTACCCATGTGATTTGCTTGACAGCTGAAAGAGGCGGATATCCATTCCTTCTTTGATTCTGCAATTTTGTTTGAATCTAAATACTAGCTAACTTACTCCAAGGCCTCATCATTTTTAAAAAGCTACCAGAATTAACAGAAGTCAAAGAATTAGATTAATAAATCTGTTTTTTTCGTTTTATATTGCTGATTGAGTTAAGTTAACTTTTGTAGGCAGGGGTCCCGCTTCTTGTTCATCAGCTTTACATTTTACTATCACGAGAGCAGAGGTTGGATATTGATTCAATTTTTGTTCATTCATATATTCCAAGTCTCCATAGATACTCAGCTTCTAGAAAAAGAAAACAAAGTGGGATTAAAATGGGCCATTTAATTGCAGCTTTCACAGCAGAACTATTATCTTTGGAGATACATGTATGTTAGGATATATGGAGATGGCCATAAAAGCCTCTGAGAGATCACTGTGTTTTCACCAGTGGATTCCAAGGGGAACTTGATGAAGCCCCTTTCCTAATATTTCTTACAGATAAATAGATATTAAAATTGCATGCTTATTTTAATGACAGGAATGAATAATTTTACTTATGAACAATTTTGGGTTATTTACAAACCCGAACAAGAGGTTTATTTGATCACATATTTCCATCAAAAGGAACCTGAATAAAAGCCATAGCATAACATAAAGTGATAATTTACCTCAGATGGAACATACTGTTCAACAGCAGTAGTAACAGTTGCGCAACAAATCCACAGCAACACAAGTATAGACAGGAGAAGAGTGGTTGTTAATATCCAACCAGAATTTCTAGAAGGCAAGAAAACATAATATTCCTAAAACAAATGGAGGTTTATTGAAAATATTTTCCATATATTAATTCCCTGTCTGAAAACCAATTTGCTCCTACGCAATTAAACCCAACAACCTGAATGTAGTTTCAGAAGAATATTACTATATTTGAGAATTTAGGATTTTCAAATAGCCTCCGTTTTAGGTAAGGAATGATTACAGACAGCCAACATAAAAGTCAAATACTAATCGGCATAACTGTTCATTTAGAAAAAGGGCAGTAGAAGAGGTTTGACATATCTATTTTTAAACCCACCCAACTCCAAAGAATAAAAGAATAGGAAGCGTTCTTGGAGGTCTTCTAGACTTAACGACCTGCTCAAGCAGCAAACCCTATACCATTTCAGGCAAACTGTTTTCAAATTGAAGTCAAAACACAACTGTGTTAATTAGTCAACTTCAATGTAGGTAACTAAAGATACTGCTACTCTATTACTCCATATACCAAAAATACATACAGTGAAATACATTTGAAGAAACTCTCTGTTTCATCCTCATCAAAAGATCCTTTACGTGAATGTGGACCTCCCAACTGCAAGTCTACTGAAAAAAATCATAGTAAAACTTTGTTGAGCTTTTAATCAAGAAATATAGATATCTAGCAAACCTTTGTACCTTTCAGTCTATGTGTTAAATTATTCTGGAATAAGTTAAGCAAAGTTTAACAAAAAGTTAAACAGAGGGTATCAAAAATCAAAGAAAACTTGTATGATTACCCTATTTGAAATATTTTCATACAGCATTTGCAGATTGAACAAATCCATCAATATATTGGCACGACTGAATATAATTAGTTAAAAGTATTATTTGCTATGACTATTTTTTTCTCAGTGATTCGCATGGTAATTTTTATAATGTATTGTAGATATTTTAGATATGATCTTATCAACTTTCAAAACCAGCAAAATAGTTACAGGCTGCTTAAGCAAGTAAGTTGTGGAACATTAGTCTGATTGACATGGCTTACACAGTGACACACCCATACATACTAACATATTGGAAAGCAGAAGCACTTGAAATAAATGGATTGTCACAGGAAAATGAGAATTACCATTGCATCTCACATAATTTTGTTAGAATCAATGAAGTTCACGTCAGGTAAGAAAAAATGGAATGGTCTATTTCAAAACAGGATCCAGCCACATGTGTTTTCCCTAAGTTATAAAATTGTGCTTTTGGTTTTTTTTTAAATTGTAGCTTTGCCCTCATACATTTTGCATCTTTGTGCTTTAAAAAAAAGGAAAAAGATGACAAGTGTATATGCACACTCAGTTGTCTGACTATGCATGTTTTTCAAGTTGTAAATATTACTGTTGCTAATCTTCCAGCTTTATTTCTTCCAGAAAAATCACAATGCTAAACATTATAAGTTTTTTCTTGATTAGGATAAAACTAAAAAGTTGGTTTGTCTTTCGCTAGAAGAAAATCCTGGAAGAAAACAGCATCTAAAAAGATGTGCATATTTACATTTTTATAAGCATGCTATGTTTTGCTGGAGTTCAGCCACCAAGGCAACTATTGTTCATTTAAAAATATGCTTCAGCTGCGGTAATATAAACGAAAAATTGTTTTGAAGTCTTACTCTTGACATTTAGGAAGACATCTACATGCTTAACCAGTATGTCTATAATTAAAGAATTATTCTTGAGGAAGTACAGACTTGCATGAATGCCTATGTAAATTACCAGCAGAACTCTGGCATGGCAGAACTCATTCATGCCACAGATATAGTGAGTTTTCACTTTTATGTAAATAATGGAGTTTCTAGTCATTATACTGAATTTATCTGATGTTCAGTTCTATATTTTCTTATCATAAGTACACAAAACAAATTAAAAGGTGATAAGAAATCTTAATTGCTAATTTTTAAAAAATATACAATTTTCATAAATGCATAGAAACATCTTTTTACAATCCTCAATTACTTCTGTTATAGTCCCCAACTTTTTTGGGGGTAACTTACAAGATGTCCTGGCTAGTGATGATTCTTTCAAATCTTGGTTTTCCTGATCAGGACTTTGTACATACTGAACATCTGGTTTGGACTGAAATAATAATAAAATCTTCAAATTAGTGTAAAAGATGTGTACAAAGCTAAAATCATCATACACAGGAATTAATAATTTTAGTTTAAGCAGTCACATTTATTTATTTACAGGTAGTCCTCAACTTACAACAGTTCATTTAGTGATTGTTCAAAGTTCCAACGGAACTGAAAAAAGTGACATGACTTTTTCATATGTATGATTGTTATGGCATCCCCCTGGCCACATGATTAAACTTCAAATGCTTGGCAACTGACTCATATTTGTGATAGCTGCAGTGTCCTGGGATCACGTGATCCCCTTTTTCGACCTTCTGACAAGCAAAGTCAGTGGGGAAACTTTACATATGACTAACCTAATAACTGCAATTGAGTCACATAACCACCATGGCAAGAAAGGTTGTAAAATGGGGCAAAGCTCAGTTAACAATGTCTCCCTTAATAACAGAAATTTGGGGGTCAATTGTAGTCTGAAGTTGAGATCTACCTGTATTTATTTAAAGAAAGAAAGAAACAAATATTTATTTTCTTGTGTTTCTGGGCTACTTATCTTCCTCAAGATACATTAGTTTGTAAGCATTTTAAAGTACAAACCTAATTAACTTAAGACTAAAACCCTATAAAAAAACAGCCAAGTGTTTAATTTACAACTGAATTAGAAGCACCTTTGTACAAACTTGTTTACATTTTAGTGACACAAGTTAGCAATTACCTGAAATATCAGTATTTTGCCATCATCAGCTTGAAGATAGAAAGTCCAGGTAGAGGTAATGAAGCTGTGGGCAGTTTCCATCATATCACTCCAAAAGGATCTTACAAGGGTAAGTGGGAAGAGTCGATGCATTTTTGGCATTAAGGACATGAGCTACAAATAAAAAAATGATTTTTTTTTAAAAAAAGAGTTCTTCATACATGCATGTAAATCAGCTGCAGAATAGGAGTACAAGCAGTGAACTTCAACTGCTTCTGCTTTAACAGTTAAGATTACTTACTTGTTCACGTCTCAGTTCAGCATATGGTAACTGATTCTGGCATCCAAGATGACAAGCATATTGTTCATCAGACTGGGAGGTATATGCCTCAGTGCATGCTGCAAAATAACATCAATTATCTCAGTTTTAAGGACTGCACATTCCATAGCAGTGATGAAGCACAGATGAACATAAAACCACTATTTAATACTATTATTTTCGGACTCTTCTTCTTGACACCCATACTAATAGAACATGCCAATATTTTAAAAAATGCAAACTGAGATCCAACGAATTTAACATTCACAATCCGTAAACAAAATCCAAGATAACTAAATGATAGAATATTAAAAAGAGAGAAGAGGAAATAATTTGGTATAGCTTTCTGGAGATCCTTAGTTTGTAGAAGGCAGATCCTTTTATTTTTTAGAATCTCTTGAGATGTAACTTACTATACATCACGATTATAGGAGGAAACAGTCAAGCATGTCATCAGAAAAACCATGGAAATAAATTACAAAGGAAAATAGTCTTCCCATAAATGTGTATCAAACACATTTACTAAGCGTCTATTCCTATGCATGCTGACTTGGAGAGGAATACTAGTCGAGTCAGTAGGATTTACCGTTGAATAAAGTGCCATACTGCAATGCACAAGATTTCAGAACAGTGTTATCAAAACAGAAAGCAAGCAAAATTTCACTGGGCTTATGTCATAAGCCCATGATGGCGAACCTATGGTATGTGTGCCACAGGTGGCATGCAGAGCCTTCTCTGTGGGCATGCAAGTCGTCATTCCAGCTATGCTCCACCACGCATGGGCGTACGCCTCCCACTGGCCAGCTGGTTTTCGGGGTCTCTGTCATGCATGCATGGGGGGCGGAGCGTGCACGGGGGGGGGGCATAGGTGTGCTCGCATTGCATTATGGGTGTTCATGTGCGCTTTTGGCATTCGGTACTGAAAAGGTTAGACATCACTGTCATAAGCCAAATCAACCATTAGATTTGTTTTCCAAGAAAAGGCAATATGCAACATGTAGCCTTTGAATAACTTTTACCTCTATAAGCTAAATAAATAAAAATAAATGGCTTTAGCATTATATCCCTTTTTTCTAGAGTATGTGTAAATCTTGAAATTTTTTCAGAAAGTAGAATGGGGTAAAGGAAGCTTTAGCAGCCAGCCTCAAGGCTTTCTAAAACAGCAGGCTGTTAGTGTCTCTAACCACTATTTGGTAAGCTGGGAAGGGCTTGGTAGATAGAGCTCTGCATCAGTTATTATAGGAGCTGTTTTGCCTAAAGCGGTGGTCGGCAAGCCGCGGCTCGCGAGCCACATGCGGCTCTTTACACACTTTAATGCGGCTCTTCTGTGTGCCGGGCGCCCGCTCCCCTCCCTCCTCTCGTGCGGCCGCCCCAAAAGTCAGGACTCTGCAGCTAGCCTCTGTCAGTGCGCGCCCTGTGTGCAGCCCTGGCGGTCGGCTCCACACAGCTCCAGTTGGGTCATGTGGTATAGGGGGGGGCGTGACTTTCTGTGTAGCGCGGCGGCGGCGAGGCAGCATCCTCTCTCTGTCTGCCGCCCTCAGAAGAAGACTGTGCCTCCCAAATCAGCAGCGTGTCATCCGGTAGGTGTAGCAATGGCCTGGCCTGCCTGCCTCTGGGAACTCAATTTCTGTGACAGAAAAAGGAAGGGTTGGGGGGGAATGGAGGGGGGGAGGGGATGAATATGAACTATATGCCTCTGAACTTGGAAATGAGAGATGTGGGCAGGGCCAGGGAGAGACAAATGAAAGGGGTGACTGATGGCCATCATGGAGGGGGGGGGGATGATTATGAATTATGTACTCATATGAGAGATGTGAACTGTGAACAGGGCAAAAAGAAAGGGGTGACTGATGGCCATCATGGGAGGGGGGGGTGATTATGAATTAAGTGTGCCTAACTATGGAAATGAGAGATGTGAACAGGGCAGGGTAAAAAGAAAGGCGTGATGGCCATCATGGAGGGGGGGGGGAAATGTGACATGAGGGGGAGAAATGAAATGAAATGAAATGAAATTTAATTTGTTAGCCGCACCCTCTCCAAAAGGACTCGGGGCGGCGAGTGACATGTATTTTCGGTTTTAAAAATGTGGCTCTCAAAATAAATTTCAATCGTGGTTTTGGCGAGATTTGGCTCAGTTGAAAAAAAAGGTTGCCCACCACTGGCCTAGAGCATGTATTGTCTGTTTGTTTGAAAATGGGATAGCTACAGTATGTTTGTCTGTTAACTGCGGTGGATATTCTTATTTTTTAAAACGTGTTTTATTTGCAGTTTTTCTTTCACACCATACATTTTTTGTGGACAGTGTATTGACTGGGTCAAATCTTTTTTAAACACTAACAATAATAATACAAATAAGTATGTGTAATCCTAATCTTCCAACTTCAACAATACTATTCTCTCTTTATAATCCCTTATCATTTTTCCCATTAATTCATTTAAACATAGATAACATTTCTTTGTGCCATGTATTTGTTATCCCTATTAAAGTACTAATATTTAATATTTTAAGAATAACTTCAATATTCCAAATGTGTAGGATTACTAATAAAGCCAAATATTAACAATATTTAATCAATCCCAGGAGTGCATCTCAAAATTCTCACAATTTCTAATCCTTAATATTTTAAATTGAGGTGGATATTCTAATTCCGATCACTTTTCCTTTTGTGGTGATTTAGGAGCTAATCTTTTCTTTGGTACCTGGGGCTCAAATTCACATTCTGTCTTATATTTCATTAGCATGCAGGCTTTATGTGACCTTTGTGATTATGACATTTTACTTGCAATTTACCAGGTTACCAAAATCTTTCTACACTCCTCTAAACATTGGGGTGGGGGTGGGGATTATTATAACTTGAAAAAGTCACTACTTTATATTACCAGAATCACATTCCACTTTGGTCCGATTCAAATCAATTCCATCATCCACAAACTGACAAATTGAAAATAATCTGCAACCTCTTTGACATGCATACAGTTCTTCTTCCTGATAAATGTCAAGAAAGTCACCATAATTATTTTGATAACCTTATTGTAAAAGTTCTCAATACAGTACATAACAAAATATAAAGTATATCCTGGACAATTTAGCTTCTATGATATTTCAATGTATTGTTTCACTATGTCATTTTCAACAGAAAACCCAAGTTTTGATAAGTTAGATATGACAGTTGATGAATGTCATGGTTTAATACAGTGGTTTATAATAAAAAACTACATACAAAATGTATAAATATTAAGATATTAGAAAGGTGACAACTCTGTGTTCCAATTTTATTCCCATCATAATTTAACGTACAAATAAAACTGCTAGAAATAAATATGCCATGAATATGCAAATATTGCTCAATATGATCCTTACCACCACAGATTAGGGAGGAAGCAGAAAACCTTATTCATAGCTTAATGAGTTAATATAAACTAGAAACTGGAGTTTCATTCTGTGTAGATCAGTTGGGCCCCATCTATTGGCCAAGAAAGGCATAATACAGAGGTAGAAATTTACTCCTTCCTTTTCCTTTCTTACAAAAAGAAGTTCAGTTGAATGTTGTCTGTTCCGTGCCAAAAAATTAAAGGAGAAAAGTGTGTGTATGCATCTGAGTGGATTTCATGTATAACCCAATCTTTCAGAATATGGCACACTCCAGATGTATAGCAGCTCCTACATTTCACCTGAGCTGACAATTACCTGAGCTGGGATTAGAAAACTCTACAGGTAGTCCTCAATTTATAACAGTTCATTTAGTGACCATTCAAAGTTACAGCAGCACTGAAAAGCAGCACTTTTCACCCTTACTACCTTTGTAGCAGCCCCTTGATCATGTAATCAAAATTCAGATACTTGGCAACCGGTTCATACTTACGATTGTAGCTGTCTCATGTGATTCCACTTTTGCAACCTTTTGACAAGCAAAACCAATGGGGGCAAACCAGTTTCACTTAACAACCATGTTACTAACTGATCCACTGCAGTGATTCACTTAACCGTGGCAAGGTTGTAAAATGGGACAAAATTCACTTAACAAACATCTCACTTAACAGCGGATATTATGCTGTTAAGTGAAACATTTGTTAAGCGAGTTTGTCCCACCGTATGAGCTTCCTTGCTGCAGTTATTAAGCAAATTGCCTCATTCGTTAAGTTAGTAACACAGTTGTTAAAGTGAATCTGGATTCCCCAACGACTTTGCTTGTCGGGAAGATGCCAAAAGCAGATCACATGACATCCTCTCCCACGGGGCACACCGCTACCATCGTAAATGAATATGAACCCAGTTGCCCAGCGTTTGAATTTTGAATCCCTGACCATGAGGATGCTGCAATTGTCGTAAGTGTGAAAAAAACGGTCATTAAGTCACTTTTTTTCCAGTACTGCTGTAACTTTGAATGGTCAATAAACGAACTGTTGTAAATTGAGGACTACCTGAATAACCCAATCTGCTTTCATTAACAATATTACAGCATATTGTAATACAATAGCAGAGTTGGAAGGGACCTTGGAGGTCTTCTAGTTCAACCCCCTGCCTAGGCAGGAAACCCTATACCATTTCAGACAAATGGCTAGCCAACATCTTCTTAAAGACTTCCAGTGTTGGAGCATTCACAACTTCTGGAGGCAAGCTGATCCACATATTGTCTGAATGGCGTCCTTTCCCGTTTCTAAATCCCCACCCAGTAATTTTTATTGTCGCGCATGTAGGTGTGTGGTGTGCGTACACACACACACACACACACACACGAAGAAACAGTGGCACTTCCCCTCTCGACTCCTCCTCCCGGCAAACCCCCCCGCCCGATTAATCAGGCCCCCGAGAGAAGGAGGAGGAGGAGCCCCGCAAACCATTTGCCCAGCAGCTGATTTAGGGGCGAAGCCGCCCCCGCCGCTTTCCCCATTTCTTACCTTGGGGTAGGTGTGCAGCGGGTAAGTGCTCTGGCACGTCCGTTGACACGGAAGTGTGTTTCCCAAGGCCGGCTCAAAAGCCTCCGAAAGAGTATTCGGAGCGGGCTCCAGGTCAGCCCAAGCCGTCTCAGAGCCGAGAACCACCAGCAGCAGGAGAGACCCTAAACGGCTCCGTCGCGCCGCCGCCATCTTGTTGCCAACCGCCCCTCCCCCCAGCTTCCCTCGACTGTTTGTTTTTGTTACTCCCACCTAGAGCGCCTCGCTTCCGACTGCACGCAAGAGCGCCAGTGAGCTACTAATGTCTACTAACACCGTTAGGTTGACTTCCGGGTTTCTCTACCACGATTTTTTTTCTCCCGAGAAAAAAGTTGACCTCAGAACAGACTACACTTATTCTAGCCCTACATTTAAACAGTAAATGTAGGGGGCGGGGAGGAAGCACACAAAGAAAGAGGAAAGTTTTCTCGCAACCCAGTTTAATTCCACCAATTTTATCAATATGCATCGTCGGGCATCTTCCCTTCTTGCAAAGTTAATCAGTCTTGGCCACTTTTAAGAATAGAATATAGAATAGAATAGAAATAGAATAGAATTCTTTATTGGCCAAGTGTGATTGGACACACAAGGAATTTGTCTTTGGTTCATATGCTCTCAGTGTACATAAGGAGAATAAAATGCATCTATTAAGAATAAAAAGAGTGACTTTGACTCCCAGAAAGACTCCCACTCCCAGAATCCCCCCAGGCAACATGGTGGGGGAAGATTCTGAGATTTGAAATCTTTTAAAAAGTTGTCAAGGTTGAGAAACTCTGATCAATTTGATGGCAGAGATAGAAACGTTTACAGGTAGCGCCAGACAACCATAACCACCTTCGTTTGTAAGTTAATTCTTTGTCCAATCACTCTTAGACTTCCCCTCCCTCCCCTCAGGCGCAAGGTTTTTCCAATAACAAAAACACCACCAGGCAGGTATGTCTCTGTGAAGGATGTGGTTACTCTAATTTTTTTATCTCTATGATCAATCTGAAAGGGCCGGAAAGTAGATTGAATGTGAAGCGTTGTTGGGAAATGTAGTTCCAGGAGGGGGAGGGGGGCGAGAAGCGGAAAGAGATGTAGTTCCGGCAATTATCAGGCATCCTGGACAAATAATGTTGTTTCCCAGGTGAGATGCGGCTCATCTTCTATTATTTTATCTTTTACCAAATTAATGTATTACTTAAAAAAAAAAAAAAACACCTCAAATGAAAAGTGCCAAGAACTGTGCTTCTCAACAATGACAGAAATTCAACAGGTTCAGCTTGGTTCCCGATCTGGCTTGAACATGATTTAATAGTACCCAGTTCATGCTCATAGCAACACATTTTAAGCCTCATGTTTATATTATATTATTAATTATATATTATTTTTGAGCACAGATGCCTTTTCAACTTTTACATTATTTACAGGTCTTGTGCTTTTAGTTTAAACTGCAAGGTCACTATTAACCTCAGTTCATTTATGAAGACCAAGAGAGTACATCTTCCTTCCTTCCCTCCTTTTATACAGAACTACCGTCTTGCTATAAACAATTATTTGTTCCTGTTTGTGGATTATTAGATGATGGATAAATTTGTTATAAGAACACCCAGAACTAAAGGAGAACCAACAAAGAACGATCCTGGGGAAAAGGTTTATAAACAAGCTACAATAGAATCTCTAAAGGTAAGTTTTCAGATCGTTTCCCAAATATACTGTACCGGTAATTGCATTGTAATAATTTAAATTTCTTTCTTTGATTTCAAAGAACATGGCAGTATTTCTGAGGGGATAAATTGTAAAGCTAGAACTGTTTCCCAAAATATGTATTTAAAATCCAATAGGGAAATCGGTGCTGGGGGATATTACAAGAAAAGCCTATTTTTTTCATGCAAAGAAATATCATTAACAAAAATATCACAAGCTCGACTGTTAACTTTTCTGGAACCTTGTCATTTCAGTATATGATCCAAATGAAACATCTCAAAAATAACTCTTTATTTTACTTTTATCAGCCCAAGTAACCGTTCAAAGAATAATGAATGAATTTTATTAAACTTTTAAGAAATATTTATACTTTAAATCAGAGGTGTTAAACTGGCCAGATATGTCCCGTGCAGGCCACATCTACCCTAGCTCCACGAATGGGAAAAAGGATGTGAAACATCACATGATGGAAATGTGACATAGCGAGTTTGACGCCTGTGCTTTAAATGGATTAAACAACATTCTGGAAGAGGTTTGGCCAAAATGGAGGTTCGGTGAAGCTGCAAAAACATATTGAGAACTATTATAATATCAAATGTAATAATAACATCAAATGTAGCTTATACTCTTCAGAATGGATGCAAGGAAATCAAATGAGACAGCTTCTCCTGTGATCCTTACCTTGGTTAGCAACTCAGCACATGTATTGTTTGCCTCCCATAAAACTGATTTTAATAACTAGCCAACAATACCTAATAGAGTAAAATTATTCATTTGAAAAATTGAACTATCAGATCAAAATGAAACTAATTCAGACTAATTTAAAAATGAATGAACATTTTGAAAAAGTTGTAATTTCACATTAATGGGATAGCATTTTTAATTATATAAATACTGTATTTACAATTTACCAATTGTAGCAGTTTCTCTCAAAAGACAAAGCAATAATCTGGAAAAATGGTTCTTTTAATTTTTTTCTCTTTGATTTTAAGAGTAACACGTACTTAAAAAAAGGAAATTTTAAGCATCCTAATTTATTCTCCTTGTTTTGTCTTTTGCTCCGTTTTCTTTTTTTGGTAAGTTTTCCTCAGCATATCGCATCCAGGGCTGCTTCAAGATAAATCTTTTCATTATTTATGTGACTTGTTTATTCTTCAACAGTTAAATGAAGTTGGAAGAGTTTAAAAATTAACCAGAAGAAAAGAAAAATCTTTAGGAAGAGAAAATAATATAATTTCATAAGGAAGAAAGCAATGGAAAACTTTATTTTGTAGAGGAATAAATCAGAAGAATAAGAACGATGCGAAACAGATACAGTTGTGTAGCGGGGGGGGGGGATGATAGTTAATATGTGTTTGGGGCAAGAGAGCAAAAGGAAGCAAGTGCATGTTTAGTTTCGGTAATAGTGAAGAATCGTGACAACATTATGTGGCGTTCTCCTATTTTTATGAGGACTCTTCGCTCTACGCACTTTCTTCAGAATAATAAGTGAATTGAAGATGGCAGCCTAATGACTTGATTTTGCTTTCTAGATTTCACTCACTTTACGTCAGGGACTTGCAGTGAAACAAGTACTTTCATCTGTGTGGATTATCCGATTTTCTGAATTTGACTGTCCATCATCATCAATAATTTAGATGGCAATAACGGCACTGTTTGCTGACACAAAGCACAGAAAATGAGTTTGCAGTAAATACGTGTGTCTCCTTCTAGCTCCTAATGATGGGTTTCTTTCCTAGAGAGTGGTAGTTGTAGAAGATATAAAAAGATGGAAATCTGTACTGGAGCTTTCAATTCAACCTAAGGAGAATCTAATGGAGGCCTTGATGGAGTTAAAGAAGAAAATACCCTCCAAGGAAATTTTGCTTTCAACGAAAATAGGTAACAATTTGCTTTTTATATTCTATCGGGAGAGGCCGGAATTATGGTTTCAGGGAGTAAATTGGGGCAGTTCAATTATAAAATGCCAAAAGGTAGTCTTCGTCTTACGATTATAATTGAATGTAAAATTTAAGTTACTAAGTGACATTTGTTAAGTGAATTTTGCCCCATTTTTACAAACCTTCTTGCCACAATGGTTAATCATCACAGTTGTTTTAAGTTAGTGAAACAGTTGTTAAGTGAATCTGGCCTCCCCATTGACTTTGCTTGTCTGAAGTTTGCAAAAGGGGATCACATGACCCCAGGACACTGCAACCGTCATAAATATGAGTCAGTTGACAGTCATCTGAATTTTGATCACATGACCATGGGAATGCTGCAGTGGTTGTGAGTGTGAAAAACAGTTATAAGTCACGTTTTTCAGTGCTGTTGTAACTTTGAACGGTCACTAAATGAACTGTTGTAAATCGAGCACTATCTGTACACATATCAGAGCCACTAATTTAAGATGCAGCTCTCAGAGTCCTTGGAGAAGTTGCACCTAAGATGTAGTTTGAAATGTTCAAAGGGGAAAAAATATATGTGGGGAGTAGTCATACTGATTTAATTAATACTTATTTGAATGTTGGGTTCAGTCAAATTTAATATTGGTCCTGGTGCCCTTTCTTTGCATTATCGCCCTGGGATTTCTTCAAATGACATAATATTGCCCTCTGTCAATCAAGCTGCCCCTCTAAATACACACACACACACACACACACACAGAGAGAGGGGGGGGGGGAGAAACCACCAAGCATTCAGAACAATGCCTTATTCATTTTCCCCTTCTGTGCTCATGGAGTTTATTTTAATTGCTCCTCCTGAGTTACATTCCCAAAATAGCTTTCAATTTATTTTAGATGTCACGAAGTAGACAATTTCTAGGAAAATTACATGATGCATTTGATTTTTTTTTTGTTGGTTTCACCCAATTTCTGTCGTTGTCTTCTTCTTCTTCTTCTTCTTCTTCTTCTTCTTCTTCTTCTTCTTCTTCTTCTCCTTCTCCTTCTCCTTCTCCTTCTCCTTCTCATTATTATTATTATTATTATTATTATTATTATTATTATTATTATTATGTTAATCTTTGGTGAGATGGAATCATCAACTAGACTTTGGCTGAACTGGAAAACCTAGACTGGAAAATGGGCCAACTTTTAAATATGTACCATGCTTTACATCCACGAAGTGACATTGACAGGTTATACCAGTCAAGAAAAATAGGGGGCAGAGGGCAATTGCAAATCCATCAAACTGTAGAAGAAGAAAAACAAAGTTTGAATGATTATGTGAACCAAAGTACAGAAAAATTGCTGCAGACTGTGAAAATGGAGAACAGTATAGAAACAACAGAAGCAAAGGTAGAATATAAGGAAAAACAGCTGGATGACAGATTAAATAGATGGAAAACCAAAGCTTTGCATGAACAGCACTTGAAAAACATTGAAGTAAAATGTGATGACAACTTGACATGGACATGGCTTAAGATGGGAACCATCAAAAAAGAAACGGAAGGTTTAATACTGGCTGCTCAAGAACAAGCACTACAAACTAATGCCATGAAAGCGAAGATACAAAAATCCACTGACAACCCAAACTGCCGACTTTGCAACAACAAAGTCGAAACTGTTTCACATTTAATATGTGAATGCAGCAAAATTGCAGAAACTGAGTACAAAGCTTGACACAACTGAGTTGTAACATTAATCCACTGGCCACTATGTAAAAAATACGACTTACCTGTATCCAAAAAGTCATGGAAGCACAAAGTGGGAAAAGTTACCAAAAATGAGAAGGTGAAGATCTTGAGGGACTTTTGAATACAGATGGATCGTCATTTGGAACACAACACGCCAGATATCATGGTTGCAGAGGGCCGAAGTGTACAATTTATTGATATTGCTGTACCAGGAGATGCCAGAGTTGAAGAAAAAGAACTAGAAAAAAATCACAAAATATCACGACCTGGCCATCAAAACTACACAGCTATGGACGAAGCATGTAACAGTGATACCCATTGTCATCGGGGCACTTGGTACCATGCCCCAGAATTTTACTAAGCACATAAAGAATATGCAGCTTCCTGCAAAAACAGCAGCGGAACTGCAAAAAACTGCACTACTAGGAACATCATATATTTTAAGAAGATACCTGGTTGATACCTAGGATGCTGGCAGCAACCCGTATCAACCATGCGCACCAGTCAATGGTATTTGCGATACATCTTTAAACGCTCACTTGACTGAGTTTCATGTTTAATGAATAAAGTATTCTGGCTTGGCTTGGGAATAGATGCCACATTTCTCCTCATTGAGCAGGACTTCTAGATTGCAATGGCAGCTGTAAAAAGAAAAAAAAGATGTTTTTCAGCTTTGCCCCACTGTCCAACATTCTTATTCAATGCTACCATGTTCTTTATATCTTTTTTTATTCCCAGGTCATACAGTGAATAAGATGAGGAAACACTCAGACCTGGATGTGGCCACTCTTGCGAAAGAGGTGTACACCGAGTGGAGAAGTTTTATTAAAAACCACTCCAATAGACCTTTAATTGAAGTCAGGAGTAATCCCAGAACAGAGGGCCTGAGACAGAATGCCCGGAAGCTACTAGCAAAAGCTCTAGAACTCGAGGTAATGTGTATGTCTTCATGGTAAATTTCTAAGAAATAACTTTTCTTTGTAGCCTAATATTAGGCTACACTATTTCGTTATTTGTGGGACTGCTTTTCTCACATTATTTGTTCCCAACTCACACGCTCTAAGCACTCCAAAGCACTGTTATATAATGAGACTTAGGACCCTTATGGGGCATCTACCCTTTGCAATGATCTCCACTGTGCCCCAGCAAATTAGCTCTGACCCTATTACCTTTATTAAGCCAGGGTGATAGATAAGGCTATCCTTTGAGAGGAGAAGGGTGTGTTGATGGATCCTGACTATGTGTTGCTGTGAGTTCTCGCATTGATGATGCTACCTAGTTTATTTATTTATCAAATTTATTTACACGACCCATCTCACTTTATATGTGACTCTGGGCAGTTTACAATAATACCGAAAGCAAACAATTGGGTAATGAATAATCTGCCAGCAAACAAACAAACAGAGAGCACTGAGAGCTTCACAGTTCAACCCTGAGCTACATCTCTTCTATTATACGCTCTTGATACACTGATTTTTGTTGTTGATATTGTTGGTTTGAACAGTTATTCGGATTTTTCATTTGGTTATTTATTTTCCTGTATATCACCCAGAGTTACAATCATATAAGACGGGCAGCCATACACTGTAAATTTTCTAATGAAATAATCAGATGGCAGGCATTCAGATGCAAATATTAATGTCCTTGAACACAAGTTGCTTTGCAGTTTGAAGGAATAGATCAGTGATTCCCAAAGTGTGCGCCGCGGCTCCCTGGGGAGCTGCGCTATCGTCATAAGGGCGCCGCGAAATATTCAATTAATTAATATTCAAATATTCAACTAGCGCTGCCGGGGAGAAATCAGCAGGAGGGGGAGAAGAACACAAACTTCTGCTAGGGATGCCTTCTCCCCCCCTCGCCTTCCCCTGATCTCTCCCTGGCAGCGCTCGCCTCACGCGGCAGCAAAGTGTGTGTGTGCGTGTGTGTAATGGGGGTCTGGCTGGGACCGATCAGCTGAGAGGCTGGCAAAGAAGCGGCGCTCGGAGGAAGAAGGCAGAGATGCTGGCTGGCATTCGCTTCCGTTACTTTTTGCCGCCGCCGCTCCGGCAGGACGGAGCATTACCACCCCCTCCCTGCTGGTTGCAGCCCAGGCCCCGCCTGCCCTGCTTAGCTGAAAGTGGCGAGGGAGCAAGCCGCGATGAGCAGGAAGGGAAATGAGCGCTGGCCACCTATCCCTGCCTTTTCGCGGCAGTGGGGAAGACTTCTTTGCCAGCCTCTCAGGTGATCGGTCCCATCCAGCCCGTTACACACACACACACACACACACACAGCTTGTTGCCATGCGAGACCAGCGCTGTTGGGGAGAAATCTGGGAGGGGGAGAAGAAAACAATCTTCTGCTAGGGATGGTCTTCTCCCCCCTCTCCCCCTGATTTCTCCCCAGCAGCGCTCACCTTGCACGGCAACAAGTGGTGTGTGTGTGTGTGGCCGGCGCTCATTTCCCTTCCTGCTCATCGCGGCTTGCTCCCTCGCCACTTTCAGCTAAGCAGGGCAGGCGGGGCCTGGGCTGCAACCAGCAGAGAGGGGTAGTAATGCTCCTTTCTGCCGGGGCAGCGGCAGCGAAAAATAAGGGAAGCGAATACCAGCCAGCATCTCTGCCTTCTTCCTCCAAGCGCCGCTTCTTCGCCAGCCTCTCAGCTGATCGGTCCCAGCCAGACCCCCATTACACACACACACACACTTTGCTGCCGCGCGAGGCGAGCGCTGCCAAGGCGGCCCAGTACCAGGGCTGAAGGGGTGGCGGTGGCGAGGACGGGCGGCCAAGGGCTTCCCTCCCTCCCCACCCAAGCGGACTTCTTGCACGGCTCCAGCCTACGGCTCTGATGAGGATCCGCGGTCCTATTTGTGCGAAGCTGGGTTTTCGGCAGTCGCTGTAATAAAAAGTAAATATCGCTCGAAAATTAACGTCGAGCAAGAAAAGAGAGTCGCCATTTCCAATTTTATTCCAAGATTTGAGAAGTTGTGCAGCGAACAACAAGCCCATCCATCCCATTAATAATTTTAAATCATTAAACGATGTTCAATAAATTGTGAATTTAAAGCTCGTGTTTAATTTATTTTTCAATTAACCTAACCTTAACGAACTAAAAAGTAGATTTCCAAATCCTTAAAAAGTCAAAAATTTAAAAAAATCGGATGTACCTATTAAGGGAGCCGCGGAAAAAATTCGAAGTGTTATGGGAGCCACAAACCGAAAAAGATTGGGAACCTCTGGAATAGATGATAAACCCAACACTGGCTTAGTTTTGGCTTCCTTATATTTCAACAAATTCTCTATCTCTTAAAAAAAAAAAACACCCCACAATCAGTTTCTTCGTTCCTTTTCTTCCCCTGAATTGCATTTTAAGAAAGTGACATCAGCTTTCAGATCGTTTCAGCTAATCTTGAAAAATTCAGTCTGACTTCATCCACTTAGACAAGGAGGGAATGAAAGTAGCAATAAGCATTCTACATAAATCACAAGTTGATATTCAAAAGTTACTTATTGAAAAGTAACTTGCCAATAGGACCTCCCTCCCTTCCCCAAGGTACTTTAGCTATGGTGGTGGTAGAAAACTATATTTATTGAATTTGGTTTCTGGTTGTTACTATGATATAACATGTCATTTTGTCTTGATAGCAGAGTTTAAGAAAAGAACAATTGAGAAGATAAATGTACGTATAAATTTCAGGTAGTGGACGATGAAACCTTGTGGATCATTGAGGAGACTATAATTATATCTTTTACTTCTATAAGCTGCTCAGAGTCACCCTAAATAAGTTGAATGGCTGTATAAATGTTCTTAATAAATAAATAAATGAGAAAAAAAACTCAGTTGTAGTACACTGTTGAGGGAAATGCATTCTCTATAATTTTTTCTTATTCCTGTGTACCTACCCGTAACATCCAGCCAAATATCTATTATTACTCGTTTTTAGTGAAGCAGTTCCATACACATTCCTCTGGAGTAGCTACAATCATAATTTCATTTAAAATGTTTTGTACTTTTGCTTCACACAACTCCCAGAGTGACCCAGGAGGATCATAAAAACAATATCAAGTGCAATAAATTGAAATATAAAATCAGCTGAAACAACAAAAGCATGACAGAAGTCTAAAACCAGAAGAAGGCATAAATATATTTTAAAACCTACTTCAGACATTTGCTGGAAGGCCTCAAGAAATAAACATCATTTTGGGCCTGTTGCTGAAGTGATATCAGAATTAACTTCTGGTTTACAACAGAAACAGCTTTACAGCAGAAAAGATCCTTTATTTCACCACTGTGGCCTTATTTCAAGAGACAGAACAACTATTGGCTTGGGACTGAGTTTACAAATCATGCTTAGCCATAATGTGATTTGTTTTGGATTGGCACATTGTGATATATATCTGATAAATATATTGATAATACTGATTATATATATAAATATATGATAAATATATTGATAATACTGATTATAATATACATATATATATATATATATGTATTTGTGTTACAACCCCTGGTATGCCCTTTATTTATTTATCAGCACAAATACAACACACACACACACACACACACATACCTTAACATGTTACATAATCTCAATTGACTATGATCAGTTCAGTGAAATATAATTAAACAAATTATTATCCAGCATTATATGGGCAATGTATAATAGTGGTCTCCTGTCTAGATGTTCTACATCTCTCTAGATGTCCTATATTTCAGGCAAATCTTATATCCGTAATTAAATGTTTATAAATCAGAGTTTATTGTGAGACCCTACAGAGAGGGTCAATAGTGTACAAAGGGGTGGTAAATATCAGATCCCTATGGTACCCTTACGTAATGAACACAACAAGAATTTTCCCTGAGCTTAATGGCCAGCTGGCTTGCTCTATTAAACTCCATAATAATTATCCTTTTAAATGAATTCATTAATTATCCTTTAAATGGCATGTCAAGGCACCCAAAGACTACAAAGCAAAATTTACAGGCAGTGCTTCTTTTATTCCTTATCAACTTTGGTCAGAAAAATTATGCCCTCCTGTTTTGTTAAGCAGACAGCAGCAGGTCCTGGAGCTAACATGTCAAACGTTTGGTAGACCAAATCGTGAGTTGGAATCATCAGTTGTAGCCCACAGTTTTCCAGACAGATGCATAATATTGCAGTGATTCTAGCCAGGCTTAACTGGGGAACTAGTTTAACAGTGCTGTACATATTGTAAGGTTTTTATATATGAAAAAGTCAGTGCACAGATTCAAGGGCTGTAATAACACAAATATCTCAGGTAAAAACCTGAGTTTTTACATTTTCCCCTTCCAATTACATCGTAAGACTCGTCACTATTTCTCACTTTTCTCTCACTGAATATGGTCACATGTTAAAAGATGCATATCAAATGTCTACTTTTAAACAATATCTCTATATGCAGTTATGCACAGCAGGCCCAAAGCAGCAGTCCAGCAGCCCAAGTGCTAAGCAATCTGTGAGGAGACCCTGCTAAGCCATAAAATGTTATTTTTTTAAAAAAGTCACAATGATTTACACCATGCTAAACCAAAGTCAAAAGAATCTGCATGGTTATCACTTACTGTAGAATATTTACTTATTATTTTAATAGCAAGATTTGTAAGACCACCAACTCAACCAGTGTGACTCTGGGCAGGGTGCAGCATAAAAACAAACAAACAAGAAATCTTTCCCAAATCATATAATATTAAACATATGCAATATATAAAGATGAAATGATGATCAAGCAACATAACAGATCAACCAAGAAGAAAGATTCTCACTCTACTGGCCCTTAATGCTGAAGGGAAGAGCGCAGTGGTGGGTTGCAGGTGGTACGCCCCGGTACGGGCATACCGGAGCCTGCCCGGAGCACTGGGTACCGTTCCAGTACGGTGCTCCAGAGGGCCCACCTGTCCGCCCGAGCTCCTTACCTTTCCTTTAAAGCCTTCGGCGCTTCCGCACACACGCATGGCGTGTATAGCACCTGCGTGACGCTCTGACGAGCAGATGGAGCATTGTGGAGGCTTGCGGAAGCGTCGCTGGCAGCTACAACGCATGCCCCGCCGTGTGCATGTGCGCGCGCTGCAAGCATCCATTTATTTATTTATTTTATTTTATTTTATTTATTTATTTGGGTGACAGCGGGCCCGTTCCAACCGTAGCGGTTGGAATGGGATCCGGAACCCACCACTGGAAGAGTGAGATAGTTTTTCTTAAAGTGAGCTGAATTGGGGCCTGTCATATGATGGAGTAGAGATTGGAGACCATTCCAAAGAACATGGCAACCATAGAAAAGTCATGGTTCTAGAGTCCCATGAGAAGAAAAAGAAGAAATCTGGAGTATACATTCCCTGTGGGAGTGTGTGGGGCAGGGAGATGTTCTTGGGAGAAGATAGTCTTTCAAGTTTTAGGTTTATTAAATTTATTAAAATAATTTTTAATTTGGTCGTGTGCCATATAGGGCTTTTAAGGTGATAATTGGTATCTTGAATTGCACCTGAAAGCTTATTGGAAGTCAGTGCATCTCACGGAGAAGCAGTGTTACATGGGGATAGTGAGATGTGTCCATAACTACCTGTCCCACTGCACTCTGGACCATTTGATGCTTCCTGGTGGTCTTTGAGGGCAACCCCACGTAGCTTAAGAAGACCAACAATTTTACCACTCCTGTGATTTTGTGTAAACTGTTTAGACATGCCTAACTATAAAATAGTGTTTCCATTTTTAATGTTACATGCTAACAAATCACTGTTATTTTTTCATTTTTCACTTGGTTTTATGAGTGTAGTATTGTGTCCGTTTGAGAAAACAGTTACATTTATAGATTTTACTGAAGGACCAGAAAGAAATCTACTAAAATAAACACATAGCCATAGACTTTTATTGCAGGATGCAAGGGAAATATTTATTCTCCGAGTGATAGTCACCATGTTGATTTACCTCCCTAGTCTTGTATTACACCCTATCAGTCGCACATATTTTTGGTGTTTTGGTTTTTTTAATGCATGTACACAAAATAACTATAATTTAAAGAATGCACATATATTTAAGCAGGAAGGGGTATATATTCAAATGTCTAGAATAAGAAATGTTAAAAGCGTATTAGAATAGATACAATTTCAATTAAATATGTATGCATATGCTGTATGTTTGTAATAATTTAGATGGAATATATGATTCAGTTTACATTTTTACATACAAATGAAAGAAGATTTATCTGTAATTTCCTACACATTTAACCTTGGCATGGTTATACTGGAAAAAGGATGCATTTGTTTTTACAGTATCTCCCTGCTGTTGCGCTTGGGAACATATTGACAGCTGCATAAGTAGAACAAGTAAAATACGATGAGCTATGAGTTCAAACTATAGGTATATGGTTTGCTTAGTTTGGATCCCAGCAGTGTTAGAATAAGTCATGTCATATCTGTTCAACTCTGGTCAACGTTCATTTTTAAAGTGAACTTGAAGGTTGATAGTAAATATTGCTCACCTTATTATTTGAATTTTCTCATATGAGACATTGCTAAGAAGACAGACGTATAAATCAGCAGAACAGTTATAAAATGAACTCATATAAGTGACAGTGATTTTAAAACCGACAAGATATTCTAAATAATTGAAAAAGTGAGTTTGGGAATATGCGTTTTAAACTCACAATTCTGCAAAGGCACCATGATCAGTAATTCTCTCCAGTAGGAATAAGTTATTCGATGTAAATGAAAGCTAACAACATCATTCTGGGTATAAGATGCAGTTGAGTGTGATGAGGTTATGCCCACAGTGGCTGTAAAATAATATAAGATAAAGAGGAGTCTCCTTAGTTCTGCGATACCAATAATAAAAATGAAATAACCCCCCTTTTTTTGTAGGCAGTAGTTGTTTTTACTTTATTTTGATATTGCTTCTTTAGATATCTCATTGTATATCGCTGGGCATATGCTGAAGCTGGGCTTCAGAATTAATGCTTTAGCAAATCCTTTTCTGTTTTTCTACTCATACCTGACACTTGTACACAGAGTCTCCATTTCCTTTTACAGCCTTGCTACTCAGTTTGAAGGATTCAGATTATCTAGGACTGTGATGGTGAACCCATCTCTCCAGGCACGCCAGCTGTCGCCCGTTCCTCTTCCGGGCTCGGGCACTTGTGCATGCCAGAAACTGGAAGCTCAGGTGACTGGCGTGTATGTGCATGCCAGAAACCAGAAGCTCATGCACATGCACGCCGGGGAACTGCTCTTCCAGTTTTGTGCTGGTCACCTGGTCTTCCGTTTCTGGCACTCCCCCGGACGCATGTGCTTCCATTTCGGCATTCAGTGCCAAAAAGGTTTGCCAACACTGATCTAGGATTTGGTTTTGGACTAGTCTAAAACCCCATCAGAAACCAGCGTTATTGGAAATGGTACTCCTCACCCATTTGGCTATCAACACTAGAAGCAATAGTGCATTCCAATCTTATTAATCAGGAAAAACAGGTCACCTATAAAGATATACTAGATAAAGAAGGGAGATTAAGATTGAGGCAAGATTTAAAAGATTTAAAAGAACAGGGGATACATCTGGAATGGCCCTACCTCCAAATCCAATCACACTACTCGAAAGATATGAGAGAGTGGGGCATTAGTGGGGAGTTGATGGCAATGGGCAAGATTCTTTTGGGGACAAATGATAAATTGATAAAGAAGATTTACGAATTTTTATTGGAATACAAGACGGAAGAAGTGCAGGTCAAGGAGACAATGGGCAATAAACTTCGGTTATAATGTACATTTGGTCAAGAACTATGGGAAAGGGACAGGAAAATAACATTGTCAATACCGTATAAGGAAAACCTACAGTATATAAGATGTTTTGTAGGTGGTACCTTCCACCTGCAAGAATCGCCAAAATGTTTAGAAATTGCTGGAAATGTGACCAAGAACCAGGCACTTACTACCATATGTGGTGGTCGTGCCAAAAAGCCAAAGTATACTGGCAGCATATCCAAAAGTGCTTGATAGAGATAACCGAAGAGGAAATAGAATTCACACCGAAACTATTTCTCTTGGGATTTATAAACAAGAAATACAACAAGAGGGTTATCTTTTTAACTATACATATTATCATGGCAGCAAGAATGGTCTTTGCCCCAAATTGGAAAAACAGCGAAACTCCACATTAAGGGGAAATAATTAGGAAAATCTTGATCTGTGCTGAAATGGATAAATTGACGTGGGAACTGAAGAATAAAGATGAATCAGAATATTATAAGATCTGGGATAAATTTTATTGATGGTTGGAATATAAAAGGGAAAGCCCAAAATAGGCATGAGCCAAGATTCATAGAGTGTATGAAATGATAAATGCGAGAATGTACAAGATAAACACAAACCAACATGGCTGGAAATAGGTTATTTTTTTCTTTTTTGGAAATACGGTATGGATCAAATGTTTAAAAAAACAGGATGGCTACAATGTATAACTGAATATCTTAGCATGTATGGCATAGATTCTGCCAGGACCGTTTACACTGTGTCCAACATTTTAATTTATGTTTAATAAAAAACTTTTTTAAAAAAGGAAATGGTACTCCTCCATTCATAATTGCTTTTGAGTTTGACACCCCAGGTTGACTGCAGATTACTTTCCTGTTGGGTTGACAAACAAAAAACAAAAAACCAGAAACTGACCACACAGCCTTATTCTTTAATTGCTACAGTAAAATGAAATTGTTCTTCCTGTTTAACTTGTGATCCGAAATTAATTTCCTTGTTTGAGCTGACTAAGAAACCACCTCCCTTGCAAATGCTTAGTCTCCTTATTAATCACAAGGATCTCATTTCTTTCTTTCTGTTTTCAGATTGGTCACCTGCTGGCAGAAAATATTGAGCAAGAAGCGTTTTATCTCTCTTCCCATCTCGTTAGCACGTCCTACCGCAGGACCGTGCGGGCGCTCGTGTTCTCTTTGAAGCACAATCCTGAAACTCGTGCAGAAGTGCAAAGTGGGGTTTTGTCAGTGAAGATGCTTGTCCGAAGCCACAAAAAGTGATCCATATACCTCTTGAAGATTTGGAGGGTGTACAATGGCATTCCAAAGCATGCATTCCAAAACATGGGACTTATTTTTTGGGTGAACTAAGTATGTTTTGGATCAATAGTAATGCAGAAACGTGTATATTTAAGAAAGTTTGTTGCTGGCCCAGTCATCGTTTGAAGCAAGTGGTGGTGTGCAAGATGGGATAAGGTCCTTCTTCTATCTTGCAACAATCTAGAAAGAAATCTGTTTTAGACAGTGGATCCTGCAACTTTTGTAGTATGCCAGACTTATAAGAACTGAAATAAAAAGTGCAAAATGAAAAGTGATCCCGGTAGGTAATAACCCAAAACAAGTACATCTGCTGCTCTTCACAACTGCTTCAATCTCTAGCAAGGTACTCCAATATATGGGGACCAGCTGCAAGAAAGTCCATACTGTATACCTGGGTGCTCCCTTAATCTCATCAGGGATGGGAATTATGATTAAGCCCTCTTGGGAGTTTGGCAGATTCTGGTCAGGAGAGACAATTCTGCAAGTACAGAGATGCCAAGCCGTGTAGGGCTCCCATGGTCACATGATTTATATTTGGCTGCTTGACAACTGGTTCATATTTATAATGGCTGCAGTATCCCGGAGACATGCGATCATCTTTTGCAAAGTTCTGGCAAGCAAAATCAATGGGGAAGTCAGATTCATTGAACAACCGTGTTACTAATTTAACAACTGCAGTGAGTCATTTAACAAATGTATCAAGAAAAGTCGTAAAATGGGGCAAAACTCACTTAACAAATTTTTCTCTCAGCAACATAAATTCTGGGCTCAATTGTGATCGTAAGTCGAGGACTACCTGTACTCTAAAGTAACGTGATTGCATTGTTTCATGTTCTCTTTTACTTTTTAGACAATTCCACCTTTGGTAGCCAAAGGGAAATAATCCCTTCACTTCTTTAGGATTTTTTTAAAAAAAACCTTGCTAAGTAAATGAGCCTGTGGAACAACTTCATCTCAATCTACGTGATAAGCTCAAAAGGAAGAAAGTCTCTGGATAACTAGCTTGTCACCAATCGGCTATGGAACGTCTCATTTCAAGCCTGTTCATTTCACAGAGAACTGATTAAATCATTGATTCTCTTACGTTCCAATCTTTGATGTATGACACATAATTGAAGTGCAGTCCTTTTTCCTTCTGGTGATCCTATGTGCTGTTTGGTGATAATTTACCTAGCTTGGCAAGACGGGGGGGTTATTTGGAGCTGCTTTTTCCGTGCCACTGCTTCCTTTTCTGCCTCAACATCCCCTCCTGCTTCTTAGATGAAAGAGGATTCTTGTATTGTTCTAAAAGAATTGCTCTCTGTTAGCAATTATGAAGCCAAAAATGGACAGCATGCCAATCTATACACACAAATATTATTTCAGCCTAACCACATGCTCAATGGAATTGATCCACTTCAGATCAATGGGATATCCTGCAACGCTAGGCACTCTTATCTGGGAGAAGATTTACTTCTGATTGGGCATGTATACAATTGCACTTTTTCTCTGTAAACTTAGTAAACCAACATAAATATTAGTCAATTCCTGTTTGTGCACTTGTGTTCACAAATAGATTTGATCTTATAGCTTCATAAACCAGGTCTTCTGTGAGTACAATGCAGGGTTTGTGCAATTGCAATAGAGGAGAATGTGTTTTTTAATAATGGTGTATTAAAAGCCTATTGTAAAATTACATTAATATATTGCTTCTGCAGCTAACACAACCTATAGGTAGCTTTTTCAGTCAGTGTCAATAAAGCCTAGAAAATGTCTAAATAAACATCAGCAGTACGGGGAGCTACATTTTCCCAACGTCCTTTTTAAAAGCTGCACTTTTTGCTTGAAAATTAATAATAAAGAAAAGATCTCTCACATTGTTGTTCCTTAGAAGCTTGAATGGAGAACAAGTATTTCAACTAACATGTTACTGAAAATTGATTTTAATTGTTTTCATTGTATTAGTGGTACAATTAATATCAAAGTACTTACAGCATTTGTCCGGTCTAGAATATATCTTAAGATTGCAATTTTATTATGATATTGCCAACTACCAACATCCCATGAGCAGCTTGCAACCGAAAAATAAACCATAAGGGGAAAAGTACTAAAACAACATTTTAAACTAAAAGCATCAACTTGTTTTTAAAAGGGAGTGGGTTTTTAAGACTTTCCAAGTACTAACAAGATAGTTGGTTCTGTTAATGTGGGACCAACATCCTAGAAAGCAGATGTTAGAAGGACATCAATCCAGTAGTGCTATTCAGCCGGTTCTATCCGGTTCGGGCAAATCAGTAGTGCTGATGGCGGGAGGCTCCAGCCACCCGCCTGGACATCATCATATCCCATTTTTGATGCTCTGCGCATGTGCGGAAGGTCCTGTGTGCGTGATTACATTTGCGAACTGGTAGCAAAGGTAAGTGAGTACCACCTCTGCATCAGTCCCAAAGTGAATGTCATTAAGATTCCAGCAGATGTTTGCTTCCTTGGTGTGTTCCTTGGCTAGTCTGTGTGAGGCCCTAAAGGCTTAATTCAGTTTAATCAAGGCTCCATTGAAGGGCTCCACTGATGCACTTCTACAAAACAAAGCAGGACTTTTAAAATATGGCTGCATATCTCAGCTACATCACAATGACTGCTGGATCCCTAACTTCTGATGATCTGCACATATGTTTGCCTGGACAGAAAGCACCCATTTGGATAGGGGTGGCCAGGAAAAGCCAAAGGACCAGTTTGGTGTAGGAGCACCCCACTTCTCCAGACACTGTCTTGCTCTAGCGAGTTAAGCTGTTTGGTAAATCTATATTTTTCACACATTTTGCAGTTTCCAGACAAGCTTCAGCGGATGTAAATAAGAGCTACATCCAAGTGGTCTTTCCAATTATTTGTAGTTCTTCCATTGAAGATTAAAGACATTTTCCCCATTAAAACATCCCTTTTCCTACTTCAGTTTTGACCTGAATGGCATGTATATTTGATTTCAAAAAACCCTTTTATGCTTTCAGAAAAATAGTACGAAGATTCTCTGGGTTAATCATATTTTATTCTCATCTTGGCAGATAGGCTTAAGTGTATAATTTTATCAAAACTGCTTTAATATTTTTGAAGAAACTGAAATGTGTGTGTGTGTGTGTGTGTGTGTACAGTGTCACTAGATCTGTTTGTCCTAGCTATTCAACAATAGGGCTAAAGGAGACATCAATGCTGTAAAAGTTACAGTATTTCAGTTCAGCTAAACAAATGAGTTCCAGTCATGGAAGTTTCTTAATTTGCACACTTAGCTCTTTCTGGTTTCACTAGGACTTTTGGGGGCAGGATTCCTTAAGATACTAGTGCTAGGTCACTTAGGTTCTAGGTAAATACTTTTTCCCCATCTCTCAATATTTTTTCTCCTCTAATCATCAAGTTTGCTTGTAGGTAATATAACCGAGAAGAATATTGATAATTTTTCTTCTGGTAATTCCAGGTGGGTTTCTAGCATTGACAATAAGTTATGTTCCATGTCTCCAGTTCAAGGAGTCCATATGAACTATCAACATATCTTTTATTTCTAAATGTTTTACGTCAGTGTTTTTGTTGTCCTGTGTGTATGTGTGCATCTTTTTGTATTACTGGTAGTACATTGTAGCTTTACTTCCAACTTAGGCACTAATAAGCTCCTTCTACTTAGGGCCAATGATTTTTAGAATCTGAAGTAAGAATTATTTTTTCCAAGCTTAGTCTTGAACTCCCCACCCCCTTATCAGTGTCCCAAACTGCCTAGAAAAATAAAGATTTTTTTCTACATCTTGAACCAATTTTACAACTCCTGCACTTGAAGGGGTCCGTTTGATGCATGATTTTCAATTATTGCTTCTTCAAAGACAAGAAGATTGCAAATGAATTGGAGGATCATTGTGTTTGCCTCTCTTTCTCTCAAATTAAAAATAATTTTAATGCAGTTTCCGGAATGCCTGTGCCTTTGCCAGTTGGCCAAAAAATTTGAAATTATGTTTAATTTTAACTTGAATAAAAAACTTGGAAACCTAGAACCAGGTCCTACACGTACTTAGTTAAAAAGCAGCCCCATTTTGTCCACTGCGGTCATTTTTTGTGTTGATAAGATTGAAAAACCGTGGGAAATGAGATAAGATTTATTTTAGAATGCACACAACAGTTTTGCAAATAAATGCGCAGTACAGAGGGTCATGGGAGCTAAAGATATCTTGGCTACCTTGAACCTTCCTTGAGGTTGATCATTTCCCTCATTTTATATATGTTAATATGTTTGCAGGCATTTCACTTCTCGTTCTTGTTGCCTATTTTGGTTATAACTAAGTAAAAATGTCGCAAAAAGCTGTTCTTCCTTAATAGATTACTGAAAAAGACTGGGGTAATTGCTCTAGTGATGGCCAAGCCCTGCATTTTCATTGATTAACTCTTATCTGTCCAACTAGGCAAAAAAACAAAACCTCCTTGAAGAGAGAGAGAAAAAAGCATGGCTCAGAGATTAAAGAGTAGTTTGCCTTAGAAATGGATACTCTCATCTCCGTTCGAGTGGCTATACTCATACATGCATGATTAACATTGGATCAAGATTTGTCATTAAAAGTTCAGTCTGCTACTGGGATACCGAATCTTTTCTGCCTGGTGTTTCAAGTGAAACATCATGCAATGTCTATGGGTGCCACAAGATGGTGCTGTATACAATCAAACCTTCCATTTGCTATACAGTGAGACAAAGATGGCTGGACGCTAACTTTTAGTAAAGCTAAAGAATGTGACCCTTCTGGGAATGAATCACAATGGCTTATTGTAAAACATGGAGGGCAATCCTTTGAGCCATAAATTAAATGACCTAAAAAAAATAAATCTAAACTCTTGGGGCAAATTTAATTTCATTGCCTGGCTAGATTAACCTTTCTCAACTTGGTCCTGCAACTTCCAAAATTCCCAGCCAATTTACTTGGAGAATGAAAGATTGGGGAAATACTGTTGGATCTGGGCAACGAGAGAACAGACTGCGGACACGAAGTGACTTAACAGCTCTTTATTAGTGTTAAAAGTGATCCAGCTTGTTCTGTGGTCGGAGGGTTCCCCTTTTATAGGGATCGGGTACGCCCCTCGACCAATCAGAACGATACCTGTTTCCCGCTGTAGCAGCGGACCAGAGAGGAGACTTGCTCCGATATATGCTAATATCTAACACCCCTCCCCTCCTAGATGGAACGTTGCGGTTAGTAACATAGTCTTTTAGGTATGTTGGGGTTTGCCTTACTCGGGAGGAGCGTCGCAGTTCGGGTTGGTTAGAAGTGGTTGCAGGATCGGGTGCTTTTCCTGTTTCACATTTGGGAGATTTCGTGCCTTCGTTGCTAGGGCGTTCCTGAGGCTGCTCGGTTGCGTTGTCTGGGGTTTTCTCTGCTTCGTGCTCGATCTCTCGTTCCGACCTGGGTTCGCAGGTGTCGTAGTTATCTATGATGGGGCTCTCGAGTGGCTGACTTTCCGTTGGCAGGAATCTCTTGTCTTCGTTTCGAAGGTCTGAGTGTGCTAGGCGACCCCGAAGTTGATCGATGTGCCTTTTCCAGTTCCGCCCATCTTCCAGCTCCAGCAGATACGATCGTGGACCCGTGATGCCAATGACCTTTGCCGGCATCCACAATGTTCCCCCTGCATAGTTGTGGGCGTATACTGAATCCCCTATGCTAAAAGACCGAATTTTGCTAGTGGAGTCTGGGGGAGCTGTGGCAGAGTAATTTGGGTGAAGACGGTCCAGGTGAGACCGTAGACGGCGGCCCATGAGTAGTTCAGCGGGGCTCCTACCCGTCGTTGCGCTTGGGGTAATATGCTGAATTAAGAGGTAATGGTCAATGCGTGTTTGCCAATCACCTGGACCCATCCTAGCGAGGGCCTCTTTTGCGAATCGCACCATTCTCTCCGCCTGTCCATTTGATGCCGGATGGAATGGCGCGACGAGGGCGTGTCGAATTCCCTGACCTGCTAGATATGTCTCAAATTGCATGGCCGTGAATTGGGGCCCGTTATCGGAGACCAGGAGGTTGGGCAGGCCATGAGTGGCGAAAAGCCGCCGTAGAACCTTAATGACTGCCTCTGCCGTGGTTGAAGTCATTAGGACTACTTCTAGCCATTTCGAGTATGCATCCACAACTATAAGGAAAGTCTGACCTTGGAATGGCCCTGCGAAGTCGATGTGTATTCGCGACCATGGTGCTTTAGGCTTCTCCCATTCTGTGGCTGGCGCTTCCGGGGGTGCTGGTCTCGATTCCTGGCATGGGTCGCTAGTGGCCACCCATTCCTCTATTTCTTTGTCCATGTTTGGCCACCAAACGTAACTTCTTGCTAACGCTTTCATCCTAACAATCCCCGGATGACCCACATGTAAAGCATCCAATACATTTCTACGTAAAGCATACGGAATAACAACTCGATCCCCCCACAATAAGCAACCTTGTAACACAGAGAGCTCATCCCTTTTTGACCAAAACACTTTGAATTCCGGGCCCACGTTTCCCTTTGGCCACCCCCTCCAAACCCAAGTTTGAACTTGTTTTATTAACATGTCTTTAGAAGAAAACCTTGCAACGTCGTAGGAAGAAACCGGTCCTGAGTCCAAACAATCAATGAGCAGCACCGGTATTGGAGTGGGGTCTGGCAAAAGGTCCGGTAGTGGGCACCGGCTGAGTGCGTCTGCGTGTCCTAGAGTGGAGCCTGGTCGATGAATCAATTTGTATGAGTACGCAGCCAGGAAAACAGTCCACCTGGTCATGCGAGGAGAAAAGGATACGGGAGTGGGGCGGTTTCCCGCCAAAAGTCCCAACAGCGGTTTGTGATCTGTAATCAGTTCAAAATCGCGGCCGTAGAGGTATTCGTGGAAACGTTTTACTCCGGCTACAGCAGCTAGCGCTTCCCTGTCCATCTGGCTGTAATTCCTCTCGGCCGATGAAAGAGTCCTGGAGTAGAAGGCGATGGGTGCTTCTTTTCCGTCGGGCATCCGGTGGCTGAGGACTGCGCCGACTCCGAAAGGTGAGGCGTCGCAGATCAATACCAGTGGTAGTGTATGGCTGTATTGGACTAACAGCGAGTCAGTGGTAAGCAGGCGCTTTACTCCGGCAAAAGCTGCAGCTTCGGATCGTCCCCATTTCCATGGTGTGTTCCTCTGGAGTAAACGGTGTAGTGGCTCAGCAACGGTCGCCTTCTGTCTCAGAAAAACGCTGTAGAAGTTAAGTAGTCCGAGGAAGGCCTGCAACTCGGTCTGATTTCGTGGTGTGGGGGCGTCCTGGATCGCCTTAATTTTCTTTGAAGTGGGGTGTATTCCCTGACCATCGATCCTATAACCCAGGAATTCTACGCTAGGCACGTTAATTTGGCATTTTTCCTTTTTGAGGCGGAGACCCTTTTCTCTGATTCTGGTCAAAACAGTCCTGATTCTTTTATTTAATTGCTCCTCATTTGCAGCGGACACCAAGATGTCGTCAAAATAAGGGACGACTCCCGGTATCCCTTGCAAAAGTCGTTCCATGACTCTCTGGAACAATCCTGGAGCAATACTCACACCGAATTGTAGCCGGTTGCATTTAAATGCTCCCCTATGCGTCACTATGGTTTGGGCCTCCGCTGTGGCGCTATCTACGGGCAGCTGCTGGTAAGCTTGTGCCATGTCTAATTTAGCAAATACCTTTCCTGGCCCCAACAAGTGCAATAAGTGCTGTACTACAGGCACAGGATATGCGCTTTGTTGTAGCGCGACATTAATTGTGCATTTATAGTCCGCGCAGATGCGGACTGACCCATCTGGCTTTACTGGGGTCACAATGGGAGTTTCCCAACGCGCGTGATCCACCAGCTCAAGGACTCCTTGCTCTACTAGTTTATCTATCTCCTTGTCTATTTTTGGGCGGAGTGCAAAAGGCACTCGTCTCAGCTTAAGTCGTATTGGCGCCACTTTGGGGTCTAAATTGAATGAGATTGGTTTACCCACATACTTACCCAGACCGGGGCTGAACACATCCTCGAACTCCTTAAAAATCTGTTCAGCGCTGCTGTTTTCCACGGCGTTGATTCCGGTGACTTCTAACCCCAGGGCTTCAAACCAATCAAGCCCCAGAAGGTTCTGTAATGGCGCGCTGGCGATGGTCACGGGCAGCTGGGCTACGATGTCCTTGAACCGGATCTGGAACGTGCCTTGGCCCACGATAGGGACTCGGTTCCCCTGGTAGTCTCATAGCAGGATGTCTGGAGTGCGTAGTTGGCTCTTTTTGAGGCTAGGGATAGCCTGTTTCATGGATGCCCATGAAATGATCGTCAAGGACGATCCTGTGTCAACTTCCAGCTCGCAAGGTGAGCCCTCCAAGAGGACTGTGACTTTCAGCTTTTTAGGCCGCTTGGTGCGCACCTGGCTTATTGTTGTGAGATACGTTCGCAATTCCTCTCTCTGGGTTAACTCTATCTCAGGATCTGTATCCTGAAAATACTCTCGGTGAGCGTCTTGATAGAACGCTCTCTCAGCTCTTTGTGTGTAGTCTCTCTGGGAATACGCTCGCTCAGCTCCTTGTGTGTAATCTCTCTGGGAATACGCTCGCTCAGCTCTTTGTGCATTTTCTCTCTGGGTAAACACTTGTGGATTTCTCTCTGGGCACCCTTTTTGGTTTCGCCAAGCCCCTGGGTTGGGCTTCTGTTGGCGGTACATGGGTGGCTGCCGTGAGGCAGGGACTTCGCTCCGGCACACTCGTGCGATGTGCCCAAGTTTGTTGCAGTGCGAACAAACAACGTTCCTGAACCTACAGGTAGACCTGGGGTGATTCCCTCCGCAGCTTGCGCAGGGCTGCAAACAGAATCCGGGTCTCCCCCCAGGCCTCAAGTGACTGCTCCGCATCAGGTGACTGTCCTCGAACTCGGGATCCTCGTAGTCGGGGCTTGTGTCCTCGTAGTGAACTTTGGTGTGTCTTGGCGCTGGCTGGCCTGTGTTGAACCCGCGTTGGATTGTCTCCGCTGATCTGTCTGCTGCTTCTGAAGCTCTTGCCTCCTCGAGTACAATCTGTAGGCTTAAATTGGTTTTGGCTAACAGCCGTTTTTGTAGGGAAATGTCTCTCAGCCCGCTAACGAGTCGATCCATAATCTGTTCATCCAGGTCTCTGAATCCACAATGTGTGGCTGCTTTTCGTAGGGCTGCAACGTACTGGTTGATAGATTCTCCCGCCTTCTGGTTCCTCATGTTGAATGCTTGGCGGCAAACATGGCGGGAAGGTTTTGGCGCGTAATGAGTCTGTAGAGCCTGTTGCAACGCCGCCCATGATACTGCCTGTATTGGAGTAGGCGCGGTGAGGTCTCTGGCCGTGTTGAATACTTCTTTTCCGCAGTAGCCGAGGAAGATGTTTTTTTTCCGGGCGTCGGTGATCCCCGTGTATTCATTCGCTTCGAGAAAACACTCGAAACGAATCATGAAGGCTTCCCATTCGTCATTCGCTGGGTCGAATGGAGCGGGGGGAGCATGCATCGCCATCTTCTCGCGTTTGAATTTGCCGCGCTGCGGTGGCTTGAGATGGCTGCCGGAATTTCTGCCGAATTCCTAGGCTGGATCAAATCCGGAGATTCTGGAGGTAGCGTTCTTCGTCCTATCTGTCTCTCAATCCCATCCTCGTCGCCAATGTTGGATCTGGGCAACGAGAGAACAGACTGCGGACACGAAGTGACTTAACAGCTCTTTATTAGTGGTAAAAGTGATCCAGCTTGCTCTGTGGTCGGAGGGTTCCCCTTTTATAGGGATCGGGTACGCCCCTCGACCAATCAGAACGATACCTGTTTCCCGCTGTAGCAGCGGACCAGAGAGGAGACTTGCTCCGATATATGCTAATATCTAACAAATACATATTTCAATTTTTATAAATCTGTTTTCCTCTCATGTTTCTGAACTCAGTTGCTTAAACTGTTGGTACTTTTTGCTTTTGTGCTGTTTTTTATTATTATTTATTTATTATTTTATTTTATTATTTATTATTCACACTTATAGACCGCCCCCTCTCCCGGAGAGGACTCGGGGCGGTGTACAGTCACTAAAATACATTATAAAATGCATACATAAACAATTAAATTAATACTGGTGAAGGAGGTTATGAGACTGTAATCGAATAATAAATATAATACTTTAAAAGCCTATAAAACCCTTAAAACCCAATTAAAATAAATAAATATCGGGAGGTAAAACTAAGACAGTGCCAGGCCAGCTGATTGAAATAGGTGAGTCTTTAACTTTTGCCGGAAGGAGCGGAGGTCGGTGGTAGTTCGAATGTCTGGGGGGAGGTCATTCCAGAGGGTTGGGCCCATCACAGAGAAGGATCTACTCCTAGGTGTCGCCCGCTGGCATTTTAGAGTTGGGCATGTGGATGGATGGCTTTGATGAGAAAGCCTAAGGCTTTGTGTGCCTGGAGTACTAAGTTATATCATGGATTGTTTAATTTTTGATTAGCATGGTGTATAAATCTAGCCATTGTGGTTTAACAACCATAACTTTGAGGGCTTAGTGTATTATATAAACCCAATTCTTGTGGCTTATTCAGATACCATTTTTAAATAATCATTTAATGCGATGTGTAATCAACCCAATCAGTCCTAGAGAAGATCAACTCTGACTGCTCTTTAGAAGGCCAGATACTGAAAATGAAACTCAAATACTTTGGCCACCTAATGAGAAGGAAGGACACACTGGAGAAGAGCCTAATGCTGGGAAGGACTGAGGGCAAAAGAAGAATGAGACGACAGAGAATGAGGTGGCTGGATGGAGTCACTGAAGCAGTAGGCGTGAGCTTAACTGGACTCCAGAGGATGGTAGAGGACAGGAAGGCCTGGAGGAACATTGTCCATGGGGTTGCGATGGATCGGACATGACTTTGCAACTAACGACAACAACATGATGTGTAAACATCTGGGAGAAGTTACATATTTATTTTTTGTTTGTTTGCTTGTTTGTATGTTTCAGGGATTATTCAGAGCTTCCCAAAAACTTTTCATATGCCGTGCCTGGAATACTGGGGGAATCTTAGGCCTAGTTTCAGTCTGCGGCCCTGCTTTCCCCAATTTGAGCTATACTGTATGAATTAATATTCATGTCATTCCTTGCTGACAAAGGCATTGGAGAATAATTATTATTAGAAGCATATGATCCAGCTCAAGGCAATTTCAAATCTTTCTGTAGTTTTTTTAATGTGCAATTCTCTTCATAAACATTGTTTATAGTGTCTACGAGCTCATCTCGTTGTTCATACCAGTTGAATATTACATCTGAAATGGCAACTGATAGCTTCTGAGAGATAGATATATTATAATAAAGGTCTTTTTCAAAAAGCAAGTGGACTTTGTTTTTCCTTAAAGATGTTTCATTCCTCATCCAAGAAGCTTCTCAGAGTCCAGTTGCCTTTTGAAAAAGCACCTTTGGGACAACCATAACCTGGATGACTGAGAACCTCCACAGACATGTTATAATAAACCAACATGGTATAAGGTTTGAGAATACGTTGAGAACCACATCTATGCCCATAGATTGCAGATTGACAAGAGTTCAAATGGCAACGATTTGACATTTGCCAGATACATTACAAACACATGGCATAATATATGGGTGTTACAGAAAACAAATGTTTCTACTAAAACCAACCAGTTTGTATCCTTATTACTATTCCCCTTCAAAGGTTTAGTTAGATAGAAGATGAGAATTGGGCCCCAGAAAGTATCAGGCACCATCTCATCCTTCTTTCCCTGTAGCCAGCCTTCTATAGCCAGTGCTTACATATTTTCAGCATTTCTCAGAATTGATCTACTGTCTTGAGAAAAATCCTTCAGCCGTACTAATGGAAAGCCAATTGAGAGTGTGAGAACATGCTGCCCTCACACCTACAAAGCCTCCAAAACTACATGGAGAGCTATCTGAATCACTCCATGGATGATAAACTGATTATGAGTCAACAAAGTGATAGTGAAGCACAAAAGGTCAATTCTATTTCAGGCAACATTAACACAATGTGCCACCCATTGCCCAGTCTTGGGAAGGAATGGTGCTGGGTTTTTGTTTGTTTTTTAATAAGTTCCACTCTGATTAAGTGTCCCATTTGGTTCTAGTCATCAACGACAGCAGATGGATGTTCTCAAAGGAATTGGACAGAAGGGGGTTCAAGACCAAACTTAGTCTGGAAGCTTGGCTGGGTTTTGATTTCTCAAAAGAGTTGCCCAGATTGCCTTATATACTCTACATTACAAACATACCTGATATGTAATTCCTGATTTGTAAAAAAAAAAGATTGCTGGTTATTCTATAGTAAACAAATGCAATTTATGCATGCTTAGAGATGATTTGCTGCATCAAAGCTGTGTTTGAATGACCCATTGAAATAGTTTACTACAATTTAGTCTAGAGCAGGTGTGTCAAACTTTCCCCCCCTTTGCTAAAGTGGATGTGGGTGTGGCCAGTGTGTGATGCAACTGACCCATGGACCGGGAGTTTGATAGCCCTGATCTAGAGGATTGTGCGAACTAGTGATGTGCAGTCAAGTGAGGCACAGCCTCACCGCTCTCATCATGAAAAGAAAAGAAAAAGGAAAAAGCTGAGCTAGTTGCTGCCTCAGCGTGGATGACTCTGCTTAACTGTTTAAAAAAGCCTCTAAAAAAGCATCCTCTACTATGAGGCAGGAGAACTGCATGCCTCATCTAGTCTGACTTTAGGCATTTATGATCACTCGAGCAGAGTTAAGCAAGGGTTAAAAGCCTAAAAATTCCTGACGTAATTGAGGCAGCAGTTCTCCTGCCTCATAGTAGAGGGCGCTTTTTTAGAGGCTTTTTTTAACAGTTAAGCAGAGTCATCCATGGAAGCCAGGCAAAGAGCCACGCTGTAGCAGACACACTTTCCCCCAGCCTCTTTCTTTTGGAAGGCTTGGATTGGCTCCCCTCCGGCTTCTCTGCCTCTCCTCTCACCCTAGCCTGCCAGCAGGAGGTGAGTGGGTGGGCTTTATTATGTTCCAGGCATTTCCCACCCAGACAGCAGGCTGCATTTGCAACGGTGGAGGTGTTTAGGGAAGGCAGCAGGGGAATGGGGGGGATGGCAGAGGAGCTGCTTTCAAGCCACTGGAAAAGATATCCAATCCAAGTCCACAAGTCTAAAAATATTTGAAACCCACCACTCAGTCAGTGCCTCACCAGCCATAAACCTCACCACATGTCACTGGTGCGAACTCAGACTTTGTAGTTCAAAACTCAGGAAATAGGATTAATGGAATAAACTTATGGTTTTACTGTTACTTTAACTATGGATAAATATGGCATGCAAACATCCTATTCGTTCAGGGATCTCCACAAACATGGCTGGGCCACACTGGCTGGGGAATTCTGGGTGTTGGAAGTCCACAAATCTAAAAGTCACCAAGTTTGGAAATCCCTATATTGGTTGAAAAAAGACTGCTATATCTTTTCCCTCAGGGAAATGGCTGGAGTAGCACTTCCCTTCAAGTCGTTACACAGTTTTGAACTGCACTGGGGGACTTTGGCTCAATAAACTTCTTTCAATATAAACCTGTTCTGAATGGTAATATAGGAAGGATAATGTGGTCAAAGAGTAATAGCTAAGCATTAATGGTAAGCTCTCTCAGGACTAAGAGTGTGTTGGACCAGAAAATGACACACCTTCAATTTCTCAGCATCTTTTTCACTTTATTTTAATCACAAAAACAATTTATATTCTATACTTTCTAGGTCAGCAGACCTCAAGACAAAAATTCACATTATCCAATCCCAAGTGAAGAGAATCAGTTTGGTGTAGTGGTTAAGCCATCAGTCTAGAAACCAGGAGACTGAATTGTAGTCCTGCCTAAGGCATGAAGCCAACTTGGTGACCTTGAGCCAATCACTTTCTTTCAGTCCTAGAAAGCAGCCAATAGCAACTCACTTCCGAAATCTTGACAACGGCAGGGATTCGTACAGGCAGTCCCCAGGACTCACTTCTGATTTGTAGGCCTACACACATGAACAAACCTAAGTAGAATGATATTTCTTTATTCCACAGTATCTATTCATAATATGATATCATTTCCCATTTATATTGTCTTCCCGCTGACATAGCATGGGAGATTTTGTAAATAATATAGTCCTTTGTTCAGGAAAAGCGAATTTATTCTCTGATCACTGCCCATGCATGGCGACCAGTAACTGGAAGACTAACTGGCCTACATGCATGCACGCGCCGGAAACAGGAAGTTCATTTTCCAGCACACGCATGCCTGCCCCCTGGGTAGCTCGTCTTTCGGTTGTGTTCCAGACGAGCGCACTCAGTGCCAAAAAGTTTCACCATCACTGATCACAGTATTTCTTCCATGAATTTTCTTTCAGAGAAATCCATTTTGGGAGAAAATATGGCATAATTTTGGAATATCTTTTAAGAGATAATGTGTCCCTAGTGGTACAGTTGTGCTGTTATGATCATTAACCGGATGGTCAGTTCATGATAGAAGTTCACAGGGTAAAATATGGATGATTGACACAATATGGATGATTGACCCCAGTGGACAAAATGGTTGACACAAGAAAACCTGTTTCCCTGTTAGGTATTCTAAGAGCATAGATGCAACCATTTTCTAGCAAGAAGAGCTGTGAGATGACAACATATAGGTTGAGAGTAAGGATATTATGCCCAGGAAACTCATACCATCTGGAAAGACTGCAGAAGAAGGAGTCTGTGCTTGTCCAGCCTAGAGCATGACTAGACTGTTGAGCAAACACTCCTACATCCAAGTCAATCATGCAGAAAAATTGCAACTCAGAGCAGGGCCAGGAGCCGGGCCAAGGTTCATACAAGCAGGAGATGAACCATCCAACAAAGTCAGAGTCTAGTGGCAGAGTTCAGGATCAGAAGAGAACCCAGCTTTCAGAAAATAAGGGTAACTATCGCAGGGCCAGAGGCTACATGTCTGAGTCAGGCTTTTGCAAAATCCTTACTCAAGGGTAGAATCATGCTCATGTGCAGTTCTTTGCTCGGAATGAACTCTGCTTTTTTTCATTTACGCTACTTACAGGGATAATTCTATACTATACCCAGTAAGGGGCTGAGCCTGCCATTTCAGACAACAGCATCCCACCTTCTCAGAATCAAAGTGCAAACTCTCCCTACCCTGGGAAGGCCTGTTTTCCCCCAATCAGCTGCAACCTCCTTAAGTGTACACTGCTTGTTGTAGAGTCTCACAGAGTGGGTGGGCTGCCTGCCTACAATATTCATTTTGCAAAGGATGCTGCTCCACCTATTCCAATATGAATTTCTCAGTGCAACGATAGGCACTTGTGCACAATAGATTTATTTGTGTGTGAAGTGGCTCATAAAATTGTTTGGGGTGTTTCATGGAAAACGAGATAGAGGAAAGGCAAGAGTGTTGCTTTTCTCTTTCATCTCCTCAATTAATGTCCTCAATTAATGATGGTAATTGTAAATCGAATCCCACTGGGCATTACATAAGGAGCACCACCATAAGGTGTTATTCAACAGATTCTGTCCAGTTCTGGAGAACTGGTAGTGGAAATTTTGAATAGTTCAGAGAACCGGTAAATAACACCTCTGACTGGCCCTGCCCTCAACTATTCTCTGCCTCCCAAGTCCCAGCTGATCGGGAGGGAATGGGGTTTTTGCAGTAACCTTCCCCTGGAGTGGGGAGGGAATGAAGATTTTACAGTATCCTTCCCCTGCCACGCCCACCAAGCCATGCCACGCACACCAAGCCACGCCCACAGAACCGATAGTAAAAAAAAATGAATCACACCTCTAGGAGGCACCCCAATCTAAGTCACTCCTAACTTGGTCTCTCCTAGTCCAAACCTAGATAAGGAACTGCCTCCTCTTCCTCCTCTTCAACTCCCCCCATTTGCCTATCTCTGACCCATCTCTCCTCTTTTGGCTGCCCACCTACCCCTTGCTGCCAGCTGCCTGGAAACTAATCAAGGAGAGAACCAACCTCCTTGAACCAGTTTTTGATGCTTTTGGCAAAAGTTGCTCTCATCAGAAAAGAGGACTTTGGACCAAGGAGCAACAGGGCTTTGGACCACTGTGCTTCATTAAGACCAGGGTCAACGCAGCCGTCTACCAGGAGTTTTGGGAGCACTTCATGCTTCATGACCTGAACCCCATAGAGAATCTATGGGGCATTGCCAAGAGAAAGATGAGAAATATGAGACCGAACAATGCAAAAGAGCTGAAGGCCACTATTGAAGCATCCTGGTCTTCCATAACACCTCAGCAGTGCCACAGGCTCATAGCTTCCATGCCACGCCGCATTGAGGCACTAATTGCTGCAAAAGGGGCCCAAACCAAGTACTGAGTACATATGCATGCTTATACTTTTCAGAGATCCGATATTGTTCTATGTACAATCCTTGTTTTATTGATTGCATGTAATATTCTAATTTTCTGAAATGGTGGATTTGGGGTTTTCATGAGCTGTAGGCCATAATCCTCACAATTATGACAAATCATGGCTTGAACTATCTTGCTTTGCATGTAATGATATCTCATATATTAGTTTCACCTTTAAGTTGCCTTACTGAAATAAATGGACTTTTGCACGATATTCTAATTTTTTGAGTTTCACCTGTATGCTGACAGCAGCAAGAATACTTGATGAACAAAAGTGGAAGGCTCCTTTGATCCCCACAATGGATGAATGGCTGCAAACATTGATGGAGTTAGCAGAGATGGCTAAATTGACTGCTTTGATTAAAGAAAAGAATACAATGAATTTTGTTTCTACTTGTGGAAACCACTTTTGGACTTTGTGCTTGAAGTGGGAAAAAAGGAAACTTGATTTTGAGTTTGCTGATTAGATAGGTTTGTTGTTACAGGAATAGCTAGTATATTATTTGTGTGAAGGTAAAAAGGCTGTGTATTATTTACCTTTTTCTACTGTGCCAAAAGGAGTTGGGAGTCAGTGCATTTCTTTTTCTTCTCCCCTTTGTCCTACATTTCCTCCCTCTTCTCTTTTTCCTCCCCCATTTTCCCATTATTTTCATTTTTCTTTGTATTTCTGTATTTTACATTCTGATAAACTAACACAAATAGTTGAAGAAAAAAAATCTTCCTCTCCCCATGGCATAATCCTTTTTCTTCACTACAGACTTTCCAAGGGATCATAGCTGGCATCAGCGGTGAATTTATCTGACGTCTGCTACTGGTTCAGTGAGACTGCTACTGAGTGCGCACCCATGCAGTGCCTGAGGCGCGGCCATGCAGTATTAAAAAAGGAACATCTTGAAGCCTTCTGAGTCTGCAAAAGTAAGTAGAATAGCAAAGGTAAGTAGAACTCCCGAGCTCTGTTTTTGCTGGCAGAGCACTTGGGCCTCCACTGTTGTGGTCCACCAGCAGCCAGTGGAGCTGGTGGCAGACTAGGATAGTGAGGGGGTTGGGGAGGAATATGGGCCAGTCCTGGAGTCTGGGGAAGGCTCTGATGAGTTTTCTGTGTCAGAGACAGAGATGGGGCCATGGCTGTTTGACAGTTATCAGCTACCTTTGGAGTCAGAGATAAGTGGGGCAGAAGAACAGGTGGAGCCTGTTCCTGATGTGTGCATGTGCAGAGCTGTCAGGAGAAGGGAACAGCTACGGAACAGGGGTCGACACAATAAAGACACAAGTGGATGCTGAATGGCCTCTCCCATAGGGAATAAATATGAGCAAAAGGGGAGTGGTGTTTGCATCAGACAATTAGTTCATTTATTAATTTGAAGATTTGCTTATCTGAGTTTGTGCCTCACAGAGACTCCTTGCCAAGTATTTCATTGTACAGCGTTGCGCCTGGAAGCTATCAGCCTGGCAACTATTCAAGGACTGATAAGGTCTGTTGTTGCAATTCACCTTTGAAAGGCTTGTTGCTGGGACTTTTCTGTACGTGAATGCTAGGAATTCACATTAGCCAAATAAAAAGGTTTTGTTTCAGGACAAGGAGTCTGTTTTGTGATTTGGTGAAGCCTAGGTCAGAACACCCACAGGCACCCCCAACACAAATGCCATCGAACTGGCTATTCATACCCTGGCTACGCCCATCTGGCCCCCAAGGTCAAACACAACCCTGATGCGGCCCTCAATGAAATCGAGTTTGACACCCCTGGTCTATGGAGATTCTCAGTCATCCAAGTCATGGTTGTCCCAAAGATGCTTTTTCAAGAGGCAACTGGATTTTTTGGTTTTTCTTTGAAGACGTTCCACTTCTCATCAAAGAAGCTTCTTCAGAGCTGAAAATCCAGTTGCCTCTTGAAAAAGCAGTTTTGGGACTCTTTGGGCAACGTCTGAATGTTGCCCTGATTGCAGCTATTCCCCCTGTCTCCCAAAGTCATTCCCGCAGTCCACTGGAGAAACAATGAAAGAGGAAGATGTTCATTACATCCTGCTTGTAAACCTCTTGGAAGCATTGAGATAGTTGCCGTTTAAAAACAGAAAGCTGGACTAGCTGATCCAATCCAGCAAGTCTGTCTCCGTCTGTTTCTAGTGGCTAATCAAGTATGAAACACTCACATGGGGGATTTCTTCACATTAGATGTCTTTTCTCAACAGAGATTTTAATAAGTACGTACTTGTATGTGTATAAGTGAAGTGCAGCTCAAGTATTTATTTTGCCATAAAAAGACCACAGATTAATTTCCTAACCAGTACACTTCAAGCAAATTAAAGATGCATTTCAAAAATGACTGTGCACAATTTCCTCAGTAAGAAAAATGTTTGCATTTGCCTTTCTTTGATTTTATATTAAAATCGATATCTTTGCAGGCAAAATTCTATTTTGTAGAATCTTAAGATAAAAACCTAAAAAAAAAAAAAAAACTAGGGAAAAAATCTAGCAAAATAACACCAAGAGCAAACTGACATTAAGCAAATAGCTTATACTTTAATCAAAACTGTTCTTCCTCCCCCCTCCCTCCCTCCCTTTAAAAACCTACATTTTTGGTCAGATGGGTATTCAAGGAAGCTAGCATTTTTTAAAATCAACAATTTGATACTAAATTACCAATGCTAAATTAGTATAAAAGAAGTATGGCTGTATATACCAGTACTTGTGAAAGTTATTCAAAATTAAGTGCTTCAAACTTCAGAGTGTGAGCACACAGGATTTCTCTGATGTTTATTAAAGCAGCCATTCTTTCATCCATCTTCTGTGCAAGGCTGAAAAATAAACTGCTTTAAGCATCATTATCATGACTCACAAAATCAGGGCATCTTATTTGAGGTTCGCACCAATCTAAAATATAATGTGGTGGCTTTAATTAAATGTATTAATTAATCTACTTTCTCATTTTACACACACACACACACACACACACACACACACACACACACAGTATATATACATAATAGCTGGATACCCATGCTTCGTGATGTAACTATGTGATCGGACAATGCAGGAGAAATCTGGTTCAATCCATTGGCTCAGTGGTGGTCGGTGATTGAAACACATAAGGGAATATCGCTCCCGCCGCCTTGAGTCCAGAAGCAGTTCCATAGGTGGAAGGCATAGACGTTTTGGTGAGGTACCGATGTTTAGTACTGTAAGGAGCCCCAGACTGTTCCTGAGTAAAGGAGTGGAATGTCTGCCAGTTTGAATTGAGGTAACAAAATGTGAGGCAACTGACAGTTGGAACGGAGTTCTTTTCAGGTGGGGAGGGGGAGTAGAGCTCCTTAGTATCAGAGCATGTTAATTACTATATAAGAAATACTAATGATCTGATGGTCATTTTGAAAAATCCTTTCTTAGCCAGCACCTAGAAGCCAAGAGGAAACATACATGCCACATTTCAAGTTTGTAGACTTTACGGTTCTGGAAATTTTGTGATGCTGAGTGAGGTATTTGACTTATATATATTTATATGTATATAAACACACACACATACACACAACCAAAACCCACTTTAATTGCTGCAGGCAGAAGTTGTTGAATAAGAAAGTACCAGAATATGTGGAGAAAAAGTCTTTTTTCTTCTTCCTCCACTCCGCAAAACTGAACAGCTATCAGATGAGAGAATCAAAGGGCTTTAGAAGCGGATGAAATTCTTAGGCAGGCTCAATAGGAAACAAGGATTCCTGAGATACTTTAAGCTAGTCCCAGTCAGTATTCAGAAGTATTCCCATTCTACAGGCAGTAAAATTTAATATTAGTTCCTCTGAACGACCCATTTAACCACTATATTGAATATTGAAAAAAGGCAGAACTCCAGAAGATACTAAAGTCGAAAATGATAGCTGTTCTTTTTATTGTTGCAGAACACAAGAATCAGACAGCCTTCCCTAAACTGGCCCTCTCCAGAAATGCTGAGAGTACAATTCTTGGAAGGAGCTGTTGAATCAACTTATCTGAACTTGAATTAGAATTAGAATTCTTTATTGGCCAAGTGTGATTAGACCCACAAGGAATTTGTCTCCAGTGCATAGGCGCTTGGTGTATATACTAGTAAACCAATCATTATCATAGTCATTGTAAAAATACATTCATCATAAAACATTAGATACAACACTTAATGATAGTCATGGATACTGAATAAGCAATCAACACAAATCATACTAGGATACTAAATAAACAATATAAATTGTAAGATAATCAGAGAGCATTTCACCGAGGCTGCTGTTGGCGCCGCCATGTTGAATTCCATAGAATTGTATTTGGAAGCTTCAACCCCTGCCTGTCCCATTAGATCTGACAGAGAGGGCATTCTTCATATCTCATCTGCTAGAGCAGGAGTCTCCAAACATGACAACTTTAAGACTTGGACTTAAAGTCTTAAAGTTGGACTTCAACTCCCAGAATTCCCAGACATGGCTGGCTGGGGAATTCTGGGAATTGAAGTCTACAAGTTTTAAAATAGCCACATTTGGAGCCCCCTGTGCTAGAGACTTACAATAGGTAGGTCCCACGAGGAAGGCCTTCTGTGCTGTGGTGATGTGGAGCTGACTGGGAATAATGCAATTTAACCAATTTTGGGTAAAAAGTGAGTAAAAATATTGACTGAGGGGGTAGGGACATAATTTCTGGTAACTATTAGACTGAAAATCTCAATGCTACAGGCTGTTGAGAGTAAGGCAGCATACAATCTAAACAACAACAAAAACAAAAACAAAAACAACAATTCCAGGATTGTTCTCAGGGATGTACCATGTATGTTCGCATATGAAAGGAAGCAGCCACTGCACTCTCTCTTTGCCACACGTCATTGTGGCATCTGAAACATGAAAGAAACTTCAGAGCAGATTTTGCCCTAGGTGAAACCATAAACCGGAACAAAAAGCTACAAAACACAAGCATGTTCTCTCAAGCCCTCATTTACTTTAGAAATCAAGTTGCAACCAGTGTCATAATCAGAAAGTTAAGAACTTGGGTACCAGGAAGCATTCTATAATACTTGCAAGATGTTTTAAGAAGAACTAATGAAGTTTTAAAATCAGAGGTATTCAGTTGTAATAAGAATCTTGACCATAAAAGTTTGATTCATTTGTTATATTCTATTCAAGATATGGAAAATTCTCTGGTCAAGGAATTGTCAGCATAGGTTAATTTGGTTAACCTATAGGCTAATAGCAGACTTTCTAGTGTGTTATTAATTCAAGGCAATGCACATCCTTGAAAATTGGTGCACGTGAAATACACCTAGGTAAGAGTCAGTAAGATGTCTCAAGCAGGTAGCAACATTTGTCTGGCGTTGGGCTTTGAAAATCAGCAGAATTAGAGTTTGGGCAGGACAATTTCACAGATACTACAGCTGTGTTATCCGGGAATTTGGAAAAGAGTAAAGCCTTGATATAATTCAGGATATTTCAAAGTATATTCCATATAACCTCTGAGTTCTACTATAGCTGTGCCTTTCAATTAGGGTTCTGGGATCCTTTTTCTTAAACTAATTGATTCTGCAGCTTGAAAAAGTTTGATTACCCCCGGTTTAGTAGACCAGTCATCTCATTTAACAACATCTGAACTTCCCAAAGTTCTATTAAGTGGGAAAGTATGTTATTATGTCAATGTATATTATTTCTTTCAAACTATGGCACAATGCATGCACATTACAATATCTGCATTATTGTGTCATTGGCATCATGTACCATAATGCAAATGTCATAAATTGCTGCAAGTGAGATAAAATTAAATTAAATTAAATGTTATTGTAAGTATCTTATCCAGATTATTTTGGATACATCGGACTTGTCCATTAGTTCAGCAAGTACAGTATCTGATTCTTCGCATGTGTTGAACGAGATTCCATTCAAGTGAGATTTTATTGTAATAGCAAACCACTTCCATATTGTTGCCCAGAAAACTGCATAGACACTTCCATGGTTACCAGAAATCTATTCCAGTGAATGAGATGTTGCTTTTATTAGCACCTAAAGTACCATATTTTCCAGAGTATAAGATGCACCTTTTTCCCTCAAAAAAGAGTGTGAAAATTTAGGTGCATCTTATACACTGAATACAACATTTTTGGCCTCCTGAAAACCCGCCCCCTTCACAAAAATGGCCGTGCATAGCCTTTAGGAGGCTTCCAGAGTAATCCTAGGGCCTGGGGAGGGCAGAAATTAGTGAAACACAGGCTGTTTTTCGTTTATTTTTGCCCCCCAGCCCCCAGAAGCACTCTACTAGCTTCCTAAAGGCTATGCATGCCCTTTTTTGGGGAGGTCTTCAGAGTGCAAAACTTTTTTTTTAATTTGCCTCTTCAAAATATTGGTGCGTCTTATACTCTGGTGCGTCTTATACTCCAAAAATATGGTAGCCTTGAATGCATTGTATCTATTGGGGACTTTTCAGATAACTTAAAATTTGACAAGAATTGGAGAGTTACTGCATAAAATTCTTATGTTTTTGCCCAAGATGCTACTGTCAGCTCTGGCCAGCCCAGAGGCCTGGAGCTGTCATTCAGGGGAGAAGTATCATAATAAAAGGGAGGATTTAGTGCAGGCTATCATCCTGACCTCACAGCCTAGGGTGTTAGCCACTCAACAGGCCCCACCGGCACCAAACCTGTATGCCCAGGGGGAGGACCTCTCCAGAGCGATCAAAGCAGCACTCCCAATGGACCAATTGTTTCAAGAAAATCAAACTTTATTAACCCAGTGAGAAGGCTTTGCCTGGAAGGGGTGGAAGTTATATGTACCAAGTGTGGCACGGGTAGCCTTGCTGTGGTGCTGCCATGATATTTGCTCGGCTGGACATTTTGGGTTCCTCAAGACTCTGTATTTAGTAAATCGCACAGTTCTGGTGGTCCCACATGAAGAGGGACATAGAGGAATATGTAAGTTGTGGTGTTATTTGCACTACCATGAAGGCCCATCCTGGCTGGCCTCCTGGACTTTTACAGCAGATGGCAGATCCAATTCGACCATGGGAACAGATAGCCATGGACTTCATCGTCGATTTACCAGACAGTCAAGGGAACAAGGTCTTTTGGAGGATAATAGACCTGTTCTCCAAGCAGGCTCATTTTGTAGCATGTACTGGCTTTCTATCTGCTAGGAAGCTGGCCAAACTGTTTATTACCCATGTGTATAGACTCCATGGCATTCCCAAAAGGATAGTTTCAGACAGGGGAGTGCAATTCACTGCCCGGTTCTGGTGCAGATTCGTGACAATGGTGGGGGTCTTCACAGGGACTTAGTACAACCTTCCACCCTGCGACCAATGATGCTGCGGAGAGGGCAAACACAATGGTGGAGCGCTACTTAAGATATTACGTCCAATACCAACAGACCGATTGGGTTGAATTCCTTCCCTTTGCAGAGGTTTCATATAACAATACAGTGCACAAAAATATGGGGTTTACCCCATTTCATGTGGCTTCAGGGCAGGAGTTAGTCCCAATTCCGGAGTGTCCTCAAGTATGTCCAGATGACACGACCTTGCAGGAGTAGATAGCCCGGATGTAAAAAGTTTGGAAAGTGGTGAGGGATGCCTTATGTCACTCTTTTGCCACATATAAAAAGAGTGCCGATAAAAGGCGGAAGGTGCAAGGACTTTTCCACATAGGCCAGAGGGTATACCTCTCCACTAAATATCTCGGGCTGCTGTTGCCATGTAAGAAACTCGGGCCCAAATTCATTGGGCCTTTCCCAATCATGGGAGTTATTAACCCAGTCACAGTGCAGCTAAGACTCCCCCCCTCTACTGGGGAAAACACATCCAGTCTTCCACTGAGCCTGCTCTGATCAGTTCAGGCATCTGATATCAGAGGAGACCTGCTACAGCCGCCAGCCCCAGTTATTGTAGATGGGTAACAGCACTATATAGTGCAAGATATACTAGATACCAGGTGGCACAGGGGATAGTTACACTACCTTGTTTTATGGAAAGGTTATCCGGTCGGAGGCATTGTGGGTTCATAGCAAGGACTGTAGGGCGCCCTACCTGGTAGCGAGATTCCACCGCAGACAACCCACAAACTCAGGGGGAAGGGGTCCTTCGACTCTTAACTGATTTTTAGCTCTCCAAATGCTGTCTCCGTGGTAGGGGGCCGCATGTCAGCTCCGGCCAGCCCAGAGGCCTAGAGCTGCCATTCAGGGAAGAAAACTGGACCAGCTGCCAAGACTCACCAGGCTTCCCTCCTCCACAAGCAGCTGAATAATCTACAAAGCTATTGATAACTGACTGACAACAATCCGTGATTAATTGCCGGGTGGTTTTCATTCTGAGTTACGAGGGGATGGGTGTACTAAGTAACTATAAAAGGTGGTGGTGAGCATCGGGTGGCAGCTCTGACAATTTATTCATTGCCTGGGTGCTTTGTTGGTCAGTTCGTGCCGGAGGAAGAATACAAACTGCATTTACAAACCATTTCTGTGTTTGGCTGTTTTCATTAACTCTTTGGAACCTGACAGCTACTATGATTACCATAGAATACCCAAAATTACACTAAAATACAGTTTGTTACTAAAAGCAGCTCCAAAATCATGATGATCCTATGCTCCCACCATAGAAATGTATTTAAATTGAGAGTTATATAAAAAGTATGGCGTGAGATATATTCAAGTATGATATACTATTGTGTGTGATAGCAACCTATTGGGAACTCTGATAAATGCTCCAACACAGCTGGACAAAATGAGGTTGGCAAATTTGGCTCAGATTCTATCAAGATTATAGAGTCATGAATATTTAGGGGTTCCTTTGTTTTGTTTTGTTTTCTTTAAAAATGAGCTCACACGCAGAGTTTCTTTTTAATTAGTTCTCCTTACATTATGTTAGATAGCCGCTAGAGGTCCCTGTGTGCTGCATTCACAAGATGCTTGTGCCGTTGCTGTCTCTCCTCTTCTGTGAAGGAAAGAAGACAAAAGCTGGATTACAGGCTAGGTGAAAGTCTATTGATTTGTGTCTGTACTCTGCAGAGCTATTCCATATGCTGCAGTGAATAAAAGAGGCCTGCCAGCTCCTGAGGCTGCAAAACAGAAATAGCAAAAGGACATGGCCTAATCATGTTGCTGCTCTTAGAGATGAATAATGATACAAAAGCAAGTAGGAGCAACCAGAATTTCTCGTTTCTAGCTAGGACATTCCCTCCACAAATGCCGCATGGATTCATGAGCGAAACCAGATTATTCTACCATATTTTTGGAATAAAAGCTAAAAGATTTAATAATTTGTTGTTGTTAGTTGCGAAGTCGTGTCCGACCCATCACGACCCCATGGACAACGTTCCTCCAGGCCTTTTTGTCCTTTACCATTCTCTGGAGTCCATTTAACCTCAGGTCTACTGCGTTGGTGACTCCAGCCAGCCACTTCATTCTCTGTGGTCCCCTTACATTCCAGGTTCCTATGGAGTATATATCTTTACCACATTGGACTTTTCTTTCACCACCATATACATCTACAGCTGAGCATCCTTTCGGCTTTGGCCCAGCCACTTCACTCTTTCTGGAGCTACTAGTACTCACCCTCTGCTCTTCCCCAGTAGCATATTGGACACATTCCAACCTGAGGGTCTCATCTTCCAGCGTCCTATCTTTTTGCCTTTTAGTACTGTCCATGGGGTTTTCATGGCAAAGATACTGGAGTGGGTAGCCATTTCCTTCTCCAGCGGATCATGTTTCTCAGAGCTCTCTACTATGAACTGTCCATCTTGGGTGGCCCTGCACAGCATACCTAGCTCATAGCTTCCCTGACCTACGCAACCCTTTCAACATGACAAGGTAGTAATCCATGAAGGGGGTTTAATAATAGCGATAGCATTTAGGGTTATATACTGCCTCATATTACTTTACAGCACACTCTGGGTGGTTTAAAATGTAAGCATTATTTGCATATTGCCCCCAACAATCTGGGTCCTCATTTTACCGGCCTCGGAACGATGGAAAGCTGAGTCAATCTAGAACCCTGTCAGGATTGAACTCCAGACTATGGGCTTGCAATACCGCACTTTAACCCTTGTGCCACCAGGGCTCCTGGTGTTATTGAATAACTTTATTCTTAATGTTAATATTAATGTTAAAGAATAATATTGTTCTTATTTGTTCTTTAGAATAAATAGAGATGCAGGCCTGGCATCAGCACATGACATGTTTTGGACATTTAAGGAGACCTCTGGTAGGATTAGCTCTTGGAGGTTTCTCAGGTTGGGCTTGTGGCCAGTGATATAGCATTGGCCTTTTCAGTAGCCATTATTTTCTACCTTAATAGATGTCAAACTAAGCATGTGTTTTACAGCACTTCCTGGCAATCAGATAAGCCTGAAAAGGCAAATCCCATCTCAAAGAAAAGTTTTGATCAATAGCAATGTTGTGATGGTGACAAGGTTCCAAAACCTTAAGGCAAGCCCGGGAAATGACATATATGCTATTACAAAATTATGTAACCTATGGAAAATGTGCATATATCTCCAACTCGATACCCTCTGATATGGTCAGAATACAATCCCCCAAATTCTGAGCAGCTGTCCCAATGTATTTGGGGGACATCAGGTTGCTGACCTCTAAAAATTCAAAGTGCAGCCACACAGCAAGCCAGCTAATAGTATGAGAAGATGGAAGCTGCATTTCAGCATGACTTGAGAGCCATAGGCTCTGGTTTCTTTTTTTAAGAGCTGAAGGAAGGCAGCATCTGTTTTCTGTGGCTTGGCCTTGAGGAGGAAAGTGACAGGAGTCTTGTCAATTTCACCTGATTATAAAAGATTCCGTCTTTTCAATTTCTCTCTGTGGAAAAGTCAAGCCCAACTTGTCACTGTTCTGCTGCCCATTATGTTTGGGAAAAAAAACAAAGAGAAAAAAAAGGACTGGGGAAGATAGGACGAATGACACTGTAGAGAGCAGGGCTGATTTAAACTTGGCGGGACCCTTAAACTATATAAATCTTGGAGAATCCTGGTTAAAAAGTTACACCAGAACGTCTCACAAAGGTATTTACCAGAACAAGACCTTGGGTCCCCCCCCCCAAAATTGAAATCAGAAAATGTTTTTAATTATTTAATGGCAACGTTATTAAAGTGAAAAATACAAATGATTTACTGATTATATATTTATTATTGGGCTGGCTTGATCTTTCTCATAGGTTATAATATAGTATACATTGGAAACTTAGAAAATGTAAATTCTAAAAGCAAAAAAATAAATAAAAATCCCTGAAATATTTTGTGGGGCACTGTGGATTGTGATGCCCAAAATTGTAGCTTGTTTAGATTATGCCTAATTTTGTCACAGGAACCAAATGGCCATCCACAATGAAATAAAAGAGTAAACCTGTCTTGAGCCAGCACAAATTACAAAATGCTATTTTTGATGCATAGCAGAAAGCAAAAACAAATAACAGAAAATGACTTCCTCCTGGACTGCATGTAGATAGAAGACCTTGACCTTGAGATGAAATCAGTGGCCCTACTGCACTGGGCAAGTTGTTGGTGTAGAACAGGTGTGTCAAACTTGATTTCATTGAGGGCTGCATCAGGATTGTGTTTGACCTTGAAGGTGTGGGGGTGTATGTGACTATGGTGGGAGTTGCCAGCTTGATATCACTTGTGTCGGGTGCACCTATGGTGGCCGGAGCACTCTGCCAGTGAAAACGGGCTCCTGAGCTCTGTTTTTGGCTGCAATGGCATCCTGCAACCCTCTGCCAGCAAAAACGGAGCTTGGGGGGGCACACATGGTCCTCGGGAGCTCCGTTTTCACTGGCAGAGGCACTGTGGGCTATTTCCAGTCCTGTGGTCCTTTTGGCCAGATCTAAGCATGTTTATTGGACCCGTGTCCCTCCTGGCTTATACTGGCATCCTGGGAGGTTACACGAGGCTGGCTCCAGGAGCTAGTGAACGCTTCATTGAGTGAGGGGTCCTTGCTGGCTGTCTTGAAAGAGGCGGTGGTGAGCCCTTACTCAAGAAGCCTTCTCTGGATCCAACTGAGTTAGCTAATTACCGTCCCGTCTCCAACCTTCCCTTTCTCGCGAAGGTTGTAGAGAGTGTAGTGGCGCAACAGCTCCCACGCCACCTGGAGGAAATTGATTATCTAGACCCGCGCCAGTCCGGTTTCCGGCCCGGTCACAGCACGGAGACGGCCTTGGTCGCATTGGTGGATGATCTCTGGAGGGCCAGGGATGGGGGTTGCTCCTCCATCCTGGTTCTATTAGACCTCTCAGCGGCTTTTGATACCATCGACCATGGTATCCTATTGCGCCGTCTGGAGGGGCTGGGGGTGAGAGGCACCGTTTTGCGGTGGTTCTCCTCCTACCTCTCCGACCGGACGCAATGCGTGCTGGCAGGGGAGCAGAGGTCGACCCTGAGGCCGCTCACTTGTGGGGTGCCACAGGGGTCGGTCCTCTCGCCTCTCCTGTTCAACATGTATATGAAGCCGCTGGGCGAGATCATTCGTGGTTTCGGGGTCGGGTACCATCTGTACGCTGATGATACTCAGCTGTACATCTCCACCCCGAACCACCCCAACGAGGCCTTCGAAGTGATGTCTCGGTGCCTGGAAGCCGTACGGGTCTGGATGGGAGGTAACAGACTCAAACTCAACCCCTCCAAGACGGAGTGGCTGTGGTTACCGGCGCCCCGATTCAACCAGTGGGTTCCATCACTGGCCATTGGGAGCGAACAACTGGCCCCCGTGGAGCGGGCACGCAATTTGGGCGTCCTCCTGGATGCCCGGCTGTCGATGGATGACCATGTGACAGCCGTGGCAAGGGGGGCATTCCACCAGGTTCGCCTGGTGCGCCAATTGTGTCCCCTATTGGATCGGGACGCTCTTCGCACAGTCACTCACGCGACGGTGACATCCCGTCTGGACTATTGCAATGCTCTCTACATGTGGCTTCCCTTGAGATGCACCCGAAGACTTCAGCTGGTCCAGAATGCGGCCGCGCGGGCAATTATGGGATGTACTAGGTACTCCCATGTAACACCTCTCCTGCGCGGGCTGCACTGGCTACCTGTGGTTTTTTGGGTGCATTTCAAGGTGTTGACTATCATCTTTAAAGCTCTCCATGGCACAGGACCTAGTTATCTGCGGGAGCGCATCCTACCCCATACATCCCTGCGACCAATTCGCTCTCACAGAGAGGGGCTCCTCCGGGTGCCGTCCACCGGACAATGCCGGCGGGCGGCTCCCAGGAGTAGGTCCTTCTCTGTGATGGGCCCGACCCTATGGAATGACCTCCCCCCCGATATTAGAACAACTACCGATCTCCGCTCCTTCCGCAAGAAATTAAAGACCCACCTGTTCCATTTAGCCGGCCTGGCCTAACCGTAGTTTTAATTTCCAACACTTCTGGCTGGTATTTTAATCTCTGGGGATAGATTTTCTAGATTGCTTTTAATTTTTGTTTTAGAACGGTTTTATATTGTTTTGTTTTTATGGGTATCCGATATTGTATTTTGTATGTGGTTGTAGCTATTTTGTACACCGCCCCGAGTCCCTTCGGGGAGAGGGAGCGGTTTATAAATGTAATAAATAAATAAATAAATAAATAAATAAATAAATAAATAAATAAATAAATAAACAAACAAACAAACAAACAAATAAAAAATAAATAAATAAATAAATAAATAAATAAATAAATAAATAAATAAATAAATAAATACAAGTAGTCCTTGACTTACAACAGTTCAATTGCTGACTGTTCATAGTTACAATGGCACTGAAAAATGTGACTTACGACCATTTTTCAAATGTAAGACCATTGTGAGATTCCCCATGATCATATGATCAAAATTCAGATGCTTGGCATTTGACTCACATTTATGACCATTGCTGTGTCCCGGGGTTACATATCACCTTTTGCAACCTTTTGACAAGCCAAGTCAATGGGGAAGCCAGGTCCACCTAACAACCGGGTTACTAACTTACCAACTGCAGTGATTCACTTAACAAACGTGGCAAGAAAAGGTCGTAAAATGGGGCAAAACTCACTTAACAAATGTCTCACTTAACAACAGAAATGTTGGGCTCAACTGTGGTTGTAGGTCAAGGACTACCTCTACTGGGCTGAATATCTAGCTTAGCCTTTTGTAAGATGGCACGGAGGAGGCTATTTCAATTGGTACATCTGTGCTTATAGTACCATGTTATGCTCTCATGTTACCATAAGAACTTTGCAAAGTTGCTTATGGTAGGATTTCACTTTTTGTGCCACTGCAAAAAGTACAGAAAAACGCAGCTATAAAATTGGGTAATGGGGGCAGTTTTGTGATCTGTGTGAATTTTATACCCTGGAACCAGAAATGGCATCCCTTCGTATCGTGGACTAACTCCAGTGGCAATCTTGCCCAGAATTAATTGGTCAAAAGGTCGAAAAGGCTCCCAGATGTGCTGTGTCAACAGTTGTTTCAGAATATGTGCAGATACTTGCAAGACTGTAATGAGCCGTTCTTTTACATTCATTTCTGTAGATGGTATTCGTTTTCTGCAAGTCTCTGTGAAGGTTTTCTGGATGGATCTTTGACAAACGCAGAATGGCATATCTGCTATTAGCTTCCTAAGCAAGGGTGGTGAGGTGAATTACTGTGATTACACTGAGAGTAGTAGAGTAACGGGAAGAAAGGGAAGAAGTTGATAAAGCTCCCCTAGAAATAAAAATATGAAGCTTATATTCATTAACTAAGAAAGGGGTCTTTATAGCAGGTCATGAAGGAAGAGGCAAGCAGAATGTAGAAAGGAAGTGGGGAAATTGATACAAATTGGGGTAGCTGACTGCTAACCAGCGCAAGGTAGAAGGAACATGTGATGACAGCATTAAAATATTTGCCCTTGGTGCCCAACTGCTTACCAGGCATAACTTGAAGGGTTGATATTAACCTTCAAGCCCTAAAGACCTTAAGGCTTCTGAACTAGACGTTCCCACCATCAGAAGCTCATCTATGCTTTCCCTTGGGCCACTTTCAGGCTGAAAAATGCACTTGTGATTTACAATTGGCCCCAAGCTTTAAAATATTTTTTTTTAAAAAAAGAAAAATATTGCCATAATCAGAGGTGGTATTCAGCTGATTCGGACCGGTTCGGGTGAACTGGTAGTGGCAATTTTAACCGGTTCGCTGAATGAATAAATACTGCCTCCGGCTAGTTCTACCCCCACCCACCCACTCAACATTCCCCCCGCCCACCCGCTCAACGCTCGACACTCCCCCCGCCCACCCCCGCCCTATATATGTTGCCTTTGCCACACGGCCCAGCGAATTGCCTCGCCAGTTGCCTCCATGCTTTGCCTGCTCTGCTCAGCTCATCAAAAGTAAGCATGCCAGCTGCTCACCCTTCGCTTTGGGTCGGGGGCCAGAACCCAGGGACGTGACATTCCAGAGGCCCCGGTGCCATACCATCTTGCTGTGAGTGACATTGAGTTGGTCACGCCCACTCAGTCACATGACCTGCCCACCAAGCCACCCCCCAGATCCGGTAGAAAAAAAAAATGAATACTACCACTGGCCATAATACATCTCATGGCCAGGCTCATAGTGGTTAAACAATGTTTGCATTATGTTTTAAAGTGTTTTACTTTTATTTGAATTTTTTTCCATTTTAGTCATGAATAGAAAGATAGGGTATATGTGCATGAGGATATAAACACACACACATACATATGCATATACATTAATTATATAGAGATATATGATAGATAGGTAGCTAGAGATACCGTATTTTTCAGAGTATAAGGCACACCAGAGTATAAGATGCACCAAGGTTTTGAAGAGGAAAATTTTAAAAAAGTAGGTAGGTAGATAGAAGGATAGAGAGGGAGAGAAAGAGAGAGAAATACAGTAGGTAGGTAGGGAGAGAGACTGAGTGAAGGTAGGTAGGTAGGTAGGTAGGTAGAGGGATAGATAGATAGATAGATAGATAGATAGATAGATAGATAGATAGATAGATAGAGAGAGAGAGAGAGAAATACAGTAGGTAGATAGGTAGGTAGAGAGAGTGTAGGTAGGTAGGTAGAGGGATAGATAGATAGATAGATAGATAGATAGATAGATAGATAGATAGAGAGAGAGAGAGAGAGAGAGAGAGAAATACAGTAGATCGGTAGGGAGAGAGAGTAGGTAGGTAGGTAGATGTTTCCAGGTGTATTTATCCATGTGCTGGAGAAGGAAATCGCTGACAATCTGCAGCACCTAAGACTTTGTTTCTGCTGGCACAGCACTTGATCAAGGTAATTCTCATCAATCAAGTAAAGAGCTTTCCAAAGGGGGGGGGAGTTTTCGCACTGTGCAAACCTTGCAAAAAAGGCCAGTTTTTCATGAAAACAGGCCCGTTTTTTCTTTAAAAAGGCATAAATAGCCTTGGGGGGCTTGCAGAGTACTCCGGGTGGGGGGAACAAAATGAGCAAAAACTGGCCTGTTTTTTGCAAAAACGGGCCTTTTTTTTTGTCAAACAAAATTGCATGCATAGCCTTATGGAGGTTTATAGAGTGCTCCTGGGGGCTGGGGGGGGGCATAATTGAGCAAAAATGGCCCGTTTTTCTGCTCATTTCTGCCCTCCCCAGCCCCCCCAGGAGCTCTCTGCAAGCCTCCATAAGGCTATGCACGGCCATTTTGGTAAAGAGACGGGGCTTCTGGAGGCAAAAAATGCTGTATTCAGTGTATAAGACGCACCCAGATTTTCAGCCTCTTTTTTGAGGAAAAAAGGTGTGTCTTATACTCCAAAAAATATGATAGATAGATAGATGATAGATGATAGATAGATAGATAGATAGATAGATAGATGATAGATGATAGATAGATAGATAGATGAGAGAAAGAGAGAGAGATATATGATATATATGAGCGTTCCCCAACCTTTTCCCCTTTGCAGACCAGCAGAGGGGCAGAGGGAATAGTTCTGTGCAAGCAGCATGCAAGTGTGTGAGCTTGCATGCATGCACTTACCTGCTCTTTGCACAAGTGGGGATGCATGTGCACTTGTCTGCCATTTCCATGGATGGGTTAGGGTTAGGAAGATAGATAGATAGATAGATAGATAGATAGATAGATAGATAGATAGATAGATAGATAGATAATAGGGGGATAAACAGATACATAAGAGAGGGAGAGAGCGGATAGATAGCTGACAGATAGACAGATAAGACAGATGATATAGTTCTGTTGTTATTTTGAAGCATATCCCCCCCCCCTTTCTTTAAAAAAAACTGTTTGGTGTGAGAACTTTCAAATACAACATTTCTGGAGAGTAAAATTACATCTTCCTTCCATCCCAATCACTGTTTCATTGCTGCATCCGTTATCCAGCTGACAGATGACATGTGGCAGAGAGACAGAAGATGAAGCAGGAGAGATTAGTTGCCCTCTCCCACCCCACTTCAGCCCTCAATGCTCCACCACGCAATTGATTAGGCTATTTTGTGCACTTGGGTTTAGCTGTCTTCCAGAAGAACACTAGACCTCTGTTCAAGATAGCCCAACTGATTGGCCACCAGGGCAGAACGCTTCTGTGGTGGCAACATATTAGCTGGGCAACTTGAAAGATAGTCATCTCAAGCACTTGCCTACACTTGCATCCCGGCGCATGAGACATTAAAGATAGTGATTCATGGTGGATTTTCGTATTGACAGGTGATGCTTGGTAGGAGAGAAAGGAAAGGAAATTTTCAATTGAGAATGAACATTTACCTCTTAGGTTCAGCTTTGCTAGATGTGACATGCTTCCTATGAAATAATCAATGTAACTTTTTCATCTTCTTTTAGTTCTGCAAGGATGATTGGTTTTCATCAGTCCTTGGTTTTATTATTTACCATATATATGTAGTACTTCTCACAAGGGCAAGATTCCCTGCATATTGTATCCTAACAGCAATCCTTGAAGATAGTAGGTTTAGAGACAATGGCTGATTTGGGCAACATGCCAAATTATTATTTAATTATGATTTATTAGATAATCCATTAATTGATTTCACACATTATATAATGTTATAAATCAGTTTATAAACCATGAGCCTGGGTTCGCACATACCTTTTCCCAACAGTGTCTCATAATTCAGTTCTTCTGTACAATTAATAATGAAATGAAGAGTATGAGGAAGCTGAGCTACAGCTATGATGGGTTTGTAAGTCAAACAGGTGCGTCAGTGCTTAAGAAAACATTTTTCACATTTCCTTTTCATTGCACTGCCCTCTGTTACACTACTAACTGACATGTCACAATTGGCCAGTATGTGTTTTGTTCAATCACAAAAAAGGGCATCTATACAACTAGTAAAGACTGTATTCACATCTGGCAGAAGAAAGATAATTACATCTTTTAAGAGGTCTCTAAGGTCAATTCTTCTTTCTAGACTCAAGAGTGATAGTTACTATTCATAGTCATTGACTAACCTTAAGATGTGCATTTATTGAAGCTAGTTTAACCTTCTTTCCTAGGTCTGAATGTATATACACACCAATGTTTCCTTAATGAAGCTTAACACAGTTGGCAAATATTTCACTCATAAATCTGTCATTTACCAACAAATTGGCCCAATAAACATTGACTCAGTGAAAAACCCTGATAATGAAAGCTTTCTTCATGAGGAATAATGGACAGATTGTCTTTTTTAATCTGTTCCTTTTATCTACATGATTGCAAGTGTCAATAAATCTACTTGCACAAAGTCTGAATAATACCATAGGATACTATAAGCTTCCCTGGTTGTTTTAAACAGATTTCCTTGTGACTATGGAACTGCATTTGATATATGCAAAATAAATATCCAATCTGTGCATTTATTTGTTACTGTGGATACAGGGATAGCCACTGAAAGTCATAAAAAAGTCTAGGTGGAAATTATGACAATGTGACAAAGTCTTTGCTCCTTTTAATGTATGTCCTATGGATGACATACTTTAAAAGGGGCTTGGGGTCCATTCACGGGCTCAGGACTATCATCTTGATTCTTCTGACCGCCCTCTCTCATACATATTCCTGCATAGATGGTTCCTTTCTCAACTTTGCAAAATTAGATTTATCAGACTGAACACTAATACAGGTAGTCCTCAACTTACAACAGTTCATTTAGTGACTGTTCAAAGTTACAACCCGGCACTGAAAAAAAGGAAATTGCAATTGTTTTTCACACTTATGACTGTTGCAGCATTCCCATGGCAATGCAATTAAAATTTGGACGCCGGGCAACAGGTCCATATATATGATTATCTAGACCCGCGCCAGTCCGGCTTCCGACCCGGGCACAGCACGGAGACGGCCTTGGTCGCATTGGTCGATGATCTCTGGAGGGCCAGAGATAGGGGTTGTTCCTCTATCCTGGTCCTATTAGATCTCTCGGCGGCGTTCGATACCATCGACCATGGTATCCTGTTGCACCGGCTAGAGGGGCTGGGAGTCAGAGGCACCGTTTTACGGTGGTTTGGCTCCTACCTCTCTGGTCGGACGCAACGTGTGTTGACAGGGGAGCAGAGTTCGACCCGGAGGCCACTCACATGTGGAGTGCCACAGGGATCGGTGCTCTCGCCCCTCCTGTTCAACACATATATGAAACCGCTGGGCGAGATCATCCATGGTTTTGGAGTGGGATATCATCTGTATGCTGATGATACTCAGCTATACATTTCCACTCCGAACCACCCCAATGAGGCCGTCGAAATGATGTCCCGGTGCCTGGAGGCCGTACGGGTCTGGATGGATGGCAACCGACTAAAACTCAACCCTTCCAAGACGGAGTGGCTGTGGCTTCCGGCCTCCCGGTTCAACCAGGTGCTTCCATCTCTGGCCATCGGGGGCGTCCAACTAGCCCCCATGGAACAGGTGCGCAATTTGGGCGTCCTCCTGGATACCCGGCTGTCCATGGATAACCATGTAACAGCCGTGGCAAGGGGGGCGTTCCATCAGGTTCGCCTGATGCGCCAATTGCGCCCCTTATTGGACCGGGATGCCCTACGCACAGTCACCCATGCGCTAGTGACGTCTCGCCTGGATTACTGCAATGCTCTCTACATGGGGCTTCCCTTGAGATGCACTCGGAGACTACAGTTGGTCCAGAACGCGGCCGCGCGGGTGATTATGGGGAGGACCAGATACTCCCCTGTAACACCTCTCCTGCGCGAGCTGCACTGGCTGCCTGTGGTCTACCGAGTGCGTTTCAAGGTTTTGATTATGATCTTTAAAGCGCTCCATGGCACAGGGCCTAGTTATATGCAGGATCGCATCCTGCCCCACACATCCCTACGACCAATTCGCTCACACAGAGAGGGACTTCTCCGGGTGCCGTCCGCCAAACAGTGTCGGGGGGCGACACCCAGGAGCAGAGCCTTCTCTGTGATGGGCCCAGCCCTATGGAATGACCTCCCCCGTGACATCAGGATTACTTCCGATCTCCGCTCCTTCCGTGTACAGCTGAAGACCCACCTCTTTCAATTATCCGGCCTGGCTCAATCGCAATCGTAATTTTCCCATTCCTCCAAACTGTTTTTTAAATTGTTCTTAAATATTAATTTTATTGGGTTTTTACAATTGGGGTATTTTAAAGTAGATTTTTAACTGTCTATTGATGTAATTTGTTTCCTCCTCCGTGTATATGTATATGTGTTGTGTATGTATGTACGTTTGGTGTTGTTATGTATTTTATGTTATATGCTCCATTGTACGCCGCCCCGAGTCCTACTTGGAAAGGGAGCGGCTAATAAATCCAAATTTATTATTATTATTATTATATGACAGGCAAAGTCAATGGGGAAGCCAGATTTACTTAACCACTGCATTGTTTCTTTTAACAACTATGGCAAGAAAGGTCGTAAAATGGTGCAAAATTCACTTACAGGTGAATTGTTTCGCTTGGACTCACTTGAGGTCGTAAGTTGAGGACTACCTGTAATAGGGACCAAAGTATTTCATGATTAAGTACTATATGTAGATAGGAGCAATAACACCAGAACATTAGAAGGCAAAATCCTGGAAATGGGAACAAATAGATTTATTGGAAAAGTGACCACTATCAGGAATTTTGGCAAAAGTTGTACTTTTTTATGGTCATGGTTTTGGGTAGATGTATAGAAAGGAAAAAAAGAACATGTAAACCTTTAAGCATTGGAATTTAGAGAAAAAACTTAAAGGCCACTTATGGGCTTGTGTAGTTGTGGGTGCTTTAATATTTTTCTGTCTCTCTAACTGAAGCCTGCTTGATTGTGGTTGTGCTGAATGATGATGGAAAAAGTTGTCCTAATGTTAAACAAACCTTATTTGGAATAGAAGACCTCCAAAGTCCCTTCCAACTCTGTTATTCTGTTAATTATTTATTATTCTGAATCACCTAGGGTTGACTTGCAGTTGGGCAGCACTTACATGGAATTAAATAATTAAACAAACAAACGAATAAATAAATCACTCAATTAAGAGAGTTAAAACTTATGTTTCTGGGATGTCTTTCAGCTTAATTTGCAACCTTATCCTGTTCATCAATAAATTAACACCACTAAGTTGACTGGGGTCTGTTCAGTTACACATGCATTGCATTTGAAGCTAAGTTGTAACGTGTGCATCTTTGAGGAATAATAGTTAAAATAGAATACGGTATGAGACCAGAATAGAAACACAAGAAGCGAACTGGAGGATTAAAAAATGCAGCGCATACTCAAGATCTTCCAACTTAAAGGAAGATGACTAGGAATTTTAAATATGGAATGATCCGGAGATAATTTGAAAAAGATAAGGACATAGTAGTTGTAATGCTAACGCCTATCCTAACTCCATTCCCGGCCCTGTTTGTGAATTTGAGTTTTTACTGTTATTGAGTTAATATGCAGAAACACGGTGAAGTCACTTTCCTTTTACAAACTGTAATATGCATACGTGAGTCAAAATTATATCGAGAACCTCAAAAGAAGCTTGGATTATGTGTCGGTCTGAGTCGTGTGAAGGCTGAGATAAGTCATATTCTTTTGATATTCTTTATGGAAATGACTTCTGCGTGCACTCTTGAACAAAACTGCAGAAAGTGAAAGAGGCTTTCAGAATCTTGTAATGCTACAGTGCTACTGGGCCTCTTGGTTAAATCAAGTCTAACAATATAACAGCCAAATCAGAACATTGAATATGACAGTTTTGTGAAACTTATTGATGCTTCTCATCCTTGTTCTGAGTATACAAGGGAGATTTTTAAATAAATATTCTTATCTAAGGAATTATCCCCCATTTTGTACACAACCTTTATTTTTAGATGTTTCTAGCACACTGTATCAGAAAGCAGGCTGAAAAAGATATTGATGTGGCTTCATACCAGTGGTGGGATTCAATTTTTTTTACTACCAGTTCTGTGGGCGTGGCTTGGTTGGCGTGGCTTGGTGGGTGTGGCAGAAGAAGGATACTGTAAAATCTCAATTTCCACCCCACTCCAGGGGAAGGCTGCTGCAAATTCCCCATTCCTTCCTGATCAGCTTGGACTCGGGAGGCAAAGAATAGATTGGGGTGTGGGGGGGGGGGGGGCAGACAGGTGGTATTTACGGTTTTCAGAACTACTCAAAATTTATGCTACCAGATCTCCAGAACTGGTCAGTACCTGCTGAATACCACCTCTGCTTCATACCTACATGTAGAGCATCAACATAAAATAGGTCATTCTTTATGCCTCACAGTCTCATCCTCTGCTAAGTGAAAATTGCAATTTAAAAAGGATTAAATAAAGTTTATTTGTTCAAGGAACCAGAAATGGATAGCTAAAAGAAATTATAATCAATACTGCATTGTAAAACAAGTTACAAGGAAATCAATGGAAATATATTGAGGAACATACAGGAAGTCCTTGACTTACAACCATAATTGGGACTAGAACTCCATTTGCTAGGTGATGTGTATCTTAAGTAAGTCATGATGTGACTGTGATAGATTTTAAAACCTTTTTTTGCCATGGCCGTTAAGCAAATCACATAGTTGCTAAGAGAATCTGGTTTTCCCCATTGAATTTGCATGTTGGACGCTGATGGGGAAGGTCACAAATAGTGATTGTATGTCCCCGGGGCACTATAATAAATACATACTAGTTGCCCAGTACCCGAATTGTAATCATGTGACCGTGGGGATACTGCAATAGTCAATAAGTGTGAGGACTGGTCATAAATCACTTTTTTCAGAACTCTCATAACTTTAAACAGACTCTAAATAAGTGATTGTAAGTCAAAGACTACCACTGTAACAGTGGTGGGTTTCAAAATTTTTTGGAACCTACTCTGTGGGTGTGGCCTCCTTTGTGGGAGTGGCTTGCCGGCCATGTGACCGGGTGGGAGTGGCTTGCCGGCCAAGTTCAGAGAACACCAAAGGACCCCACAGTCCTCTCCCTCATCTTTTTCCTTTTTGTCCTTCGACTTCTCCTCCTCCTCCTTTCCCCACAACCCCACTCCCTTCTAGCAGTGATGATGTTACCTAGTTTGGTAATGAAATGTCTGTAAGAAAACCACCAAGCTCAGAAAGCAGCAAGGATCCCACAATCCCCCACCTCCTCTTTCTCCCTTTCATTCTCCTTTTTGTCCTTTCTGCTCCTTCCCCCCCCCACCCCCTTCTAGCACTGATGATGTTACCTAGTTTGGTAATGAAATATCTGTAAGAAAACCACCATCTCAGAAGGCAACAGGGATCCCCTATCCCCCACCTCCTCTTTCTCCCTTTCTTTCTCCTTTTTGTCCTTTCTCCTCCTTCCCCCACCCCCCTTCTAGCACTTCACCAGCTCAGGTGCGACCGGAGAAGTTTCTCTTCTCAGAAATGTCTTCAGTGGAGCGGTGGCAGCCTGCGTCCATTTCAGGATCTCCACTGAGGAAACTTCTCCGGTTGCGCCCGAGCTGCTGGAGCGCCGGCAAGTGCTGTCCCGTCACCAGGGAGGCAGTGAGTGAGGTGAATCGCGTGGTTGCTCAGATCACACGGGCGCAACCCGACCGGAGAAGTTTCTGCGCCCGTGTGATCTGAGCAACCACGCGATTCACCTCACTCACTATCTCCCTGGCGACGGGATGGCGCTTGCCTGCGCTCCACCAGCTTGGGCGCGACTGGAGAAGTTTCCTCAGTGGAGCTCCTGAAAGGGACGCAGGCTGCCACCGCTCCACTGAAGACATTTCTGAGAAGAGAAACTTCTCCGTTCACACCCGAGCTGGTGGAGCGCCGGCCCTTCGCCAGGGAGACAGTGAATGAGGTGAATCGCGTGGTTGCTCAGATCGCATGGGCGCAGCCCGACCAGAGAAGTTTCTCTTCTCAGAAATGTCTTCTCGGGCTGCGCCCTTGTGATCTGAGCAACCACGCGATTCACCTCACTCACTATCTCCCTGGCGACGGGACAGCGCTTGCCTGTGCTCCACCAGCTTAGGCGCGACCAGAGAAGTTTCCTCAGTGGAGCTCCTGAAAGGGACGCAGGCTGCCAGCACTCCACTGAAGACACTTCTGAGAAGAGAAACTTCTCCGTTCGCACCCGAGCTGGTGGAGCGCCGGCAAGCGCCGTCCTGTCGCCAGGGAGACAGTGAGTGAGGTGAATCGTGTGGTTGCTCAGATCACACGGGCGCAGCCCGACCGGAGAAGTTTCCTCAGTGGAGCTCCTGAAAGGGATGCAGGCTGCCACCGCTCCACTGAAGACATTTCTGAGAAGAGAAACTTCTCCGGTCGCGCCCAAGCTGGTGGAGCGCAGGCAAGCGCCGTCCCGTGACAAGGGCGGGGCAAGAACTTACTTCCGGGTTCATTGACCAACCGGATCGCGCAATCCGGTGCGATCCGGCAGAAACCCACCACTGCACTGTAACATATTGCTGATATGAACACATGAATAATATACTTTTGAGGGGAAAATCAGAGTTAAGGTCTGTGGGAGGAGAGCTGTCATGTGGACCTTTTATAATTTAAAACTACACAGGCAGTTAAGGGGACACTCATGTTTTCCCAGGTTACATCACTCATCTGGAAGCTGCCCTGATTCTCAGTAGGCTACCAAACCCAATTCAAAATCCTGGTTATGACTTATAAAGCTCTTCATGGCATGGAACCAGGTTATTTGAAGGATCACCTCTCTCAAATTCTTTCTATCTATCCCATTGGATCTAGCAGGGTTCCAGGTCCCACCTGTTAAAACAGTACCTTCAGGTGGGACCCAGGAAATATGCCTTCTCTGTTGCAATGCTTCTCCTCTGGAACACAATACACATTTGTGGGGCCCTGACCATCTGGCATGTCAAAGCTCCTAGAAGATCTGGCTGTTCATTGAGCATAAAGTTTGGAAGTTAGGCATGATTTTGTGCTGATTTGCTTGCCATCAGTGAAGTTGGTTTGCCTGCCATCATTTCATTAATAATTGTGGTTTGTAATGTTTTTGTTTTTATTTAGCCGTGGTGGCGCAGTGGTTAGAATGCAATATTGTAGGCTAATTTTGCCCATTGCCAGGAGTTCGATTCTTATGGGCTCAAGGTTGACTCAGCCTTCCATCCTTCTGAAGTCAACAAAGTCACATCCCAGATTGTTGGGGGCAATATGATGCTGTTGTAAACTGCTCAGAGGGTGTTGTAAAAGCACTGTAGAGAAGTATATAAGTCTGAGTGCTATCCCTACTGCTATTTAGTGTTAATCCTTTGTGCACTGCTTAGAATTACAGTTGTAAGATGGACAGCTATATACAGTGCATAAATTTATAGACATATCTAAAATTCTGTTTTCACTTTGTCATTATGGGATACTGAGGGTAGATTAATGAGAGCAAAAAAAATGAATTTCAACAACTGTAGAATCAGGCTGCAGCTTAGCAAAAGTGACAAAAGTGAATACTTTCTGAGTCAGTGACGTGCAGTCAGGTGAGGCAAGTGAGGCATAGCCTCACCACTCTCATCATGAAAAAAAAAGTAAAAGGAAAAAGCTGAGCTAGTTGCTCCCTCACCGTGGATGACTCTGCTTAACCTCACTGGTGCTCTCCCTCCCCAAGTGTAGTGACTTCCTCCCCAGGCCCCCATTCATTTCTCTCTCACACACACACAGCTGGATAAAACTATATAAAAATCTAGCCCAGCTTCACTGATTACAAGTTTGAAAAGGCAACGTGGCTCCACCTGCAATCAAACTACACTTGGGGAGGGAGAGCACAAGCGAGCACTGAGGAGACCACAGGAGGAGGCAGGAAGCCAGGCAAAGAGCCATGCTGTAGTACACACACTTCCCCCCAGCCTCTTTCTTTTGGAAGGCTCGGCTCCCCTCCGACTTCTCTGCCTCTCCTCTCACCCCAGCCTGCCAGCAGGAGGTAGTGGGTGGGCTTTATTGTGTTCCAGGCATTTCCCACCCAGACAGCAGGCTGCATTTGCAATGGTGGAGGTGTTTGGGAAAGGCAGCAGGGGAATGGGGGGGGGGGATGGCAGAGGAGCTGCTTTCAAGCCACTGGAAAAGATATCCAATCCAACTTTTGTGTGTGTGGGGGTTTGTTTGAGAGTGAGTGAGAGAGGGAAGGGGTAGGAGAGATAGTCCAATCCAACTTCTGTGTGTGTGTGTGTGTGTGTGTGTGTGTTTGAGAGAGGGGGAGGAAGGGAGAGAGGGAGGAAGGAGGGGAAGGAGAAGAAAAAGAAAAAGAAAGAAGGAGCAAAGGAGAAAAACAAATGCTGTCGCTTTAAATTGGAACTGAGCATGCCTGGCTGTGGAATTCTGGGAGTTGAAGTCCACAAGTCTAAAAATATTTGAAACTCAGCACTGTGTCAGTGCCTCACCAGTCATAAACCTCACCGCACGTCACTGTTCTGAGTGCACTGTAAACCCAATAAATCAAAGAAAGCACTCTAACAGTAGAGGAGTACAAGCAAAGAGGCCGACACCTATAATAAGACTAGCCCAACAATAGCAATCACCATCAGAACCCCAGCAAGGACACAGATGCTGATGAAGACAAAGTCACTGGTATCTTGAGCCTTGCTCTCATAAACATCTGCTACTCCTGCATCCTTCGGGTGGGACTCCACCAGATTCTCAGCATACTGGTTCAGCCTGTAGGGATTAGAGCCAGAGATCAGATTCACAAGGGCCTCTTTCCTTTTAGGCTCACATTGCACTTCGTATTGGTGAATATCCTCCTGGGTTCCATCAGAAAAGTCAATGTATAGGATGCTGACAATCACAGATGTGTTGTTTCTTCTCTAAACGAGGGAAAGAAAGAACAGGTTTTAAAAATAAAACTTTCTGCTACACAATGCTTTGAATTCAGATAAATAAGGCCATTAGACCAAGCTGAAGATGGTGCTACTACAAGTGTCAAATTATGGCTTTCAGCATTCAGTCCTGTAGTGCCAGGCAGGAAGCAAAACTGGATGCTTTTCGAGCCCTTGCTGGGCTGCCTGGCACAGCTTTCCAGCTGCATTTGGCTTGAAGATTCATATACTGTGCAAACCTAAAAGGAGACAGGTGGCAAGACGACTTTACGAACATAGGTAAGGTTTTTGAGGGGAAATTGTGCAATAATTTTGCAACTGCTCAGTGTGATAAATGGGTAGGCTGGCTAGAAATAATACTAAGCTTTGTGGGTGTGCAGATGACATTTTGGGTAAAGAACAATGCCAATATTTTTGTGACCACCTACTGAGATAAGGATCCACTTAGAACATATTATAAAACGATTTAAATAGAATCATGGCGTGCAAATCATTTAACCTGCTTGGGTATTTTTATTTTTATTTCTGGGATCACCACCGGCAGGGAAATCTTCTGTACCTGCCCTAATGAACTATAAAAGAATACCGTATTTTTCAGACTATAAGACGCACCAGAGTATAAGACGTACCATGATTTTTAAATTTAAAAAAAAGTTTTTGCACTATGCAGGCCTCCCAAGCCCTGTGCATGCCTCATTCTTTGCAAAAAAAGGGGGGGGGCATGCAGAGCTTTGGGAGGCTTGTAGAGTGCTCCTGTGGGCTGGGGGGGGGGCAAAAACGGCCCATTTTTTGCTCGTGCTTGCCCTTCCCAGGAGCACTTTGTAAGCCTCCCAAACCCTCTGTAAGTCCATTTTTGCAAAGGGGGCGGAGTTTTAGTAGGCCAAAAAATGCTATATTCAGTGTATAAGACGCACCCAGATTTTCAACCTATTTTTTGAGGGGAAAAGGTGCGCCTTATACTCCGAAAAATACGGGTATGTTTCATAGGTTGTGGTACGTCCCTTGTGGGACAGCTATCCGGACAGCCCTCACCTTTTGGGCCTTTGGGAAGGCTGTACAAATCTGGTTTTTCCCTCCATAGATTTTAAGGGGCATATTGGTAGGAGAACCCCATATAGGACTCTTTGATTGAAGATAATGCATGAGCTGCCTCGGCTTCTGTATTTGTGCATTTATTATGTTTGCTTGTACTTGTATTTATGATCCTTTCATTGTTTTCGAGTGTGTTCCACCCAGAGTTATTTGCTTAAGACTGCTGGCATTATAAAGTTCTTAAATAAATAAAATACATAGATGAACTGAAATTCATAACATAAACAAGCATCCTTCCTTCCCTGTTGAGATATGCCCGGTTTATATGCATTTAAGGAAGGCTGTACTAAAACTCTGGGGCCAAACTGATTATTGTGAAGTGGGACCTCCATTATGACTTTTTAAAAAACTTAAAAATAGCAGCATGAGAGGGATGCCTTAATTGGATTGGAAAGCGATTGGTGTCCCTATCCAGGCACTGTCTATCTGGAAGCAGTTCATTATCAATGGAGGATTTTCTCTCAATGCAAAGAAGCAGAATGATCACTAAGACCTCAGTAGGAAATGAGAGAGTTAAGTTCCATTTCTCTGCCTGTGGTGATCCCAGAAATAAAAAATATCCAAACAGACTAAATACAAAAGATGGAATGTGAAATCTTGTTTGGCCCTCTGTTTTTTATTATATTATCTGAGTATGTTTTAAATAAAAAGTGAACATCTGGAATTATTTTGCTTAGTAAACAGACCATAGTTTTCCATATGAACTAATGCTTTTCTTCACAATTTCTTTTTAAAAAATCAATTCCTCAAACTATCTGCCAGAGACTGAGAATGGGCTTGTGTCCTTGAGAGAAAGTAAACCAGCATCACCTTTCTTATATAATTTTATATAATATATAGAGAAGAAAGAAAGAAAGAAAGAAAGAAAGAAAGAAAGAAAAGAAAGAAAGAAAGACAGAAAGACAGAGAAGGGGGAAGAGGAGAAGCCTACAAACCATAAATAAAATAAAATAATAATAAATTAGGTATAGAGGAAGAACCAATATCCCAATGACTACTTGATCAAATGGATGCTTCAATAGGGCATTGAGCAAAATTATATAGTCTGAGTCAGTAGAGAGCTGCACGTGTTAATAGAGGTCTACACCACATATATTTTCATGTCATAAATTACCATATCCTATATGTACATCCAATGCATAAAAAGACAAGTTAACATTTCCTTTTATCTTCCTCTCTAAAATATCAGAGAGTGAGTGTTTTTTTACGTGCATGTATATATGTGAGTGAATATATAACTATCAGGATGTTTTTGTGTGATTCAATAGCTGATTCAATATATTAAATAAACATCTATATTAGATGACCTATTCTTCAGTCATAATCATTTTTGACTTCAGCCTTAATTGTCCAATGATATGAGTATACCATTGTTAATTTCATGAACATGTTAGTCTTGCAGTTTCTAATTATTTGTGCTCAGCTAGCAAAGCAAAAGAGGACTTCAGAGAAGAGGATTTTCCTCACCAAACCTCTGAAACACATTCAGCAGAAGATGCTATCATGATCAAGATGTTACAGGAGCAATGGACCTTTCTATGGTTTTCATAATAACACAACTGCTGCTATATGTGGGAGGTGGGTAGACAGCTCCTTTCATCTTGGCTCAGCATTAGCAGCTAAAACTCTGCCCTTTCCACACAGATAATGTACTTGCGGTTCCATGCCACAGGTTTCAAATCTTGCATGTATCCGAAAGGTCAAGCCAACCACTTGTGCAGGGCAGGAGGGGATTCCTAAGTAGATTTTATTTCGCTCCAGCTGGGCCAAAGACTGTGTAGGGATTTGGATCTGAAACTCTGTTCTTGTGCAGCTGACATTCATAGGGACAACTACATTGAGGAGAAACAAAACAAAGAAGGAATCTCTGAAATTACAAAAGCATAACAAACAGCCAGTGGCAATTTCTGGAGTTAACGCACCTGGCACAATACTATCTATAAAGTAGATAACAACATCCTTTCTTCTAATCTAAAGTCTTACACATGTACCAAATCACTATTTGATCCAATTTTAGAGATAATAAGCCACATTTGTCTACTGTATGGTAGATATAACCTATTCAGAGGCAGTATTCAGCAGGTTCTGACCAGTTCTGGAGAACCGGTAGTGGAAAGTGTGAGTAGTTTGGAGAACTGGTAAATACCACCTCTGACTGGCCCCACCACCATCTATTCTCTGCCTCCTGAGTCCCAGCTGATCGGGAGGAAATGGGAGTTTTGCAGTAACCTTCCTCTGGAGTGGGGAGGGAATGGGGATTTTACAGTATCCTTCCGCTGCCATGCCCACCAAGCACAGAACTGGTAGTAAAAAAATTTGAATCCCACCACTGAATCTATCATGTACTTCTTGCTATGACTCCCCATGTAGTCTCCCATATATCACAAGATTTTGGGAATCTATATGAAATATAGAAACCCAAAGAATTTTCTGCTGACATTAGATTCTCTGGATGTGACTGGGTTGTGAAATTGATTAGGAAACAGGGTTAGAGTCGTGATCTCATGATCTCTAGTTTCCCCAAGTAATTGGTGGGCAGTGAAAAGTTGTCGTTTTAAAAAATCTGACCAAGTATAGATGTCTCTGTATATGTCTTTTGGGTCAAAATACTGAACTTAGAAAGCAGCATCGCAAATTCTCTATCAAATCTGGATCCAGAGAAATTAGGTGGCAGTTTATTCAAATTTATTCTTTTGAATTAAATGTTATTTTTGAGAACATCAAAAATTTGTCCAAGGTAGAGTTCCCCCTTAGCAGTGACAGTTTTGAAAATCCCCACATGATGTGAATTTTCCCCTCGTGTTTCCCCTTGGATTTAACTGATATGTGACAAGGTAGCAGGGTTGTTGAACATTCCTAGAAGGAGGAAGGACATTGATACACATCCTCCTTGGACAAATCATAAGTAAAAGAGCACAAACATACAATGTTTCCCCAAAATTCTTTGTATCTTTGAAGGGATATCTAAAAACAAATATCTCTACTAAACCGAATGAGAGATGGTACAAATACATAGTGTATAGTATTTCCCAAGCATTACGCCAAACATGTAACCTTTGTAGTCATTTCAAATGCTCAGGTAGTTTTAATAGTCTTCTGCTCATGGTCCAAACTCAATTCATACTGTATTGGGCTGTTTTGTGAATCCTGCGCTCCAGTTATATTTTTAGAAAGCTGACATCATCACAAAGTCTCCCATACTATAGACCTTGCTATACTGGAAACACCAGTGTTCACTACTTCAAAAGTTAAAGCAAGAATGTTTCTGTTCTGATATACTACCAGCCAATGTAGAAGACCTCACATAAATGCCAAGCCCTAAAGGAAAGACAACCCTTTAAAAAAATACCTAGATTTAAAAAGAAGTTATATGAAAGAACAGAAATATTATATTGGTGTTTAATCACCCTAAGTATCTAACAAATATATTAACCCCTTACATAAAGTATTTTTTTCAAACAGTGGGATACATTATGAAAAATTGGTACTGGGTGGGACTGAAGTAGGACAAAACGAAACGAAAGATGGATGCTTTATCCAGATAATCCTTGTTGAGTGACTGCCATTACAACTGTGATGAAAGAGTAATTTTACAACCAATCCTTGCATTTATAACCTTTGCAGGTCTATACAGCAAAGAAAAGTAAGTAAAATCATAAGCGTTGCCCTAGTTTCATTTTGTGACTGTTTTGCCTCATACCCATGTTGCCAATCTAAGGTGGTCACTGAACAAGGGCTACCAGTAGCAAAAACATTATTGTTATTAGTAATTTCTATATTAATTCAGACTCCTGTCTCTTGCCTGTATATACAGGTAATCCTCAACTTATGACCACAATTGAGCACAACATTTCTATTGTTAAGTGAGATATTTATAAAGTGAGCTTTGCCTCATTTTACAACCTTTCTTGCTGTTGTTAAGTGAATCACTACAGTAAACTGGTTATTAGGTAAATCTGGTTTTTCCACTGACGTTGCTTGTCGGAAAGTCACAAAAGGTGATCACGTGACCTTGAGACACAGCAATGGCCATAAATATGAACAAGTTGCAGAGCATCTGATCATGGGGATGCTGCAAAGGTCGTTACTGTGAAAAATTGTCATAAGCCACTTTTTTCATTGCCATTATAACTTTCAACGGTCATTAAATTAACTGTTATAAGTTGAGGACTGTGTACATATTAGCAATAGCAATAGCACTTAGACTTATATACTGATTTACAGTGCTTTACAGCCCTCTCTAAGTGGTTTTTTAAAACAGAGTCAGCATCTTGCCCCCATCAATTTGGGTCCTCATTTTACCCACCTCGGAAGGATGGAAGGCTGAGTCAACCTTGAGCCTGGTGGGATTTGAACTGCCAAATTGCAGGCAGGCAGCAGAAGTAGCCTGCATTACTGCACTCTAACCACTGAGGCTAATTAGAATAATTCATCAGTGGAATAACTTTCCTTCAGACGTTGTGAATGCTCCAACACTGGAAGTTTTTAAGAAGAGATTGGAAAACTATTGGACTGAAATAGTATAGGGCTTCCTGCTATCTACATCATAAATAAGGGAATCGTTTTGTACAGAGATGAACAATTGTATGGTGGAGTTTTATATAATTGGCAGCAACAATGTAAGCCATTTAAAGTCTACATTTTCAGGACCAAGAAGGCGGTCAGACATAGAAATATGTCTAGAATTTATCTAAAATATATTTTGGTAGAGGTTTTTCCAGTTGTGGTCTCTGCTTTTGCTGCAGTGTTGAAAACTGGTAACCGCAAGAAGGCCAATGAAGAATCCCGAAAGAGTAATCAGGTTGAATTTCACGTAATGATCTGAACTAAACAACTACATTTTTGGCTCACCAATGTTTCTAGAGATTAACACCACTGTACATATTGAGCAGCTCCATTTATATTGCACCAGGGCTTGGAAAAAAAAAATCCCTTTGTGATTGGAGTTCATTCTTCATCGCATAGTGAGAAATCTTGGAATAATTTCATATCCCTAGCACCAGTTACATTCCTCAGTGTTGGAAAAAAAGGTGCATTTCTAACCTATTCATTTTGGGAGATAGAGGGCCCAGGGCAAAGGAACGGTTAATGCTGAGCTGATGCCTTCTGCAAACACATAACAGATGGGTTTCTGACTGATCCCTTTATGAGAACAGAGGAAAGAAATTAGTACATATTGCAGGACCTCATACTTTAGCTAGAAGAAAAAATTAGAAAAAATCATCTATAGTTTGGGATGATGCCACTGATGTGTGTTTGAGGAATAATGATCAAGCATAATTCTTATACACAAATAAGGTAGAAATCCTGTGTATTTTAAAAATATTGGGCATTTTTAACACCCTCAAAAATACTAAGACTGATATATGTGTGGATGTAAAATTAGGACAGAAAAATAACTGGCAAAGAAAGTAAATGCTCCTGAACACCTCAACCAGATTCTAAATCAACTAGAAAAATAAGGCAACCCAAATAATGAAGTTATTTTCATTTATGCTGAATATCTCTGGAACTGCTCTCAGGTCATAAAGCTAGACATTCTGCTGGTCTAGAAAAAATATACCCAATATTAACACAATAAAATATAATAAAATTCTACAGTAAAAATAAAAGTGTATATTGATCAGCAAAATCATAAATGCTTATAAAGATGCAGTTCCTGGAACAGTCAAGAAGTAGCTGAGGCAACAGGCTTCAATTCATGGCCATGTAGAGTTTGGGTGAATCATTCTATCTAGAACATTAAAAATGATATCTTTAGCAGGTTCTAATTGAAACCAGAACCTTCTGGTACATTTAAGAGCTTGTTTATACATAAAAATGGGAAAAAATAAAGTTGGCTGACATCTATAACTATACAATGTATGAATTAGTTACTATGGATGTCATTATCCAGGGAAAGCTAATTTCCATATAGTTGCATTCTAGAACCTTTGTGAGCTAATGATCTTCAAACTATGGTGTTTTGCTTTTCTCTTTATCTTCTCATTTTTATTTTATTCCACATAGTTTATCCGATAATAGATCTTACCTCCAAAATATGCTACCGAGAAACCTCGGTTGGCTGTATTCCTGTCAGTGTGAAGGACCAACAGCAAGTTGTTTCTACTGGATATAATTGGAGATAGCATTTCTCTCCCACACCATTTTCCTAGCAGAGATGCCTTCTCAGTACCTCCATCAAACACAGCCAAATGGTCATAATCGCAACCATCTGTCAGGCTGTTCCGTCCCTCTAGATCTAGGTCCAGGAAAAAAACTTTGATTCGATAACCTAGCGGCAGCTGGATGGTCCATCGACACTTGATATTATTCGGGTAAGAGTGGGGATATTGAGGACTGGAGAAATTTCCTTTGACAGTGGTATACACCTCCTGACATGCACCTGGTTGCAAGGGAAAAAAACCAATGAAATACTATGGCAAACAACAAAAACATTCATTTTATTGTGTAGGATCTCCTAGAATTTTTTTCTTCAAACTTTTTCCTTTACTTCAATGCACTTTTAAATAATTTTCACTCTGCTCAGACTTGGTTTGAAGCTGTGACACAAGGGATACAAATAATAAACCATTAAATTGGTGGCCTAACCTAAAAATAGCTCGAACTGGAAAAGTGGGCCACTATGAGTAGCTGATAGTAGGAGGCAGCTATCTCAGCCTATCATTGCCAGAAGCCAATGTCATGAGAATTTTATGCTGCAGTTTGGTCTAACACTGTCAGCCATTCAAGACAGAACAGATTAGGAAACCAAAGTCATGCATGCTAATACTTCTTTTATTATAAGGTTACAGTACAGAATCTTGCAAGTCTGAAGGCATTTCCTCCCCGCTTCTTATGTTCATATTAACTAGGGAGGGTCTTGTCTGAAACCCTTCTAAAAGGCAAGAGGACTTTCTTGGTTTTTTTCCCCCCCTTTGGAAGAGTTTCACTTCTCATCCAAGAAGCTTCTTCGTTTCTTCGGGGATGAGATATTCTTCGATTTCATGCTTCCTTACCACCATCACTATCCAAATGCTTTTCTTCAGTCTGTCTCGTAATTTTTATGCTCCTGGGATTTTTACTCATATTTTTTGTGGTCAAGATATCTTCTGAATATGTGCCACATATCCTAAACTGGTCTAAAGCTTAGGTTCTCCAGAACATGGTAAATAATGTGGCAGTACACTCAGAAAAAATATTCGGCATACTAAAATAATGATAACTTTATCAGATGTAAATCAATAGTAGAGTTAAGGTCATGTTTGTCAGGGGAAATTTTCACCCTGAGATAATGAGGTCTGGAATCGACGGCTTTTCCAAACAGCATATCTTCAAGAAGCGAAAATAAAAAACCCGAGAACATGTTCTAATGAAAACAAACTTTAATATGAAAATAAAATGAAAATAGAAATAAAACAAATCTATCTAATTGTTACATTTTGGCAGAAGCAATTCTCGTCCACCTTCTTTGGCAGACGAACAAAGATCAAAAGGGAAGAAGTCTCTGGAATGTGTGATGAGCAGGCGCAGTACATCACTTGCTGATAAAGACCTATGACCTGCGCAGTAATTCATCAGTTCGGCTAGCAAACAATTAACGCAGTGACAATGTTGCCTTACCTAGTATTGGGGGAGTCCTTCTATTAAGAACATACAGAAGGTTTATGATTCATTAGGAATGCTGGAAAACTTTGAATTTCACACACATATACTGTATATATAGGTCTAAAAAAATATTTGGTGTTATTTTCCAAGAAGGTTCCAAAAATCATTTTATCATTCTGTATCATAATACTGATTTGTGATAAATATTAATCTTTGTACTATACCTGAAAAGAAATATGCCTTGAAGCCTTTGTTAGCAATGTTAAAATCTGATTTGAATACAACCAAAAGTTCATGTGCAGAAGATACCACCTCTGGAGGTTTCGTGTTTCCACAGTAGTAACTGAGAAGAGTATCTTCCATGGTGGGCCCATCAAAGATGGCCACATAGTCAAAATTACACTGTTCGCTGTGTTCCATCTGGAAGTCAACAAAAATCAGTTTGATGACAGAATTGGACGTTCCCTGGATGACCCAATGGCACTCAGCATTGTTGGGGTAATTCTCTGGGTAATCAGGGCTTGTGATTGATCCAGACAATCCTGTGAGCACCCCCCCACAAACATCTGCAAGCAAGAAAGTACAATATACATTAAAATAAGACACAGAGATAGAAATCTCTGAACTGCATTCAGTTCTGGTCACCACGACGTAAAAAAGATGTGGAGACTCTAGAAAGAGTGCAGAGAAGAGCAACAAAGATGATTAGGGGACTGGAGGCTAAAACATATGAAGAACGGTTGCAGGAACTGGGTATGTCTAGTTTAATGAAAAGAAGGACTAGGGGAGACATGATAGCAGTGTTCCAATATCTCAGGGGTTGCCACAAAGAAGAGGGAGTCAAGCTATTCTCCAAGGCACCTGAGGACAGAACAAGAAGCAATGGGTGGAAACTAATTAAGGAGAGAAGCAATTTCGAACTGAGGAGAAACTTCCTGACAGTTAGAACAATTAATCAGTGGAACAGCTTGCCTCCAGAAGTTGTGAATGCCCCAACACTGGAAGTCTTTAAGAAGATGTTGGATAGCCATTTGTCTGGAACGGTATAGGGTTTCCTGCCTAGGCAGGGGGTTGGACTAGAAGACCTCCAAGGTCCCTTCCAACTCTACTATTGTATTGTATTGTATTATTGTATTAAATAAGGAAAGTTCCTATGTGGACTCCAGGTGCATTCCTCTGCACCACAGAAAATAATTCTTAGCAGGCAAGGAAACACTGGAGTGGAGGAAATAAGGAGTGCTATGGATGGGAGGTAATAAACAGAAATGTGTATGTCTAAAAATATAAGTATTTGAGGCTGAATATGATAAATAAAATTAGTGAGAGGCAGGAATCAGAAGCTAGAGAATTGTCCAGATTATAACTGAATAAAAGAGAATATTTTAGCTCAGGGTGGAACTTACTCTTACCAGTAACCCCAAATGCAGCCTGGCTAAAATAATTTCCTATTTTCAGATTCTTTACTCTGGAGTAGTCATATTGAAATGAATAAGCTTTCCTTTCACATCACTTCTGGTTTGAAGATTACAGCCAGGAATTTCAATTGTTGGGTCATTTCTGCTTTCAATTACAGCAAGACAATAAGGAAGAAGCAATAAAACTACAGTGGGAGGGAGAGCAGGATAAAATCCTGAAGCTTTTCCCTGCTGCTGTTGGCCCCTGAGTGGGGAAAAAAAATGCAATGTGATTTCTGGATCTTTTGGATCAATGTTAATGAAACACCTTTGAGAAAAATGAATGGATATGTTTGTGTGTTTGTGCGCATGCACCTGTACCCTGAGTGCACTACTTAAAAATAATAATAATTAAGACTTTGCATTTTGCATTATACTATCTGTTGATCCCACAACGCCATTTTTAAAGCTTTAATATAGAATGGTAACTACTTCTGAGGGAAGTTTGAGCAAGGTTTTTGAAGCAGTTTGAACTCCAAAAATGACTGGCAAGTTCCAGAAACAGTTCCTGTTCAGCTATAAAACCGATGAAGTGATTTTTGCCATTTTGCCAGTTTCATCCTAGGGTGAGGATTTCAGAGTAGACTTGCTGCCCGAGCAGTTCAAAATAGCTAAGACACATCATGAAACTTTAATGAAATATCATGTTACATTTATTTATTAAATTATATCCTGCCCTTTATTCAAGAGCTCATTGTTCTCTTTAAGAACTTACAGTCGGTTGGGAGACCGCGGTTTCTGGTTACACCCGGTCGCTTGTACCAACCCCCGCGTTCTAGGTGGTCAAGAGTTACAGACCCAAGGCCTGAGGCTGTTGTTATGCAATGCGAGGTCCGTTGTTAACAAGGCCCCCCTCATTCACGATCTAATTTTAGAGGGGGAGCCGGACCTCGCGGGAATAACAGAGACCTGGTTGGGCCACGAGGGAGGCCTTCCCCTCGTGGAAATGTGCCCACCAGGCTACTGAGCATTTCACCAGCCCCGGGCCCAGGGAAGGGGCGGTGGGGTGGCAGCAATTATTCGGGAGGACTTAGAGCCGAGGGAGTCTACTGTGCCACAGACGTCCGGATGTGAATCCCTTGTTGTGAAATGGGGGCCTGGGAGACAGTTGGGCCTGCTGATAGTATACCTGGCTCCTCGCTATACATCAGCGGCCCTGCCCGAACTCCTCGAGCTGATCGCATCGGTGGCGGTTGAGACCCCCAAACTTTTAGTGATGGGGGATTTTAACCTGCCATCGATGGGAGAAGCATCAGAGGGGGTTCGGGAGTTCATGGCTTCCATGACAGCCATGGACCTGACTCAAATGATTCAGGGCCCAACACACGAGGGAGGACACACTCTGGACCTTGTTTTTGTCTCTGGCCAGTGGCTGAGTGATCTGGGAGGAGGGGACTTAACCATCACTCCCCTGTCATGGTCAGATCACTCACTCCTTCGTCTTGACTTCCCTGGTGCTACCTCCCGCTGCGGGGAGGCGGAACCGGAAAGTTCCAGATGGTTCCGCCCCAGGCGCCTGATGGAACCTGATAGGTTCCAGACGGAGCTTGGGCCACCTCCTCTAACCTTGACCCGCCCCCGGGTAGAGGACCTGGTAGTTGCGTGGAATAATGCAACTACCGGGGCCTTGAACCGGGTGGCGCCTTTGCGGCCTCTCCGGCGGCAACGATCCACCCTAGCCCCTTGGTTTACCGAGGAGCTGAGGGTGATGAAATGCCGCAAGAGACGTCTAGAGAGTCATTGGAGATCCTCTTGCTCCGAATTTGATCGAACACAGGCACGAGCCCATTTAAGGACGTACCTTGTGGCATTGAGAGTGGCCAAACGCCAATATTGTGCCACTCTCATTGCATCCGCGGAGAACCGCCCTGCCGCCCTGTTTCGGGTGTCCCGCTCCCTCTTGTTTCAGAGGCCGCGGGAGGGCCCCTACAGGGCAGGGCAGGGCAGAGGAATTTGGTAAATATCTGCAGGATAAAATCGCTCAAATCCGGAGAGATTGGGTTCCTGTCAGTGATCCAATGGAGACGTCCATGGCGAGTCTTGAGGAATCGATCTGGGAGGAGTTTGACTTGGTTGCCATCGAGGATTTGGACAGATTGCGTGGACGACTGCGACCCACCACATGTTTATTGGACCCGTGCCCCTCCTGGCTTGTACTGGCATCCTGGGAGGTTACACGAGACTGGCTCCTGGGCCTAGTGAATGCTTCACTGAGCGAGGGGTCTCTCCCAGCCGCCTTGAAAGAGGCGGTGGTGAGACCCTTGCTCAAGAAGCCTTCCCTGGACCCTTTGGAGCTGGCCAATTATCGTCCTGTCTCCAACCTTCCCTTTCTGGCGAAGGTTGTAGAGAGTGTGGTGGCCTACCAGTTTCCACGACATCTGGAGGAAAATGATTATCTAGACCCGCGCCAGTCCGGCTTCCGCCCCGGTCACAGCACGGAGACGGCCTTGGTCGCGTTGGTGGATGATCTCTGGAGGGCCAGAGATAGAGGTTGTTCCTCTATCCTGGTCCTATTAGACCTCTTGGCGGCTTTTGATACCATCGACCATGGTATCCTGCTGCGCCGGCTGGAGGGGTTGGGGGTCCGGGGCACCGTTTTGCGGTAGTTCGGCTCCTACCTTTCTGACCGGACGCAGCGTGTGTTGGCAGGAGAAGAGAGGTCGACCCTACGCCCCCTTACTTGTGGGGTGCCACAGGGGTCGGTCCTCTCGCCACTCCTGTTCAACACATATATGAAGCCGCTGGGTGAGATCATCCGTGGTTTCGGGGTGGGATACCATCTGTACGCTGATGATACTCAGCTGTACTTTTCCACCCCGAACCACCCCAACGAGGCCATCGAAGTGATGTCCCAGTGTGTGGAAGCCGTACGGATCTGGATGGATGACAACCGACTCAAACTCAAACCCTCCAAGACGGAGTGGCTGTGGGTACCGGCTCCCCGGTTCAGCCAATTAATTCCATCATTGGCCATTGGGGGCATTCAACTTGCCCCCGTGGAGCGGGCGCGCAATTTGGGCGTCCTCCTGGATGCCCGGCTGTCCATGGATGACCATGTGACAGCCGTGGCAAGGGGGGCGTTCCACCAGGTTCGCCTGGTGCGCCAATTGCGCCCCCTACTGGACCGGGACGCCTTACGCACAGTCACTCATGCGCTGGTGACGTCTCGCTTGGACTACTGTAACGCTCTCTACATGGGGCTTCCCTTGAAATGCACCCGGAGGCTACAGTTGGTCCAGAATGCAGCCGCGCGGGTAATTATGGGGAGTACTAGGTACTCCCATGTGACACCGTTCCTGCGCGAGCTGCACTGGCTTCCTGTGGTCTATCGGGTGCGTTTCAAGGTTTTGATAACAATCTTTAAAGCGCTCCATGGCTCAGGACCTAGTTACTTGCGGGATCGTATTCTGCCCCATACATCCCTGCGACCAATCCGCTCGCACAGAGAGGGCCTCCTCCAGGTGCCGTCCACTAGACAGTGTCGGGGGGCGGCGCCTAGGAGTAGAGCCTTCTCTGTGACGGGCCCAGCCCTGTGGAATGACCTCCCTCCGGATATTAGGAATACCTCTGACCTCCGCTCCTTTTGTATTAAGCTTAAGACCCACCTATTCCAAGCAGCTGGCCTGGCTCAACTTTGATCTAACCATATCGCTCCTGACGGGTTTTTAACTGGGTATTTTAATTATATTTAATTAATCTAGGGGTTTTTAAATACTGTATTTTAATTGTTTTTATTTATCAGCCGACCTCCTCCTTGTGTGTGTCTCGGTTTATGTCTCTGTTATATGTTTGTTTTGTCCACATATTTATTTCATATGTTTCATTGTATGCCGCCCCGAGTCCTTCGGGAGAGGGTGCGGCTAAGAAATAATAATAATAATAATAATAATAATAATAATTATTATTATTATTATTATTATTATTATTATTATTATTATTATTATTATTATTATTATTATTATTAATGCCCCGACTGTTCTATAGAGTAGGTTGAGCTGAGAGAGACTGGTTCAAACATGCCCAGAGAGCTTCTGTGACTGAGGGTGGATTTGAACTTGAGTCCAACATTTAACTTTTGAACAACACTGACAGAGAATGAACAATACTTAAATGGATATTCTGAAATATGTGGCATTAATATTCTTACATACAGTCTCTTTAAGAGAGTTATTTCTAGAATTCAGAGGATAAGTGCAAATATTTTAATTTATTTGTATCCCACTTTATTATTTTTACAAATAACTCAAGGAGGTAAACATATCCAACACACCTCTCTCCTCTTATTTCCTCCACAACAACAACCCTGTGAGGTGGGTTGAGCTGGAAAACAGTAACTGGCCCAGTTGGATTTCATGGCTAAGACAGGACCCAAACTCAGAGTCTCACACTTTCTACTCTGGTGCCTTAACCAATAGATAAACTGGCTTGGAATAATCTAGATTTCTCAAGTTATCTCTAAACTCCATAAGGATGAATGGAACAAACTGTTTAATTACATGTTGTTGATTTCAAGAAAAATATAAATATCTAAGTCTGAAAAAGATGGCAGGTTGCTTTCTAGATGCTTTTGGTAGTTTTGAATCATTTCTCCAAAGGCCAGAGGAAAAGAACAAAAATGCATTCATTATTAATCTGCAAATGAACTCTATTTAAAGCTAGTTAAAAAATAATTTCTTGAAATAAGAATAGTAGTATATTGCATCTGAAATCATGAGAAGTTGCACCTATTCTACAAGGGAAAGGGAAAGCACCAACCAACCAAAAGAATTATACACATTAAGGCATAGCGTGCATTGAATTAGTGGTCAGGTTTAGACAATATTTTAAGCATAACCTATGGTTTGCAGAGCATGATGGCCAAGTTCACACATCACATAAAGTCAGAATCAAACTAACTACATTATGTCTTAGAGATGTGTGTGTCAAATGCTGGGTTTATACATCCCTCTAAGCATTAATGTGGTTTACTTGGTTTCGGCTTATTAAGATCCACAAACAGTTAGCAAATCAGTTTTCTTATACATTGTCTATCCTGCTTTATCATTGCAAAAATTCCAGAGTGTGGGGCCTTTACATATTACCTGAAATTGCTTAATCTCATCCTTTGTAGAAACTTACTGCTTCTCAAGCACCCCATATCAGCAAAATGATACCAGTTCTACAATACTACTGTATGATGTAGTAACTCTTAGGAGAAATCCAGGTGAAAACAATTCTGACCTTTTTGGTAAACTGCTGAGAATCCTTGACTGGCCACATGGTTATCTGAGTGAAATATTAGAGTCATTATATTCCAGGATGAGGTAAATGGTGGAGGAAAACTTGTGCCACAAAATTTACCAAGCAGATTTCCTTGGTCTTCAGAAACCCCATTAAAGATCTTGATGTAATCAAATTCGCAATTATCATGATATTCCAGATCAAAATGTTGAAAAGTGAGCAGTACAGAGGATCCTTCTGTTACCACTATGAGCCACGTACAATCTATATCATATGGATAAAGTCCTGGGAAATTTGGGCTTGAAATATTGCCGAATGATGCTGACAGAAGTCCACCACATTTAATGCCTAGAGAAAATATCAACATTCAAAGAATAACAGATTAGCAACTACAACAGCCCACACTCTGGATGTTGTCCCCTCTTGCTCTAAAAGCTTGTTAAAATGCCTGCACCAACTGATATTCCCAAATAGTTTTTCCCCTCCCAAACTAACCAGGCCTGACCCGGATTATTAAGTTTCAGGATAAAACATGAACTGATGAATTTGTAATTATTTAGTTCCCTTTTAGAGCATGCAGATGAGGGATAGATCAATTTTTGAGGGCTGAGGCTACCCCCCCCCCTTTTAAAAAAATAATAATAATAAAGGCACGATGTTTCCAAAGTGGGCTAAAATGGGCTAATTTTGATGTTTTTAAAGGAATTCTGTGCAGACCCACACAGAATGTGCCTTGAATCTGCAATGCTCAAGTTAGTCATGTCGCTCATTACAAAAAAGAATATTCTGTATGACCTGATTTTTTTCTGGAGCTATAAAACGGACGCTTAAACATCACATGCAGATTGTGCATAATAGGTTATATTGCTTGCAAATATTTTTTCAATGCTTATCTAAAACTCATTTGACCATTTAAAAAAGATTTTGATATCCCATCTTTTTTATTTTTATAAATAATTCAAAGTAGCTAGTATATCTAATACCCCTTCCTCCTCCAATTTTCCCCACAATCACTACCCTGTGAGGTGCATTGGGCTGAAAGAGACTGACTCAAAGTTATTTTTACTCATTGAAGTCAATTCACACATGCTAAATCAGTCTTGGGACTAGTTTTAATATATATATCCAAACAAATGACTAAAGATACCAAACATGCCATAGTCAGTGTAATGTTCTGTGCTAATCTTCAAGAATTTGGGAGACTTGGTTGACTGAAAAGAACATTTAAATAAAACTGGGTAACATGTAGAGCAAATAGGTAGATACACTATATTGCCAAAAGTATTTGCTCACCCATCCAAATAATCAGAACCAGTTGTGAGCAAATACTTTTGGCAATATAGTGTATTTTAGAGTAGGTAGGCTTATTCTTGATTGTTTCATTTAATTGTTCTAATTAAAGATCATTTGTATTCTGTTGATACCTTACAATGGGTTTTTTAAAGGAAGAAAAGCAGTGCACATACATGCATTGCAAACATGTTCCTCTGTACAGCATATAAAATTGAATTACTGAGAACATACAACAGAATTAACAACTAGAAGTTACCTTTCTTTGATTAGTCCACATACTTAGAAGACTCCTAGTTAGTAATGTATCATTACAAAATAATTTAGTTATAGCAGTCAAAATGATAATTATATTTCCAGGCTTAACCCTTAGTCCGATAATAGACAATATCCTCAATATGTGTTTACATCCCTAACATTTCTTGAAATTACCCATTTGGATTGTAAGTTTTGTTTTGCAGCATGCGCCAAAGGGCCACATTCATGTTTAATTAGAAATGAGTCTCACCAAGTTGAGCAGGATTTCACCCTGGAAGATTTGCTATGATAACAACCATAAAAGTATCAAATGCAGGTCAAATGTTTCCTTCTAGTGCTATTAAATAATTATATCTTGTTTAATTCTAAACTTTTGGCAGCAATTACATTAAATCTAAAAAACCAAATTAGCCATTAGACTCCAATATACTGCATAGCTCAGTTCCCATTAAAATTTTATTCAACAAATATAGAACTTGGGTGTGCCTGGAGGAGGGGGTTATGATCAGTGGTGGATTTCAAATAATTTCACTACCAGTTCACTGAAAATGTGAGTGCGCGCAGCTTCCACCATGCAGTGAGGCCCAACTGAGCAGCCTTTTGGGGTCTGCTCCCCTCCATCTCTGCTCTCCGGGGCAGCGGCTGCTTCTCTCCACACTGCTGGGAGAGCGCTTTCCTCTAAGTCCCATCCGGAAAGAGCTGAGGCAGAGAACAGCAGCCATATTGAATGCTGTTTCTCTCAGCTGCAGCACTTTCCAGATGGGACTTAGAGGAAAGTGGCAGCTCACAGATGCTAAATTGCACAAGCAGCTCTCCCAGCAAGAACAGAGAGAAGCAGCTGCTGACCCGGAGAGCACATGGAGCATCTCCATGAGCAACCGAGATTCGGCAAGGGACAGAAGAAGTGGCTGCAAGATCTCCACTGCAGCACTTTCTGAATGGGACTTCTTACAGGTAAGAAGAACTGCCTGGCCCATTCCCAAACCACTTCAGCCCTCCTGCACCTCCCTGCACCATCGGTGGTGTGATTTGCCAGTTCTCCAAACTGTGCAGAATCATTACTACTGGTTTGGTAGAACCGGTCCAAACCAGCTGAATGCCACCTCTGGTTATGATAAAGTGTCGAATAAGAGAGCTCTGTTCACCAAATATCTCCCTGGATCTGGGCTTCATGTCACAGTGGACTATCTTCATATCATCTTGGACCAGCCTGGATTCTTTATAGAGTGCTAGATAGACCTTATTGTACTGGAGCACATAAAACCAGACATGTCATTAGAAGCAAAATCACGAAACCCTGTCTCACTTATTTTGGGCATGTCATGCGGGGGAATTCACTGGAGAAAGCAATAAGTCTGGACTCGGTAAACAGAAATCAGGCTGCGGGATCCATCAAAGTTGACACCAGCCAGAGCAGAGAAAAACTCAAAGAAGTAGTGAACGATTGGAAGATATACAGACATGTGACCCAAAGGATCGCCTTGAGTCAGATACGACTGAATGGATAGCATCATCATAATCAGACTGGGTTTATACAAAAGGCGGTTCTTGGTTATATCCTATATATTGTGCAACAAGGACAGATTAAAAAATACTTAAGCTTTTCGGAAACTTCATTTAATATTTTTGAACTATAAGACGCACCAGTGTATAAGATGCACCAAGATTTCGAAGTGGTAAATAAGAAAAAAAGTTTTGGTCCTCCCTGGCCCTCAGGAGAACTCTGCAGGCTTCAGCAGGCCTAGGGGAAGGCAAAAACGCAAAAAATGGGTGGAAAACGGGCCGTTTTTTGCAATAACGGGGGCATTTTTGCCTTCCCCCAGCCTTGCTGAAGCCTGCAGAGTGTTTATGGAGGCTGGTGCAAGGCAAAAAATGGCCTGTTTTCACCCATTTTCCCACAAAAATGGTATGTGGGGGAGGAGCTTCGAGAGGCCAAAAATGGCTGTATTCAGTGTATAAGACACAAAAACATTTCCACGCTCTTTTAGGGGGTGAAAAGGTTATCTTATTCTCCGAAAAATACGGTACTTCCCTTTCAATTTATATTATTCAGTAGACCAGCTGCCTGTTAGTTTTCTGTTTCAGAGTAATATGATTGGTCTTTAATATTTGTGTCTCAAATTCTTCTTCACTGCTTACATTATGATCCCGTTGCATTTCGTTTTGCCAATATTGGCATTTGTTTTGACATGGAACAAAATTACTTTCTCCAGGATTGTTTCCATAACCAACAAACATTATTTGTTTTCCTTCACAGAAGATGCCTTTACCATGTCTATAAGAGAGTAATTAAATTCACCTATTATTATAGCACTTTGACTATCTTAGTAGTTTCCTTATTCTTTTTCCTTCTATGTAAAATGGAAGATTCCACATTAGGAAAAAAATCTTATTTAAATCTCAGTTTCATAGATATGTTTCTCCGGGACATCATGTTCTCTGACTTTATGCAATTATTCATTCTCTATGGAAAACATACTTTTAAAACTGTATTTTTCTAGCTCCTCCCTCCCTCCCCTGCTATTTATGCATTGAACATAAGTATAATTCTCTTCTCTGATTATGTCTTGAAAGGATAACTGTTTTGACAGTTACATTTTACAAGTCAGACTCTTTCAAACAGAATCTAATCTGGGAAGACTATTTAATGAGCTGCAGTGGCACAGTGATTAGACTGCAGTACTGCAGGCTACTTCTGCTGACTGCCAGCTCCCTGCAATTTGGCAGTTCAAATCTCACCAGGCTCAAAGTTGACTCAGCCTTCCACCCTTCCGAGTTGGGTAAAATGAGGCCCCAAATTGTTGGGGGCAATATGCTGACTCCAGGGACGTGCGGTCAGGGGAGGCAAGGGAGGCAGAGCCTCACCTCTCTTCATGAAATAATAGTATATAATATTATTATAATTATTATAATATTATATACATCCGGCCGGCCGCGCCCGGGAGCTGCAGAGGCAGAAATGTTGTCGGCGCTCCCGGATGACGAAGCCACGAAAGCGACTGGTGGGAAGGTTCTCGTCGTTCCCCAGTCACTTTTGTGGCTTTGTCATCCGGGAGCGCCAACAACATTTCTGCCTCCGCAGCTCCCGAGCGCAGCCGGACGGATGTAGCCAGAGTGATGCCGAGGCGGTCCGGGCGGACGAAAGAGCTGCGGAGGCAGAAATGTTGTCAGCGCTCCCGACTGGGGAACGACGAGAACCTTCCTGCCTCTGCTGGACTTTGAGCAAGTCCAGCAGAGGCAGGAAGGTTCTCGTCATTCCCCAGTTGCTTTCGAGGACTGCGTAGCGCAAGCCGGCGGAGCACGCTCAGGAAGGCGGGGAATGAGATCACGTGTACTGGAGGCTGAGGCAGCCTCAGCTTCCAGCACACATGGTCCCATTCCCCCCCTTCCTGATGATGTCACCAGCCTCACCAGCCATAAACCTCACCGCACGTCACTGGCTGACTCTGTAAACCGCTTAGAGGGGGCTATAAAGCACTGTAAAGTGGTATATAAGTCTAAGTGCTATTTCTGTTGTCAGTAACAGTGTGTTAAACTCTCAGTAAAAGAAACTGGGAGGTGGCAAGGTGGGAAAGATACCTGTTTTTTCAGAACTGAATATCTTTTTTTTAAAAAAAATCAAAGAAAGAGATTGGTGCTTCTACAGAGCTTTGGACATAATTTTTCCAGATAGGGATTTCCTCTCCCCAGCATTTATTTGCATATTGTAAATGTTTAACCATTGTCCTTAACATTACTCAAATAGACTTGCCTGTGGATAGTCCATCCTGAGAAATCAATGCAAAATTAGTAAAATAGAAACCACATGTCTAGTAGACTATTGTAAACACAGTTCTACTAACTATCAGTGAAATAGTATGAAGTACCATCATTCATTTAATGATTATCCCAAGGTAGAATGGCATTGAAAAAAGTGACTCATGAACATTTTTTTACACTTATGACCATTGCAACATCCCCATGGTCACATGATTAAAAGTCAGGCGTTTGGCAGTCGGCATGTATTTATGATAGTTGCAGTGTTTCGCGATCTTGTGATGCCACTTGCAACAGTCTTACAAGCAAAGTCAATGGGGAAACCAGATTCACTTAACAGCCATGTTACTAACAACAACTGCGCTAATTCATTTAACAACGGTGGCAAGGATGGTCTTAAAATGGGGCAAACTTCCCTTGCCAACTGTCTCGCTTAGCAATAAGAATTTTGGAGTCAGTGGTGTCGAAGACTACCTGTTCTGTCATACCTAATCTTCACAGGAGCAATAGTGGAAGAAATTTTCAGTCAACCATGACATGGCACCAGTGTTTCCCATTCATTCCAATAGGGAGTGAATATTTGGATTCACTTCCAGTTGACAATTGATCGCACTTACAGTAGCTCTCTAGTCTGGGTTATACACGTTTGTAAGTTTTTTTTTAAAATGTACAAATATACCCCAAACAGACTGCTGAAAACATTGCCCAAAGTGTGTCATTAGTATGCACAATATTTCTCTCAACGACAGCTAATTTTCTGAAGGAAGCATCTCAGATGGGCATGGAAAAGAAACTTAAGACATTCTATCTAAAAAGAAAGGACTCTGCAAACTAATTGAGAATGCTGCTTCCACACCCTGAAGCCCCTTAATTTACCTGTCTTGGCATTTATTCCATTTGCTGTGCTCAAGAAAATTATGGTGAAAAAGTGTTTGAGAAGCATCTGGGGCATCCTCAGAGAAGCGAAAACAGCAAAAGTATACTCATTGCAGGCTCTTTGGAAAGGAAAAATAGCTGGAGGGCTGTCGAATTAATAATGTAATGAATAATTTATTGCTTCTTTGAATTAGTAACATGAACTGTGCTTTGCTTCCAACACTTGGTTTTCACGACCAAGATCAAGTATCTCTAGAATTTACAATGGATGAGATATCTTGTCAATATCTTATCTGTATTTGGAAACAATGTTATTGGTTGGGATATGTTGCATAAATGCCAAAAGTCTTTACTGACTACACACCCTGTGGGATTCACAAAGATATTTAATTGTACCAGATAAGGAGAAGAAAAAAAAAAAGGATTTCAGATTTTACATGCAAACCTACGTGGAGAATTAGTTGGCAGAAAATAAGGAACCCTCTTCAGTACCAAACTGCTGTTGATAAAAGAGAAAATGACAAATATACAGGTAGCCTTCGACTTACAACAGTTCATTTAGTGACCGTTCAAAGTTACAACGGCACTGGAAAATGTGACATGACCGTTTTTCAGTTATGACCTTTGCAGCATCCCCGTGATCATGTCATCAAAATTCAGACACTTAAGAGGGAAGGAGACTTTCAAGATTTTGATATTATAACTTCCAATAATAAAGCAGCATTTTGGTAGTTTTTGTAGCTGGCATTGTTGGTACCTGTGAAATGCAAGCCATCAAGTAAAAACCCACTTTGGACACAACTACTGTAGAAACTGGGGGAAAAAAACTTGGTTCCATCATGTCAAATATTCCAAAATGTCCTTCATTAAAAGGCTGCCAGGCCGATTTGGACTATATGGGAAGCAGAGCTTTGACTCTAACTCAAACGACAAATTTATATTCTGGGACAATTTCACTCCCAAGATTGCAGACATTTTGTTTAAGTCACAAACTACTAAGAATATTAATAGCTTGAAATTGCTTAGTTACAATCAACTTATAAATCATCTTTTTTTGGAAGAGGAATTGGATCTGTTGATTTCATAATTTGGTCCAAATGCATTCACCTCCAAAAGTCTCAAATTATTGTTATCATTAGAAGTTGCTTTGAATGGTTCTATTTCTACAATTTTTTTTTAAAATTATGGAGTATTGATTGACCGGGTTGCTCCCGGTTCGGCCTGGATCAGGCAAACCGGTAGTAGCAGTGGCAGGAGGCTCTGCCCACCTGCCCAGACACTTCTGCGCATGCACAGAAGCGTCGCACGAGAGAGCAAGTGAACCGGTAGTAAAAAAATTAAAAACCCACCACTGGGTAGATATTAGTTATTTGTATGAACTCTGATTGAAATATTGCATATTAGTGAATCAATGTGGCTATGGGTCCTAAAGAATATTAAATATATTCCTTATGATCTTAATATAAGACCAATTTACTGTTTTATTTCATATTTATTGGACGCCCCATGGAATATTTTAAAAGGGTTATCCACCAATATGTCTATTTTGGGGAACACTTAAAAACACTATATGGTCTTGTCCCACTATTGTCCAGTTTTCATGAGTTTGCTAATAAGATGTTTAAAAAGATGAATATACATATATCTTCATTGTACAAACCTAAGAAAACACTATAGACAAATATTGGTCATTAGTGCTATTCTATGGAGTAACATACTACAAAAATGTATGATATGCAGCAGGATATCATTTGTCACTTTTTAAATAGTAATTTATATTAATATAAAAATAAACGCGGAAATTCAATATACTCAGTAACAATCATTTACAAAATTAATGGCATTTCAGAATAAACATTCCGAAGACTATACTGTCAGAGGAGCAATAGTTGTCTTCTTCAATTTTTCTGATTTTATCCTGCAGAAGAAGAGGATGGGCCAAAAAAGTCTGAAGAATGAGAAAGTTACCAAAGCTATGTCTTTTAGGTAAGGATACAATCAGACTCCTTTGTAGTTAACCATCTGTAACAATATGAATTTAATTACAGAAGTGATTTGTATGTAATGCTGGTATATTAGCTCCAAACATCACTGTTTCAGCCACTAGGATTCATTCTGTATGTTTGTGTAAAAGAAGAAATCTTGAAATATGCATCTTTTGTCACAATTGCAACATATGAATGCCTCACATATGAAAATCACTTCTTCTCTACTGTTAAAGATAAACTTTGGCCCCTGCTGAATCTAGTCATTATTTCTGTAGGATGAAGCCATTGATAAAGTACCTCTTCATAGGAGATAGGAGGAATATACTTGCATCCTTTTAAAGTGGACTTAGAGTTTCTATTTTTGTTTTTCTGTTTTTATTTGCTTTTAAAATAACAGTTGGAGTGAAGAATGATTACAAAGAGAAACCTGGAATGAGTGAGAATCAAATGAAAATCTGTGACCCAAACTGCTATTTGGTTCTATTTAAAAATAAGAAAAAAAATTGCTGTTAAATTAAATGTTACATTGATATAGTAATAATAATAATAATAATAATAGATATAAAAATGCCAAATCCAGTCTGAACATCTGCTGATGAATCATAATAATAAACTTGTATACTATCTGACTCCCAATCATTACGATATATCTTATTCCCCTCTTCTCAAATTAAAAATTTAAAGTTAATCTTCCAGCTATTTTTAGTTGAATATCAATGGTTTGACCCTTCATTCAACACTATATATTTACAGCAATCCTTGACAGAAAAGGATTTTTTTAAAAAAATCACTTAAGCATGTATTCCATCATAGCTATGGAATTAGTTATATTTTTGATATAAAAGGCAGTGAGTAGATACAGCTGCTTCTTAAAGCCTGTTGCTATCCAACTACCCAATTTTTCGTATGTTTTCCTGGAGGGCAATTATGACAGTGATCTAACAAATATATAGAAAATTGCTTCGGCTATTCAAATCTCAGAGAATAGTACATCTGATCCGCCCCCTCACACATGCTGAATAATTCAAGATTTGGATTTTTGGGTGGGCAGGGAGACATATCATTCCAAAAAAAGAATTTAAAAAAGAGTAAGGAGCTTTGCTGAATACACCATGTGGCTGCACCCTCTATTTGTATTCTTGTGGCACAGAATTTGCAGACAATACTTTGTTTAGCCGTGCCTGCTGGAAATTTGGTAAATTAAACCTGAAGCACATTTTATATGTCAGGCTGGTAAACGTTTGAGTCGGAGCTAGAATTTCAACAAGTGTAGCCTTTCCCTGCCCTGCCTGGAAAATGCCAATTCTTGCCCATGTTGAATTGAATTGAATACTTTATTTGGTTAAGTGTGATTAGACGCACAAGGAATTTGTCTCTGGTACAGACCTTCTCAGTTGAACGTACAAAGCAACAGAATAATAATACCAATAAAAGGGGAAGTAAAGAAAATTAAAAGGGGCTCAGTGGCTAAGATGATGACCTTGTCAATCAGAAGGTCGGCAGTTCAGCAGTTCGAATCCCTAGCGCCGCGTAATGGAGTGAGCTCTTGTTACTTGTCCCAGCTTCTGCCAACCTAGCAGTTCGAAAGCACGTAAAAATGCAAGTAGAAAAATAGGGACCACCTTTGGTGGGAAGGTAACAGCATTCCGTGCACCTTCAGCGTTTAGTCATGCCGGCCACATGACCACGGAGACATCTTTGGACAGCGCTGGCTCTTTGGCTTTGAAATGGAGATGAGCACCGTCCCCTAGAGTGGAAACGGCTAGCACCAGTGCCGTGCGGTGAGGTTTATGGCTGGTGAGGCTGGTGACGTCATCAGGAAGGCGGGGAATGGGACCACGTGTGCTGGAGACTGAGGCTGCCTCAGCCTCCAGCACACGTGATCCCATTCCCCGCCTTCCTAAGCGTGCTCTGCCGGCTCGCGCTCTGCAGTCCTCGAAAGCGACTGGGGAACGACAAGAACCTTCCTGCCTCTGCTGGACTTTGCGCGCTCCTCACAACTGGAGTCGCAAGGAGCGCGCAAAATCCAGCAGAGGTAGGAAGGTTCTCGTCGTTCCCCAGTTGCTTTCGTGGCTTCGTCATCCGGGAACACCGACAACATTTCTGCCTCCGCAGCTCCCGGGCGCGGCCGGATGGAGGTAGCCAGAGTGGCGCCGAGGCAGTCCGGCGGGCGAGCGACCGAGGATCAGGCTGCCTCGCTCGCTCTTTCGTCCACCCAGACCGCCTCGGCATCGCTCTGGCTACATCCATCCGGCCGCGCCTGGGAGCTGCGGAGGCAGAAATGTTGTCGGCGCTCCCGGATGACGAAGCCACGAAAGCCACTGGGGAACGACCCTGTCGCTTTCGTGGCTTCGTCATCCGGGAGCGCCGACAACATTTCTTGCCTCCGCAGCTCCCGGGCGCGGCCGGACAGATGTATATAATATAATATAGTATAATATAATATTATATACTATTATTTCATGAAGAGAGGTGAGGCTCTGCCTCCCCTGCCTCCCCTGACCGCACGTCCCTGGCTAGCACGTATGACCGAGGAGAACCTTTATCTCAGCTAAAGAAAATAAGGATAAATAATACTACAGCCACATTACATAAGTTAATAGACATTAGGCATCAGTGAGAGAATTAGATGTTTGACAAAGTGGTGGCAGGAGGGAAAAAAACTGTCCTTGTGTCTAGTTGTTTTGGCATACAGTGGCCAGAGCACCCTCCTGAGGGAAAGAATTGAAACTATTTATGTCCAGGATGAGAGGAATCTGCAGACATTCTTGCCCATATCCCATGGCTCCTTGAAGGACATGAACCTCACCCATCACCATTGTTTTCTTCTTCCATTTCCAAAGGAGACTCCGTTGCTTATATTCTCCATGAATGACGCCTGAAAGAAAGCTGAACTACAATACTTCCATTGAAAATGCCTTGAGAGAGGCCAGGTTTTAAAATTTCACCCTTAAAAACTAGCAGAGAAAAAAGAAATCTAAATCTGAGATCACAAGACACACCACATTTATTAATTAAGCTATATTGATCAATACCTGAGAGGTTTCCTGTGGATTAATGACCATCCTGGAGGAGCTGATGGACTCAAGGTGCAGCTGAGGGCCATTAACACCAATCAGTCATCAATTCTCAGGAAATGCCCTACACCAAGGTCACGAAGTGACAGGATTTATTTTATGGGCAATGATTAACAATAGCAATATTTAGTGGCCTCCTCCCATTTCATTCTGGACCAAACGATTCTTATTTTTAATGTGGCACAATAAATTCATTGATGTCCCCATTGAACAAATCAAAATTTATTTCTATGAAATGGAAAGAAAATGTTTTTTTTTTAAAGAAAAGAAATTGAAATGTATATTCTCTTGCATTTCATGGAAAGCAAAGGTTTTCTTTTCTTCTCTCTCTCCTCCCCCTTGGGTGAAAAATTGTTAATAAAAGCAGACCCCCATTGTGATATAAAATTGCCAGTTTGCAAAATACTTCATAGGCATGCTAATTTATTCAGGGCATACCTGACAGATCAGCTTCCTGAGAGCTAATTTTATGACCCACTACACCAGCAAATAAATAGTTAAGATATGGTTCGGTGATCAGCATGTAAACTTGTATAGCAGAGTGAATGCCACTGTTTGCACAATTTCCTGAGACTAACATAACTGAAAACTGCACACACGCACACACGCACGCACACACAAGCATATAGTATATATTTGGATTATAATAAAATGAATTGTTGCTTCAAATCTGGTGTGTAGCGTGTTTTACGTGTGTGTGTGTGCGAGAGAGAGAGAGAGAGAGAGAGAGAGAGAAAGAGGGAGAGGGAGGGTGCATATGTTTTAATGTTATTACATGCAGTCATGAATCAATTCAATAATTTATGCTGGTGGAGTCATTTCGTAGGGAACTGTGGCATTGCTCATAGCTGATATATGGTATGGAAATAACAAGCACAAGATTAATAGAAATGGATTGTATATTATCACAAAAAGAGGATTAGAAATAGAAAGCAGGGCAAGAGCAGAATGAGATTAGTAAAATTGCTCAGGAAAGTACAGTTGCAGAAGCACAATGGCTGCAACAATACCATATTTACAAAAATAATTATGTGACTCTTTCCCCCCCTAAACACAGCATAAATAACTGGCACGGTCAACAACGTAGTCTTATTTATTTATTTATTTATTTATTTATTAGATTTTTATCCTGTTTTTATTACTTTCTAAGTAACTTTAAAAGTACATTCAAGGAATATACCTAATACTCCTTCCTCCTCCTATTTTCCCCACAACAGTTCTGTGAGGTGGGCTGGATTGAGAAAGGATGACTAACCCAAAGTCCAGCTTTCATCCCTAAGATAGGACTAGAACAATGGTGGGTTCCTACCAGTTTGGACTGATTTGGCCGAACCAGTAGTAGCTTGGCAGCATGGGTCGCTGGAACCAGCAGCGCCCCAGACCTGCCATCCCCCAGAACCATTTCTCCCAGCATCAGCGCCATCTTGTTTTTGGCTTCTGCGCATGCACACAGCAATTTTTGTTATACAGCGCATGCGTGCACAGCACGCATCAAATGCGTTGCACGGCGCGTCCCTGAGCGAACTGGCAGTAGTGACTGCCGGAACCCACCACTGGACTAGAACTCACAATCTCTTGGTTTTTAGGCCAGCACCCTAACCACTACACCAAACTGGCTCTGCTACTGAGTGTTTGTTAGATTTATATCTAGGCTTTCACTCAAGTGTTTAAGGCAACTCATTCCTCCCATTACCCCTCATAACAATCATGTAAAGTGAATTGGCCTGAGACGGAATGATTGGTCCAAAGTCGTCCTTTGAGCTTCTGTGGCTGAGGGTAGATGAGAACCTGGGTCTCCCTGGCATCAGTCCAGCACAATCCAGTGCATTACTCTGTCTCTCCAATCAGTTTTTGGAGGGGATTTTTGTAACTCTAAATTTAATTACAAATTATCCACTATCCAAAGCAGTATGTCCCAACCTTGGCAACTATAATATGGGTGGGCTTCAGCTGTCAGAATCCCCCAGCCAGCATGGGAGTCATCTTAAAGTTGGAAAGGTTGAGATATACACTGATCCAAAACTAGTTATCCAGAGGCTCGGACAGTCTCCCTCCCCAATTCTCTGTGTGATCCCCAAACTCTCTACATTTGCCCCACTGAAATTCAATAATAAATTGAGAGTAATTAGTAACGATCTTGTGAGTTTCTCACTGGTTTTCAGCAGGAACTCCATTCCTCCAGTGCCTCCTTAAATTTGCAACTCTACCTCCTGTTGTCTTTAGTGGCTAATCTTTTGTGTTTTGATGGCTGCAAAGTTATCCATCTCTGGTTTAACAGATCCTAGAAGTGAGAGGAATTAGTCCAGAATGAAATCCTACCATGAAAGGAAAGTTGGAAGTTGAAGCATTCACTCTGCAGATGTTTCTAAGAGTGGTAGTCTGACCTGAGCAATGACTGGTGAAGAAGATAAGGGAAAGGAGATTTATTTACAAGAAATATATAATAAGGATAGTCAGAGCCTACCCCTAGCTAATTACAGACTCTCTGGAGAAGATGGTGGTACTCCAGGCAGCAAAATGTGACCTCAAAATGCTGGCTGAGAAATTTTGGGAGTTGAAGTCCACACATCTTCAAGCTCCGGAGGTTGAGAAACACTGTCTTAGAACAAAAGCAGGCATAGTGATACACCAAGAGGAGCTACAGAGTAAATACTTAACTCTCTACCTACATCCCACTGCCCTCTTGAAGTCTGTAAGGGATGAATTGCTGAAGAATCAGTGCCATTGTATTGAAGCATCCAGAAATGGTACATTGACATTAAATTCTACTTGTTGTTCAGAATGTCTATGCAAACTCAATTATCTAGGCAGTCCTTAGTGCCTCAGAGGTCTGAATAGTGCAATCACCATGAATGCATATTTTCAATCCCCCTCTATAAAAATATTTTCTACTGCTGCACTGAGCACAATCATTTTATCTTCCACAGTGCCCTGTGGTAGCTTTATGTTAGGTTGCTATAGGTAATTCAAATGGCAGCTTCATTAGAGTGCTATTGAAACACCTGATAGGGTGATCATAATGACATTTTTAAGGCCCCTCCACATTCTGAGCTGTTCTTCTAGCTTTTTCTGAGTTTTTCCAGGGCCAACCAAAACTGAGTTATTAAGAATTAAAAACAGAAGTATTACTTTGGATCTTCCTTTTGTGAAAAGGTACACAGTCCAAAAGGCAGATTGCTTGGGCAGAAGTCAGCAATTCCAATTCCGTCTCCCACTTACCCACTCTTGTTCATTTATTTATAATAAAGGGCAAACATATCTAGGGATCAAAAATACTACAAAAGGCAGAAAAGTTGAAAAACCCAACCCTTGGCTGCCAACTACTAGACAGCCGGGTTCTACTGGTGGTAGGGCAGATCTGGTAGTCCTGCATCAAGCATTGGGACATGTGCAGTAATTTGAAAAAGTTCCATTTTCTTCCTGGGCTCTGTTCTCACGTGAAATAAAAATCCCAGCATACAGATAAAGGCAGTGGTGAAATTCAAATATTTTTACTACTGGTTCTGTGGAAGTGGCTTGGTGGCCGTGGCAGGAATTTCCATTCCTACCCCACTCCAGGGGAAGGATACTGCAAAACCCATTCCCTCCCCCACTCCTGGGGGAAGGATATTGCAAAATCTCCATTCCCACCCCATTCTGGGGCCAGCCAAAGGTGGTATTTGCCGGTTCTCCAAACTATTCAAAATCTCCGCTATTGGTTCTCCAGAACCTGTCAGAACCTACTGAATTTCACCCCTGGATAAAGGGAACACACCACAGTGAAACAGTCATTGGGGATCTATTCAAGAATGCTTAAGTTTCAAAGGACAGTGGAACCAGTGATGCTCCCATGAATTATAGGCCATGGGACATATGAGTGTAAATTATTTATCGCTTTGGCCTTTGGAATACAGGTAGTCCTCGACATATGACCGGTCACTTAACAACTATTTGAAGTCATGAAGGTCATTGGTTTTACAACCACCAGGACTTACAACCATGATGAGCAGAGTACATTACAGTCGTAAGTTGAGGACCACTTGCATATATCATGTTTCTCTGAAAATACGACCCATCCCAAAAGTATGTCCTAGCTTGATTTTTTACACGTGCACCCAATATAAACTTACCCCCAAATAAGCCCTAATTAAGACCCCACCCACTCTAGGGTGCATGGGTAAAAATTAAGCTAGGGTGGGGATGGTGGGGGTGGAGTTGCCCTATTACTTACCTTTGGATAGTTGCAGCGAGGCCACACCCTGACACCTGCCTTGCTAGCCCATTTCTTCTGCAGCTGGCAAGGCCAGCAAGACTTTTCTAAAGCCTCTGCAGCTGATAACAGAGCTCCAAATCGATCCAGAGCTCTGTTATTGGCTGCAGAGGCTTTCAGGAAAGTCTTACCGGCCACAGAAGAAGTTCCTGAAGGCCTCTGACAGTGAAAAGGAGGCCGGGAGCGATGCATGCAACTGAAGTGAGTCAGTGGACGACACCACTCCCTCAAAATAAGACCTGATGTCTTTTTGGGCGGCAAACATATGTATAAGACCCGGTCTTATTTTTGGAGAAACACAGGTAGATGCATTTTTACCAAGTGGTCCCCCTCTTCTATATTGGAACTCTAACTCAATTCCCCTGGATTGCTCCCTATTCGAAAGTACTTGCATAGAAAAACTTTTATTACATTCTAGGTATTGATTATCAATACCTTATCTTTATTTTGTTGCTAACAGCAACAAGGTTTGTTGCTATGATTAACAACTTTGTTGCTATGATTAACAACTTTGTTGCTATGACTTGCCATATCACATTTGCAGATAGGTATGGTAAATCTAAACCCTATTATTTCCCTAGTATCCGGGAACATCTTGCGCATTTTTGTTCATTGAGATGTATGCAGAAAAGGACGTTCATGGAAGATTAAGCATCTATATTCTGCATGTTCAGGATTACCATTTGAAAACTCCTGGGCCCAAACAACTTGTCGGTGGGTGGGTATGCAAGTAATGAAAAGAATTAGTATTCCCAAATGACCAATCAGAAGCTGGCATGAGCAAAGGACCAATCAGGAACCAATAGCACCAACACAACCAATCAGGATTGGGCACAAAGAACCAATCAGAGGCCAGATTTCACCAGTCTGCACCAACTGAAAACCAGCTTGGCTAAAGACCTTCTGATATCCGGTCATCTTGCTATAAAGACAGAAACCCAACTGGTTCTTACTGTGCTCATTTGCTTGTGGTTGCATAGCGGGCTATCTTTCCACCAGTGATGGGATTCAATTTTTTTTACTATTGGTTCTGTGGGTGTGGCTTGGTGGGCGTGGCAGGGGAATGATACCGTAAAATCTCCATTCCCTCCCCACTCCAGGGGAAGGTTACTGCAAAATCCCCATTTCTTCCCGATCAAGTGGGACTCGGGAAGCAGAGAATAGATGGGGCAGGGCCAGTCAGAGGTGGTGTTTACCGGTTCTTCGAACTATTCAAAATTTCCGCTACCAGTTCTCCAGAACTGATCAGAACCTGCTGAATACCACCTCTTATTTCCACTGAAGTTGTTTGTTCAGAGTTGCTGGTGAAATATTAGGAAATCTATTGTTCAGACCACTAAATTGCCCAACAGATACCATCAGTGTAAGCCTAAACAGTAACAGTTCAGAATAATAAACTGGATTGGATAAAAGAATGATAGCATCCTATATGGATCTCTTGAGGAACAAGTCCCATTGAGTCCAATATGACTTGATTATGTCAGTATAACACTGCACTCCCAATTGAAATTAGTTCTCAGTGAAATCAATAAGATAGACTTGCAAAAAAAAATTAAGTGATTGCAAGAAAGCTCTTGGAATCAATGGCTTTCAGGGTAAGCCTGAATGTTGCAGTTACTAATTAGAACCAAGGTAGAAGCAAGAATCAGTATCCTCTCCAACACTGCATTTCTCAGATAATATACATAGCTGGGGTAATTAGGCTAAAAGATCCTATGTGGTGTAGTGGTTAAAGCAGGGGTGTCAAACTCACGTCATCACAGCAGCATCACGTGATGTATCATTTCCTCCCTTTGCTAAACCAGGTGTGGGCATGACCAGTGCATGACATATCCAGCCCGCAGGCCGGGAGTTTGACAGCCCTGGGTTAAAGTGTTAGATCAGGGGTGGGCAATTATGGCCCATTTATGAGCTGTGGACTTCAATTCCCAAAATTCCTGAGCCACCCCTGTGTTAGACTAGGGTCACAGGGATTCAGGTCTACCTTCAGTTACAGAAAGTGACTAGAGACAGTCACTTTCTCTCAGTTGTGAGTTAAAATGAGAGAAGGGATTTCTATGTATGTTGCCCTGAGCTCATCAAAGCAACCTGGGTTATACAGCTGACAAATAATAAATCAATGTTTGGGCAATTCTTGACAAGGAAACGACATTTACAAAAAACATCTAAATTTGATCTCTGCTTGCTGAGATGTGAACCTTGGGAGTCATCATTTGACCATTTAGTTTTTTTCAGTCCCACTTTCCTTCCTGGATGTTACACTGTATAATGCTATTTAAAGTCGCCTTGTTAGAGATGTGGAACCCGTATTAAATAGGCAATATTGAATATACTTTTTATTGGGGAGTGAAAATGCTACAAACTGGCTTATCTTCTGTCATTGTCCCAATGCAAGTTCATAATTCCAAGCTCAAAGCTGGCTTCGCAACTGCGCTTCCCGAATAATGGCATTAATTCAGATGTCTGAGTCTATTCATTCATGCCTGGAAGTACCACCACCCCTCCCTTCTCCAAGAGGATAGTCTTTTGTCCTCTCAGCTGGCCTTTTGGAACTTGCCTTTGCTAACCTGATTAGCCCCAGAATTAAATCTATCATTCAGTGGAGGAATCAATAAAGTTAGCTTTAACCCCTTCCTCAATTCAGCCAACAGTTGGCTGATGCAGTGGGGCATTAAGATTTGTGGTTCAGCGACATCCAGTTGTTGTCATGCTATGTTAACTGTTCATGTAAAATGCATGAAGCTTCACAGGGTGTAAAAGGGGCTTCCTGCAGGCGGTTGTGGACAACAGCCAGCCTACGTTGCTACTTATCCAAAGGTGTTTGCCTAATGAAGACTAATGTGGAATAGTGCCTGCCATGTCCACACAGTGTGTTACAGAAGAAGCTACTTCATTTAGTTAAGCAAATAGGAAACTATTACAAAGCCCCAAGGAACTATTAAGGCCGAAAAACCACCACTACTCCAGCAACTAATGAAGTGTTAACCACAGTGCTGGGAACACATTCTAACTCAATAATGACATTCTATCTAAGTCTCCTTTGTTCTCCTTTTCCACCTCCTCTTCCTCCTCCTCCTTTTTCAATAAATTTGGTCTAGGGTTGACACCTAAATCACATGCAAACAAATGTAGGTTTTGCTTGACCAGTTTATTGATAGACCTCTTGGGCAAGTCACAGCAATATTCTACCCGGGCAGTTCTTGTAAAATAAATTAAGTGGGGAATTCCCAATATCAAATGTGAGCTGAATTGTTCACACAACTTCCCTGCATTTATAAGTGTATAAAATTTCCCAGAGTACTTCGGATTGCTACTAAGTGCTCCCAAAGAAGGTGCCTTGAGACAATTTTGAGAAATGACTGTAATCTGGGAATGCAAGACATTTATGGGTAACATGAATCTAGCAAAAAGGCAATTGCTGGTGAACGATAGCTAATCTAAACAACATTTTTATAAATCTATTATTGTGATGTGCAATGTAGTTTTTTACATATTTGCTCCTGGCCTTCTTCATAAAAGGCCATATCTGGATTAGTTTTCTTTCCCCAAATATTCTAATGATGTAGGGTTAGGAAAAACTACCTAACAGATCAGTTGACAGCTATAACAATGGACTTTCCTTCACTAGATGTGATTAAACCATCTGTCCAAGATGCTTTAAGTTGAATTCAGGCAGCAGGTTGGTTTTAAGAGCCTCAGTGGTCCCTTCCAACTCTGTTTCTGGAGCAATTATCGTTACTCTGAGTCGTAGATCAACCAGTGAGATACACAGTTGAACAAGAATCTGAATGAGTCTCCATAGTCCTACCTTAACACTGCAATTTCCACATTGTAAAGCGGACTTGAAAAATCAATTTCGTGTACTGTAACAATCAAGGCTCCAGGTGAGAAACTGGGAGGCCTTTGACGTAAAGCCAGCTGGGTGATCTTGGGCCAGTCACTCTCTTAGCCCTAGGAAGAAGGTAATGGCAAATTACTTCTACAACTTGCCAAGAAAACTGCAGGGATTAGTCCAAATAGGAGTCAAAACTTATGTAAAGGCATGAATGAATGCATGAATGCATGAATGAATGAATGAATGAATGAATGATTTAACTGTTTTTTTTCCTCTTTACCTATTAGTCCTCCTAAGGCAGGGGTGTCGAAACTTGAGAACTTTAAGACTTGTGGACTTCAATTCCCAGAATTCCCCAGCCAGCATGGCTGGCTGGGGAATTCTGGGAATTGAAGTTCACAAGTCTTAAAGTTCTCAAGTTTCGACACCCCTGTCCTAAGGTTTTGTGTACAGGTGGTCCTCAACTCACAACAGTTCATTTAGTGACTGTTCAAAGTTACGACACTGAAAAAAAGTGACTTACGATCATTTTGCACACTTATGACTTTGTAGCGTCCCCATGATCATGTGATCAAAATCCAGATGTTTGGCAACTGGTTCATACAGTACTGATGACCGTTGCTGTGTCCCAAGGTCATGGGATCCCCTTCTGTGATCTTCTGACAAGCAAAATCAATGGGGAAGCCAGATTCACTTAAGAACCAGATTATTAACAACTGCATTGATTCACTTAACAACTGTGGCAAGAAATGTAATATGGGGCAAAATTCACTTAACAAATGTCTCACTTAACACAATTTTCGTGGTCGTAAGTTGAGGACTACCTATGATTTATATCTTTTCATAATGGGCTAAACTTTTTTTTGAGTGTTTACAAACTTTTATTTATTCTTATTATCTAGAATTGAAATGGGCAATATTGGGATACCATGTGTCTTTTTTTTTGTAGCTGCCAAATGAATGAATAAAAATTGGCAGCACTATTTATTGCCGTTTGATATGGGAAATATATGAGAACTATAATGCATATTCTAAAATAGGATTGATATACTTTAAAAAAAATTGAACTCTCTTCTTTCACTGCTTCCTAAGTATGACCCTGTCTTACCTGTTTTGCTTTACCTCGCAACGAACGTCTTCCCAAAAGTACTTGCCCAGCTCCATAAAAGCTGTCCTTTTCTGATCTGGAGCTATAATTTTAAAATAATTTTACCTTACTGTAAATGAATGTGGGGATTTTGCTGCAGAATATTTACTATCAAGATTAGAGATTCTTTTTGTTAGAACAATATGTTTGGCTAGCCAAATTTCCCTGCTCCCTCCCAAAAAATCCATAAGGGGGCAGATAGGAGTTTCAATTTTGTGAAGTGACAAAGCAAGGTCTCATATCCCTCTTTTTAACATTTAAAATTAAACTTTGGCACGCTTACACAGCATTGGGTTTTCCAAAGAGTGTAGAATTATTTCCACAGGACTTCCAAGATTGGTTGTAACTTCATGTAACTATCCACACCGTGGGTACTAAGTAAGCCCTAGATATTTGCTCAAACTCTCAATTTATTTGCCGGTAAATAAATACAGTGTCATTCAGAAGTCCTTTGATTGCTTGAAGCCAAAATAGGTTTTAATTGGAAGGATCTTCTTACCAGCCTTTCTTCAATTAGGCTTAGTGCTTTACTGATGCTTGTAATTTTATCTATTTTTTATTATTAGTTGTCCTGCAAACCTGATATTAGAATAAAGATTAAAAAATTGATTCAACTAAAACGTAACACAGAAACCCATCTGCATTTACTACATACTCCAATAATACATGCTTAACTCAAATACTTTGGCCATCTAATGAGAAGGAAGGACTCACTGGAGAAGAGCCTAATGCTGGGAAAGATTGAGGGCAAAAGAAGGGACGACAGAGAATGAGGTAGCTGGATGGAGTCACTGAAGCAGTAGGCGTGAGCTTAAATGAACTCTAGAGGATGGTAGAGGACAGGAAGGCCTGGAGGAACTTTGTCCATGGGGTCGCGATGGGTCCAGAGGTGGGTTTCTGCTAGTCTGGCCTGAATCGGCCACTCACTCGCTTGGATGCTTCTGCGCATTTGCGCACACGAGCGAACCGGTAGTAAAAAAAATGGAAACCCACCACTGGATGGGTCGGACACAACTTCGCAACTAACAACAATACATGCTTAGAAGCAAGCACTGAATTGTCTTTTTGCATATCAAAAGTTGAAGTGATGTCCCGGTGTCTGGAAGCCGTACGGATCTGGATGGGAAGTAACAGACTCAAGCTCAACCCATCCAAGACTGAGTGGCTGTGGCTACCGGCGCCCCAGTTCAACCAGCTGATTCCATCACTGGCCATTGGGGGCGAACATCTGGCACCTGTGGATCGGGTACGCAATTTGGGCGTCCTTCTAGATGCCCAGCTGTCAATGGATGACCGTGTGACAGCCGTGGCAAGGGGGGCGTTTCACCAGGTTCGCCTGGTGCGCCAATTGCGTCCCCTATTGGACCGGGACGCCCTTCGCACAGTCACTCATGCGCTTGTGACGTCCCGGCTAGACTACTGCAACGCTCTCTACATGGGGCTCCCCTTGAGATGCGCCCGAAGGCTGCAATTGGTTCAGAATGCGGCCGCGCGGGCAGTTCTGGGAGTCTCTAGATACTCCCACGTAACACCTCTCCTGCGCGGGCTGCACTGGCTGCCTGTGGCTTTTCGGGTGCGTTTCAAGGTGTTGATTATCATCTTCAAAGCGCTCCATGGCACAGGACCTAGTTATTTGCGGGATCATATCCTGCCCCTCACATCCCTTCGGCTGATTCGCTCACACAGAGAGGGACTTCTCTGGGTGCCATCCACTGGACTGTGCCAGCGGGCGGCGCCCAGGGGAAGGGCCTTCTCTGTGGCGGGCCCGAGCCTCTGGAATGACCTTCCCCCTGACATTAGAACGACCACGGACCTCCGCTCCTTCTGCCAGAAACTCAAAACCCACTTGTTTCATCTAGCCGGCCTGGCCTAATTCCAGCTTTCCCACCTCAGTTTGTATTTTTAAATTTTGTGATTTGGTTTTAAGGTTAAGTTTTAATTTTTATAAATTTGTACAGGGGTGTATTTAATTCGATTTTAGTTATATGTATTTTGACTGTATGATTTTAATTTGTACCTGTACACCGCCCCGAGTCCCTTCGGGGAGAGGGGGCGGTCTAGAAGTCCAATTAATAATAATAATAATAATAATAATAATAATAATAATAATAATAATAATAATAATAATAACAACAACAACAACAACAATAATAATAAACAATTCCCAAGTTGGGCATTGTCAACGGAGTCTCAGCATTTATACTGAACACGGATGAAGTGACTTTCTTTTCATACTTGTGCAGCATAGCCAGGCTGTTCCAGGTCTATTGCTTCTGGTCCCTTTGACTGAAACTGCAGAGAGAGAGATACATACTGAAAAGAGCATCCTTGTATCTTGGCCAAGGAGTAGAGGCAAACTGCATTGTCTGGGAAGCAATTCAAAATCTACATGAGAAGGGAAACAGCTCAGCTGAATAGATAACCCGGGGTGAAAACAGCAGAGACCATACCAGATTCTAGTGAGGCAGGTGCAAGGAATAGTCAAGGGACAGGTCACTGTTCAAGGGACCGGATAAACAGCTGAAGGAGGGTTGAGATTGAAGCAAAAGAGGAGGCACAAACATTGTTTTCAGCATTTATTTGACTTCTGCAGGAGAGCAGTAGAGGTCATGCAGTAAATTCCGCCTAAATCCAGGCTGCACTTGGTTGTACTCATTGTGGAATGATCTGCTATAGTGAAGTACCGTAATTTTTGGAATATAAGACACATCTTTTTCCCTCAAAAAAGAGGCTGAAAATCTGGGTGCGTCTTACACACTGAATACAGATTTGTGGCCTCTCAAAACCCCACCCCCTTCACCAAAATGGCCGTGCAGAGTCTATAGGAGGCTTCCAGAGTGCACTTGGTTGTACTCATTGTGGAATGATCTGCTATAGTGAAGTACCGTAATTTTTGGAATATAAGACACATCTTTTTCCCTCAAAAAAGAGGCTGAAAATCTGGGTGCGTCTTACACACTGAATACAGATTTGTGGCCTCTCAAAACCCCACCCCCTTCACCAAAATGGCCGTGCAGAGTCTATAGGAGGCTTCCAGAGTGCACTTGGTTGTACTCATTGTGGAATGATCTGCTATAGTGAAGTACCGTAATTTTTGGAATATAAGACACATCTTTTTCCCTCAAAAAAGAGGCTGAAAATCTGGGTGCGTCTTACACACTGAATACAGATTTGTGGCCTCTCAAAACCCCACCCCCTTCACCAAAATGGCCGTGCAGAGTCTATAGGAGGCTTCCAGAGCGCTCCTGGAGGCTGAGGAGGGCAGAAATGAGCGAAAAATGGGCCATTTCTTGCTTAATTTTGCCCACTAGGAGCACTCTATAAGCCTTCTAAAGGCTATACATGCCTTTTTTTTTTTGACAAAAAATGGGTCCGTTTTCACGAACAATGGGGTGTTTTGGGGAGGTCTGCAGAGTACAAAAACTTTTTTTAAACATTTGCCTCTTCAAAATCTTGGTGCATTTTATACTCTGAAAAATATGGTACTTTCAGGGCCTGAAGTTGAAACTGAAGACAGAGGGCTGGATTGCACCCAGGACTCCATGCTCAATCTGATTTTTTTTCAGATAGGAAGTTTTCCACAAGCTTTGTGTTCTCCACCTCTGATCCTAAGGAGGTCAGTCAGGACCAGGACTATTGGCCTTTCCTAGCTTCCCTTCTTTTCTAGGCAATTATCACATATTGCATTTATTTTGCAGACCTGAATAAAAGGGAAACTCAAGATACAGGTGTACTACTATAGGTCATCTCCCCTAGTAATTGTCGGTTCAAAAATATGACTTGGTTTGATACGAGTTCTACTTTTCTCCTTCCTTCCTGCCCTGCAACATCCCCTGTGGAGCAGCATGCTTTCTGCTCATCTAGTTTTTCTTCATTCCTCTCCTTTTGCTTTGTGTCTCCGGCTTTTGCTGTTTGCTGCACACAATAGACACAATGGGTTTGATCAGCCAGGAGAGGGGGCATGCAGACTGCACAGAAACACCAGCTGTGACCTGATCCCAGGAGACATCGTATTTCAGCCTCGTGACATGTTTCACCCTCTCCTGACCTGGTGCCTGTGCTGCACAAACGATGTCTTAAATGGGGCTACAACCATTTGTCAGTCAGTAGACAGAGGGAGGGGGAGGGGGAGGGAAACCAAAAAGGGTCCTCTTGTTAGCTGTCTACTTTGGGAATCTGCTGCTTTGTGGAAAAAGCAATAATGAAAATGATGGGGGCAAAGAGGTTAAGATACTTTGATAATTTAGCAAAATCTATTCCAACCTTCCAAATAGCAGGATTTAAACAAAATACACCTTCACATTTATCTCTGCAATGCTCTGAGAAGCATCTAAAACTTGAAAATAATCAAGACTATTCTGATCTGTGAGAATCGCCTTGCGAACTGATATATGTCAGCAACAAGCAAAACCTTGCATATACCGAAGTGGGATGAGGATCCAGAAAATTGGTTTTATAATCCCAGAAGCCCATGGGATTGTAATTGGAGGTGGCTATTCCACCCACCCCCACCCTAATCCAGGGATTTTTCCACTTGGATTGCAGGGGGACTGTAAACTTGCATGAGAAAAAAATATTGCAAGTTTATTTCCCCTAAAAGAATTGAATTTTAGTTTTTAATTCAATAATATATGTAGGCAACAAAGTAATTGATGGCCTCTAGACTCCGAAAGTGTTTGTTAACTCTTCCTATTTAAAATGTATACCCTTAAAAATGTAAAATATCTTGATACCTATATTTGAGCATTTATTTTATGAATGTAAATACCTTTGTCCAAGAAAGGGTCTGTAGGATTTCACTAGATTGTCAAATCTATCATGGATAGAGAACTGCAGCACTCACATTAGCAAAACATACTCAGCCTGGCAAAACAAGTGTGTGGAGTGTGAGAAAGAAATTTAAAGTTGCCCACTTTCTTTCATCAAATGATATCAGCAATCATCACCATTGGCCTATTGGTTAAACCGGATTATTTTGTTCCTAAAACATTGAAGACTTATCATGGTCCACTTGTTGTCGTTCTTAACACGTTTCCTAATTAATTTGCAAGGTTTAATTGCTTTGTATGACACAACCTGGGAGTTTTACATTTTTTCAGGGACTTTTGCAGAGTCTGACGCTGATCTAGCAGAGAGGGAATGATTGGCCCAAGGTTATCAAGCTGGCTTTCATTCTTAAGAGAGATTAGAAACTGGGCCTTCCCTCGCCTACTCCAATATTTTAATATCACACACAATCATAGTTCATTGATGTGGACTCAAAATTGCATGTGTTCCCCGCAAAACAAACCCTAACACATTAGGATTGATTCCTGCTTGCATCCCTGCTTTCTTAGCCAGTCACTTTTCACTCCCATCCCACTCTCTTCCATCCTACCTCTGCATCTCCTGATTTCTCCAGGCAGCTGGCCTTGACTGCTCCTGCTTCTCATCCTCAGCAGCTGCAGGACTCTTACCTTACTTCTTGCCTTACTTAATAGTTATATATTTCATATAAATTCTTCCCAGCCAAAACAATAGTCTCATGTTCAATACATACATTACATTGTACGGTATATACAAAGACATGAGGATTTGCATTGTTTTGAGTCAGATCACTGAGCTGCCTGTTAAGATAAGGCTAAATAAAGATACGATAGACTCAAGCTGGAAACTTATGTACAAAAGCAGACTTTCTAACACCGAACTATAACCTTTCTCTACTTAGAAGCAAAGTTTTATAGATTGTTCTATCGCTACTGGGAAAGGTATATTCACTACAGTTTGGGGCATTTTCTATTCACAAAGCAGTTTCTATGACTGAAACAAAACTCAATGCAATTTTCCATTAGGCTAAAATGTCAGGTTTCCTTGGTTTACAGATCAATATCTTCCCCCCCCCCCCCCTAAAACAGATCAGATGTAGTCCTTATGATACAAAATGAAAGTGTTTTGGTCTCTTATTATAGTACAGATTTTGCTACCTGAGTTTCAATGGGTATTAATAGATTCAGTAAAAGCTAAAATATAACAAAGCTTAATCTTATTCTTATCAGTTAGTGTTTTATTGAATTCAGTGTTCCATAATATATAAACAAAAACTAGAAAAGAACCATAACCAGCATGATTTGGAAACGTACTGTGAAAAAAAAATGCAATTCTATTTATTTATTATGTTATTTATTAGAACAATTATTGCTCTGCTAGCAAAATAATTGTTAGGGGGATATTTCACAAATGTACTGTATATTTAAATTAATAGGAATAAAATAATACTGGAATCCACTGTTTCCAGTTATTGTGATTCTTAAAGAAGTGTCAATCCGGGGGATTTAGAGTGTACTAGAGCAAGATTCACAATGTGTCCTTCAATTTTTAAAAATCATTTTTCAGAGAATGCTGATAAAGCAACTCTGATAACATACAGCTACACAGCAGAATGTTCTCCTCAGATATCATTCACAGTACAACAAAGCAAGAGATATATTTTTATAGTGTAATTCGCGCATGTGGTTCAGCTTGTCATGGAGAAAGTGTTTCAGGTAACTCAGATCAATAGCTGGAAAATCAAAATGGTGACTTTGATCTTTGTTCCTGTACTGTATACATTGCACCATACCAGATCTCAATATCCTCACAAAAGGCAGAGGAATTTTACCAAAACTCGCAACAAACGGAATTACAGTAATATAATTAGCTCTGAAATAATGTTCATTTATGGAATCTTTCATAAAATTCTTTATATACATCATACAAACTTTTAAAAATAGTTCAGCAAACCTGCCCACTAATATTTGTAGCCAAGATATGCACTTCATTTGAAGTGATTTAAAATATAAAATATGACTCTTTTTCAAAACCAATTGCTTTCAAGCACTTCTCCATATCTTCATTAAATGTCACTGAGCCACATACTAGTACAAACGGTTGCCTTCTACATGTGTTCACCATACTCTTAATCAGGTTTTCATTTATTCGACCAAGGTGTGTTGTGTCTTGAAAGCTCCATGGCAGATTTTTAAGTGACTGTTCCTAAAAGGTAAAACAGATAACATGTGCAACATTTACAAAATTCACAAAAATGCATGATGAATTCTAAATTAATTAAGACTTCAAATGCATTTTCAGAACCTCACATCAATAGTCTTATCTGTCTAAAACAGTCATTAGATTTGTAGAGACTTTATTTTAAAGTAGAATCCTACTCTTCTATTTTAAACTGCTTCACAAAACCTGCTAATTTAATAGTCTAAATCTAGCTAAAATTAGTCACAACTAACTTTAGCGGGATCATTGACATTCTTGGCTAATACGTAACGCTTAGTTAATTTGATCAGAGGATGAAGAAAATGTATTCATAAAGAAAGATTGAACCTTTATGAGGTTAAACCCAAAAAGCATTCTCTTCTTTCAAACTAGCTGATCAAAGCAGAAACCTGAATATCGTGATGGCTTCTGAAACGATTGCTTGAGCATCTCACTCAGATATGCCCTGTAATGCTGTTAATATGGAATAAGTAGTTTGCTGTCTCAGGAGCCCTATTTGTGTCATAAGAGATGCACTGAATTTATGCATTTGTAGGAAGCCAGAAAATGTAGAGAGAGAAGGAAAAAAGTATAGAAAAATAAAGAGAAGTGTGAAAAATGGGCACTGGACTTAATGGGAGTAGCCACCCTCTGTAGATTTTTAAGCTTCCTTGTGTCCTCCAAAAGTAGCATGAAAAAGACCAAAAAAACTGACTTCAGAATTGAGCAGGTTCTTCTTGTTGCCTGCTCTAATCTAATATTTATAATATAGGAACTCCTAAAATTATTTAAACACTTAAAAGGGGATCAGATCAGGGGTGGGTTGCTGCTGGAGTTACTGCCGGTTCGCAACCTGCGCACAATAGCGCACTTCGCGCACACAAGACACGCACTGTGCATGCAGTTCAATGTAAATTGTTCTGTGCATGCAGACGTATGCAGTCACCAAAATCCAAAATGGTGGCAGCCAAAGGGCAGCGAGGGAACCAGTTCGGGGGCGTGGCAGGCCTGGGTCGCTACCGGTTCTGTGACCCAGGTATGAATTCCACTACCGTTTCTACCGAACCGGCAGCAATCCACCACTGGATCAGATGGAGAGGAAGTTCTTTCAAAAGTGCAAAGGGGTCTGAGGCGACTCCTGCAGGAGTGCATTCCAGCACTTATAAGCAATACAGGATTTACCTCTCTCTGGAGTGCCTGGTGAAGGGATCTCACATAGTGAAGGCATGAAAAAATAAATTTGCAGCTGTTTGATCGGACTTTATCTTCACAGATGGGTCCTGGATTTGCAGAGCTTCAGCCAGGAAATCCTTCTTAACCCTACCTGGGATCATCACCAGGGATCAAACCTGGGCTCTCTGCATGCAAAACATGTACTCTGCTGCTAAGCTACAATCCAGTTACATTGAGAATGCAGGATTGTTAGGAATTCGTCATCCACTATTTGCAAAGCCCACAATCAAATGAAGGGAATGTCTCAGAGGTACCAAGACACAATTTGTCAAACAAGTATTTACCTGGCTTAATACATAAAATGTCCTGATGTTCCAGAATCGAGACTGTTCTTGAAGAAGAGCTTTCATGTAAATATTTTCAAAACTTCTGAAGCAGCCTACCAGAGTTACAAAAGTTTCATCAACTTCATTTTCAGTTATGTACTGGATAATAGGAAGCATTGGTGCTATGCCTGTCCCAGAAGCGAGCATGAGGAGTTCTCCATACTAAAAATGAAACAAAATATAGCAAATGTGCCTTAAGTCATCAAAAAAAAAAAAAAAAGGAAAGCAAGCATTTTGCAAGATGAATTTATGATACCACCTCATCATTTTCTGCTAGGAAAAGAGATGGCGTAGAAAGGAGTGACATTCAAATGTCTTGAGAAGCCATTTTTATTCAATGTTTCCATATTCCTAGACCGAACCGCAGTGTTATCCCTGTGTTCCTAAGAAAGAGTCCATTGTTGTATAAGCATCCACAGCTCTTCTCTTTGTTGTCCATCTAATGAAAACAGCGTCGCCCTTTTATAGTGCAAACTCAGCCCCTATATACTTAGACTTAAAATAACATTATTGTCACTTTGAATGTACGCTAATTGGCATACATTAAAATGAAATTTCATTGCATACAGCTCTCAAAGGGTCACCACCTCCAAAACACACTACATAAACATGACAAAATAAATACAAAATTATGCATATACACACATGCCCACATATATGGCACCTGCATGTGTGATAGCACAAAGCACATACACCAGGGGTGGGTCTTGTTGTTTTAATAGAGCAATGCTGCCAATTCCATCAGAGTGATTGGGAAACACCATCAACCTCCTAATCCACAAACAACTCTATGTGGGAATATTTTTAACACCTTCCTCTATAAGTAAGGAGAGAAACAACAGTGCAGACTGGATTCAACTAGTGGAAGGCCTTATTGTAAAGTTGTAACAATGTAAAACTAGAGTTTGCTCTCTTTAATTACAAAATCATAAAGAATGGTGGTCAGATTTAAACCAACAAAAGAAGTTAGATTTGCATCACTTTGATTTAAATCAGACTGTGCTGGATGACTCCACATAAGGAACATGTATGTGTCACCCAGAAATAAATGTTTTTTTGTTTCAGATGAGCATTTGCAGTATAATCCTATATACAAGACCAAAGGAATACTTATGGAATGTTCCTTAGCAAATAAATTTTAGATTCCAGCCTTAAATTATCTAGTTAATAATAACAAAATCCATAAGATTATTATTTATTTGGATGACTGCTTTATAACTACATAATTTTGTATTCAGAATGAAGTCTGAAGAAGGACTAGGAAGATCTTAGGAAGATGATGCTGTTAGCTATTCATAAGCACAGCCCTATACAATGGGCTATATTTAGCCCATTGCCTGAGCATTGCTTTCAAATAAAGGGGTCTAGGACCATGCTGGAAGTATCCTAGTTTTAAATTCATATGTAAGACACATTATTTAATCTGGCTGTATAAGTGTTCCAGGATGACTTCATTAGACAAATCTGTCCTTAATTGCATGTGTAATAATAATAATAATAATTTATTATTATTGTAGTAGGATTGGGCTGTTATTCCATTACCTCAGGATTTCCCTACATTGGCAATTTTAAGACGCATTAACTTCAATTCCCATGCTGGCTGGGGAATCCTGGGAATTGAAGTCTGTGTGTCTTAAAGTTGGAAACTCGGCATTATCTGAATTTTGTACTTGGAAAGTATTTGCGTGCCCCCCTCCATTTGCAGTATAGGTAATACTGCCATAGGATCATACATTGATAGATGTGAATATGTCGACTTCAGTTGTATGCTACAATTTTTCTTTTTCAAATTTGAAAACAAATTATAGTAAATAATGACAATGTTTACTGATATATCTCTACTATTCTCAAAATTGGCTCGTCTAGTCATAGCTATATGTATATCGAAAACATAAGGCTATGTTCAAATTATACTTTGCGACCCTCAAGCTATTGTATGACTTCAAATAAATGACATTTTCAAAATCTTCAATCAGATATCCTACAGCCATTATGTTGTTTAATCCAAGACTTTAAGTTACAGGAATAAATTACATGTAATCAAAGTACACCTGCTGTTAGTGATTTCAAAATAATAATAATATCTGCCAACACCGTTACCTTGGACTCTGTAGATTAGTCCACATTGCGTTACCCCGCCATTCTCCAATATGAAGCTCTCTAGATATAGCAGTATTTAATTCCCATAATCCCCAGGCAAAGGTAGAAATGGTAGTCCTTCTACTTTGACTGTAACTATTGAGGCATAATATTATTTGCCTTTGACTTAGTGAAGGCGTTACAGCATAACATTGTATGTGAACAAGATGAATACCATCAGCAGTAATTCTATAATTACTAGGTATTTAGTGGTAATTAGTTAAGCCTGCTGTAGCGCGGGAATTACACTAGGAAAAGTTTAGAACTAAGTAGTTGAAAGAAATCATAGATGAAAATCCAGAAAAAAGAATTAACTCCCCTAATCTAAAAGTTGCACAATAACTGATGGTATTTTAATAATCCAGGAAAGAGGAGATTGGCTTATGGATTTTTTTCCTTTCATTTTCAAAAACCAAAAATGAATCAATGTCGGTGGTGGTTTGCTACCTCTTATAGATATTACCTGATTGGCTGTATAGGGAAAACCTCCAAATGGTCCTCTCCAAAAAATGATGTCTTCTGTTTTCCATGATTTTATGTATTGGGACATTAGTCCAGTCTTATAGCACTTGCAAAAGAACCAAGAATCAAAGAAAGCAAATTAAAAATAAAAAAGATAAGGGAGGGAATACAAACTTCCAGTAATTCACATCTTCTCAATTAAAACATGTGACTTTTTTAAAAAAGCATTTGGGTACATATGAATATGGGGAGAAATTAAATCAGGATACTTAAATCTAGCATTTGTGTGCAATGCTTCATTACATTAGATTTAAATTAAACATTGTCTTTTGCTTTTAATCCTAATTGTGCACAAAAACTACGGAAGTATTTTTAAACTTGCTCAAACTACAAACAATTTGCAAGCAAGATTTTTTATTTACTAGATATACTAATTGGCAGCAGCTGCAAGTAACCATTCATCTTCTGTGTATTTATAGAAACAAGAGAACATTCTGAGAAGTAAAATTCCAGTTGTGTTATTTTGCCTTGTTTGAGTCTTCTTTCAGTTATGAATTTTGAATAGAAATGGATCTGTGACATACAAAAATTTGTTCACAATTGAAACCCTCAAATATTCATAAGTAACACTGGTAGGAAACATTTTCATACATAACAAAAGAAGTGGGATAATGAAAACTAAGACTGCCAATTTATACTGGTATTGTGCCTAAGTTTTGGACAAATAACTTCCAATAGGAATCTAGCAAAATAAAAGAATTTTGTGTAGCACCTTGAAAATTACAATATTTATTATAGTGTAACTCACTGTACATGTTACAGATTCCTCTTCCTTAAATTTGCATTGTTTTTACCCAACAATTAAAATAAATGATTTCTTTTCATTTATCTACAGCAATTTCTACTGTTACATGTTGCATGTAGTATTAGACTGCTTTTAGTGTAGAAAACTGTGCCATGTTAAAAAATGTTGGCAAGTCTAGCCACAGTGAAGAGAATGGAGATATTAAATTAAAGGGGTGGAGAGTGAAGACTTCAGCTGCTATGTATCTCATGTAATGGAATATTGGTTTCAGGGGAGAAAATGTATTAAGAATAGATTTCTTCTTCATTCCAATGCAGAAACAATCAGACCGATTTATAATAAATTCTTTTAAATAACAGAAGAAAAAAATCGTACAGAGAAAAACTCTATACCAGGTTTTGCTACTCCCCACCCCTGCAAAAAAATCATATTATTAAAGAATCATTCAAAAATAAGGATAAGCATAGAAAATCACCACTCATGCACACCTAACTGTACTGCAGTGCTGTAATCATGGAACACAGAGGCATTTGAATAGCACTTGGGATAGTACTATAGTTGTAAAAGCAGTAATAGTATTACTACTATTAATAATACACTACTTCCCAAAATTGTCTGGATTGAGAAAGACATAACAATCTACACCAAGCTATACAAATGATGGGTGTTTCCATCTCTTTTGTTAGAGCGTAATAATGGTTTCATTTGGGTTGAGTAGATTCTATAGGAAAGGAAAGTATTATTACAATTGTTGTTACTATTATTACAATACAAAAAAATCTATGTAATAAGCGAGCAGAGTCAACCTATAAAAATAATGGATTAATGCAGATTAAATATAGTAAAACATGTCACAATAACTGAGTTAGAAGGAACCTTGGAGGTCTTCTAATTGAACCCCCTATACCATTTCAGACAAGTCATCATCCAATCTCTCCTAAAAAGCCCCCAATGATGGAGCACCCACAACTTCTGAAGTTCCCCTGATTAAATGTTCTAACTATAAAGACATTTCTTCTTATTTCTAGGTCAGATATCTCATTGATTAGTTTCCATCCATTGCTTCTTGTTCTGTCTTCAGGTGAATAGGTTGATCCTCTCTTCTTTGTGGCAGCCCTTTAGATATTAGAACACTGCTATCATGCCACCCCTAGTCCTTCTTTTCATGAAACTAGACAAGGGATGTCAAACTCGATTTCATTGAGGGCTGCATCAGGGTTGGGTTTGACCTCGGCGTGACCAGGGTGGGTGTGGCCAGCTCGATGTCACTCGTGTTGGGGGCAACATTGATACCAGAAAACTAGCACACAATTTATGGTTCACACTCCTAATGATAAGCAGAAGGGAACCTGGTGGCTCATTGTGATTTGCTTCAAGGATCTGCTACAACAAAAACTGTTTTCCACTAGGGTGTTCATACCTTGGTTTCTAACAATCTTTTTTAAGTTTCAGGAATACATGTTTCACTTCAGTAACAGAGGGCATCCTGAAACAAATCAGCTCTGTTTCTCCATGCTTTATCCTGCTGCCTAGGTTGAGTACGGTTTGGTATGGGGCAACAGGAATACCAACTAATCAAAACTTTAAGGGCAGGCCCCCAGTTCTAAAAGCCAAAGCTGAGCACTCTTGTGGCATAAAAGATGATCGTTGCTGTGTCAAGCTGTTAATTTATAGAACAAAGGCACCTATTTACCTTTATTAAAACTTCAAAGAACCCTTCAGCATTCACAGGCGTAATTGGAGTATAAGCTCTCTGAACCTCCAGACCGTTCACTACTCCTCTGAAGGAGAGAAAAATGAGAAAAGGAGCGAAGATCAAGGGATGGAATCTTGATTTCAATCTCCAACAATTCTTGTAAGTCCTGTACGGTTCTCGCAACAAAGGCTACTGCCTGAAAAGCACTGCAGGCATCCTTCCTCATCTCCATGGGTTATCTTCTGCCAGCCAAACAACAGATTATTCCTTCCCATTTTGCAGTAAGTTTGCAGAGATCCAAGTATTGAAATAACCTCAGGTTTTTTCTCTCCAGCACAGCCATATTACCTCCTTAACAATTCTTCCTTTTTCCTAAAGCCAGACACGGTATTTTATGTTGCAGTGCTCTGCTGCTACAAAGTAAGAAAAGAATGACACTGGGGAAGCTGAGGATTATTAATAGTTTGCAGCAGAAAAGGGTTTTTATCTTGACACCATTGTTAAAAGAATAAATAACCAATGTGTAGAAATAAAAGTTAACAAGTGATACCTGCTATGCTTAACAGCCTGGTGTTTTTCAAATAAAATGTATTTATATATTATGTTTATAAACCAGTCAATTCTGGACAACTTTGGGCAGTAAATAATTATAAAAACCAAGTATAAATACAATTGATAGGGAGAAACAGAATGGTTAATCTGAGGGGAATAAACCACAATCAATCTCTCACCTAGCAAAGGAGCCCTCCAGTCCCCTGGCACAAGTCCTGGGATACAGCTAGATTTTCACGACTCATTTGAAGAAAAGCTGCTACAGAGGGCAGGAGCTATTACAGAGAAAGCATGCTTCTGGGATTACATCAGGACACATTCTCAGCAGATAGCACATAGAGCATGACAACTCCGTCTGAATAGACAGGATGGGCAGAAACCATGGGAAACAAGCAGTCCCTCAAATAATGAGGCCTAAGCCAGGAAGCTCTTTATAGATAATAGCCAGCACCTTGAATTATATCCAGAAGCTTGCTGGCAAGTACTGTCATGCACTCCACAAAGCAGAAGTATTACATGGACATCCTATGGCAGTGATGGCGAACCTTTTGGGGCTCGCATGCCACAAGTGGGGGGAGCGGAGGGGGGTTGTGTGCGGGCGTGCCGCACCCATAATGCAACGCGCGAACCCCCAGTGCGCATGCGCGCACAACGCGCAAACCCCCCATTTTTACATGCTTTTTTCGCCCTCCCCAGGCTCCAGAGGCTTTATAGGAGCCTGGGGAGGGCGAAAAGAGCCTCCCCTGCCCCCCCGGAGGCCCTCCGGAGGCTTCAGGGACCGTCCGGAGGCTTCCCTGAAGCGTTCGGAGCACTTAAAACCACCCTCCGAGCAAACCGGAAGTGACTTCCGGGTTGCTCGGAGGGTGGTTTTAAGCGCTCCGAAGGCATCAGGAAAGCCTCCGGACGGTCCCTGAAGCGTTTGGAGAGCTTAAAACCACCCTCCGAGCAAACCGGAAGTGGCTTCCGGGTTGCTCAGAGGGCGGTTTTAAGCGTTCCGAAGGCTTCAGGGAAGCCTCCGGATGGTCCCTGAAGCCTCTGGGAGGGGCGGGGGAGGCTCTTTTCACCCTCCCCAGGCTCCTATAAAACCTCTGGAGCCTGGGGAAGGTGAAAAATAGCTTTTAAAAAGGTGAACTCAGCTGGCCAGCGCGCGCATGCGCGCTGGCCAGCTGACAGGGCAGCACCTCGCGTGCCACTTGTGGCACGCGTGCCATAGGTTCGCCATCACTGTCCTATGGTATGCCCATAACTGCCTGTACTGCAACATTTGGACAGTTAAGTGATCTTCAGAGACAATTCACTCTAGAGTGCATTGCAATAATCCATACCCAAGGTGAATAAGTCATGTGACCATGAATCTCCTGATCCAGAAAAAAGCATAACTGGCACACCAATAGATCTATACAAAGGTCCTCCTGGCCATGGCTGTCATCTACTACCCAAGTAGGAGCTGAGAGTCCACGATAATCTTTAGGTCACACATGCGTCCTGAATGCTACCACATCCAAAACTAAGAGTGATATTTCCCAATTCCAAGTGACCCAACTCCCACAGCTACTTAACTCTTGCAGATGGAGCCTGAGTCTCTCCACAGAGACAGCTCTGGCCTCCAGGTACTGGGACAAGCATAATCTTGTTTGGCCTTGGATTGAGATATAGAATTGAGGCAAACGTCTTGACCCCCAAACAGGCAGATGATTGTAGGCACCAGCCTCATGTAGGCATTAAGCAAGAGGAATGACAACACCGAGCTTTGCAACCGCCCACAAACCTGGGCGTCATACTTAATTTATCCCTCCTATCAACCTTCACTGGAATCAGCCACAAAGAAAGGAGGAAAGCCTGTTACAATACTTACATTTCCAACAGATTGAATCAGAAAGTTATAATGATTTATAGTATTAAAAGCTGCTAGGAGATCAAGGGGGATCAGGGCATTTGTACACCGCCCCCTTGAGTTTTCAAATTGATCAAGAAGCATAATTAGTGCCATCCCTGTGCATCAGTGATATTTTCCTGTTCAAGTGACAAAGATATCCCAAATTATGTTTGCCAGAACAATCCTTGAATAGAAACAATGGGTTCAAGGTGATTGGTGCTATGATTTTTTTCTTGGAATATTTTTCTCCCTGAAACTGTGTGTTCTAAATGTTTATGGAGATTCTCAGTCATCCAGATCACGGTTGTCTCAAAGGTGCTTTTTCAAGAGGCAACTGGACTTCCTGGCTTTTCTTTGAAGACGTTTCGTTTCTCATCCAAGAAGCTTCTTAGCTCTGACTAGATGGTGGGGAATGTTTTTCTAAACATACTTTTAAGCTTAGACACCTCTATTTAGTTAGATTTGAATGTGATTTCAAGTTAAGTGTTTGTGATACAAATTGATTGAGCATAAAAAGTGCAGGTGGGCTCCACTTTCTACTTGTGCTCCAGTCTCAGAACAGCATTAACAAAACTAGGAAAGTAACAAACAAAAATTGTACCTCAAAGAGGTTTTGAGAAACTCTGTCATAATTCCAGGCCAGGAATCCCCGAGCTGCATCAGACTCTATGCCATTCTCAAGAATTATCAGCCTTGCTGAATCTACCATTAAACCGGGCAACAGAATCAAGCAGCTCAGGCAGGAATGTTGCTATGTAGCTGGGAGGTTGATAAAACCGCAACAAATGCAAAGACTCTTTAGAACCAAATTTTAACTATGAGCTTTGGCTCCTGACTTATGGGATCTTACAAAGCAGCTGCCATATTTCTCTCTGCCAAGAAATCATGCCTGATGCCAAACATGACACTTGGATGGCATATCTCCAAGAGTAGAATACCCCTCCTCTGAAAACATCCAGTCTCAATAAAACATGGCAGGTCAGCTGCCTCTTCCATTATCAAATTATGGATAAGAGGTTCTTATTTGGGCAGATAGCAATTTAAGAGCCACAGCCAGAGATCAGGGCCAACAAGGATTTAGTAGCTTAGCATCCATAGTGAATATTAAAGGTGGGATTGATCTCAACCACTGATAGTATCTTTCCTGTACCTTTGGATCACTGCCTTGTCTTTGTCTGCCCATCACCACCCTAAAGGTATTTCATGCCCTTAGTTCTTCCTCTGTCCAAGCCTGATCCTGATCCTTCTCCTGCTTCCTCAGCCAAGGGACCCAACCAACCGTCACTCACTCTCTATCAGCCTTATAAGGTAGATCTGACTAAGAAATGCATGCCGTAGAGGTCAGAACCAGGCCATTAACAAGACTGACAAGACATTGTCACAGTCAGTTGAAGCCGCCAGTTCTGGCATCTGGTGGTTTTATACAGTAGGCTTCTTTGTGTTAGCCTTCATTCTGGTCCTTGCTGCAGCTCTTCCACCAGCATTTTCCATCACCACTGATACTTTCTGGGGCTATTCCTTGATTAATTAGGAATACACAGACAAAATACTTTAATCAAACCTTTCTCATTAATGTTCTTGAATACTTTTAATAATCCCAAGGGCTGATATATTGAATGCCAGAATTGAGGAATTTTGGAAATAGAAAATCTTGGACAATTTGCTTCTTGATAGCATAGGAATATTCATTTATCTAGATTTATTATCACATACACCAGATAACTGTAACTATGTGTATAAAATAAGCAGATGGTTAAGATATGTCTAACATCTTTGCAAGATACAGCTTTCATTATTAAGCCTGGTAGGTAGGTAGGTATATGTGTATTTGCTCTCATTTTCTAGTTACATCCCCATATATTATTTTTCCAAAATGTTAATATTGAATAACGGCTTTAGAAATAGGCTCAAATAGCAAAATTTGTTTTGTAGACTATAACTTCTGTGATACAAATGATGATTTAATCATGAAAGCCAGAGATTTTGTCTTGAGGTTGATGATACTCATTTATAGAAATGGATCTAAGTGCAGCCATTTCAAAAACTAGAAGGTGACTTGTCACAGCATTTTTTTGTCAACTTCCATTATCTGTCAAGTGCAAATCAATAACTGACAGCTGTGGAGTTCAATACAGTCCATATTATTATCATTATTAAGTTACGTGAAACAGCTAGCTATCAGAACAATTGTATAATCTTAGTGCAACTGCTTCCTAACATCAGGTTCATTTACACGACTATTTTAATGGCTCACAGATCATTCAGATAATCAGTATGATATAATGCACAATGGACAACTATCTAACAATATGTCCATAGGGCAAGTCCTGCTAGTTACTTTAACTAATAATTAGTCTACCCAATTGTTGGGAGGATGAAAGTTCCTGTAATTCTTTGGAACTTCTTGGGGAAATGACAGAATACAATTATAATAAATACATAAATTGTCAAAGACATAGTTTTATACTACATTTTATTTATCTACCTAATAGTAAAACAAGATCACATTGTCTTTGTGAATCAATTCACTATAATTCTATACTCTTTTTTCCTAAAAAGTGGTTTTCATACACACATTTAATTCTACCTCCAATAATGCAATTGAAAGAAAATGTGACTATAGGGTAGCATATGCTATACAATTAACAAGATTAATAAACTCAATGAATTCACACATTCTTTCAAAGGAATCACTTTGGGAGTGTGGTAATTATGATGTACTCAGTATGAAATCTTTACAGATCAAGAGCAAAATTGAAAAACAAATTGCACACTACGGACAGTTTTGCTATAGATTTTGTACAGTACCTTAGCACAATATGTTGTCCCAATCTCAACCCCAAGCTGCTGTTTCCAGGCAATTTAAAAGTGTACTGGTAGGTGTCCTCGGTCAATTGAGTCACAGAGCTTATGATGAAAGCCATAAATATTTCTGGATTTAGGTCTGAATTGCTACTCTGCAAGAACAACAATAAATAATTACTATTTTAAACAATACCCTCCAAACTGTGGCACTACAAACAAAAAGAAGTTTTTAAAACCAAATACACTAATTATCTAATTCAATAGGTTACCCTTTTTGAAATCCCATTTGAATTCCAACACCTGTTTATTCACGTAATTCTGAATTTGGCAACGCCTTTCTTGCTCATGAGAAACGAAACCTAAAGACTGTTGTGAGATTAGTAAAAGCAAAATACCTCAATTGCATAGCAATAGAAAATATGGTAGAACACAGAATATGTAGACATTTTTCTGTCTTGCCTTTTCTTACACCATTTCTTTCAAAAGCAATTCCTTATTTTACACCAGCCTTTCTGCCTTCCATATTTTTCTCTTGGCAGAACAACAAATGCTTTCAATAATTCCAGGACATCAGGCAAAACTATGTGTAAAGATCTAGTAAAAAAGTTTATTTTCTAGATTTCACACAGTCTCACACAGACCTACCTCCATCCTCAAAAAAAAAAAAAAAAAAGCAAATCCTTTTCATATTTTTGATGTTATTTACCATGCGATTAATCTTTTTGAGAGCATGAAAGCCACTGTATTCTTTTTGAATTTTTTAAAACTAAACATCTTGAACAAGAAAGCAATGAACTATCTGTATGTTCTACATTAAGGGCAGAGAGAAATGGCTTCCAGGCTAGAATCTCAATCAGCTCACTGCAAATAATGAAGAAGTCTTAATCCTGACATTTTTATTCGCCGACTCTCATGTTCTCCGGATTTCTCTATCAGTGTACATTCCCTCTAGTTTTACAAACTCATGAAACAATCTGTGCACTGTTTACTCACAAGTAAGTTCCAAGAACTTCAAGTAAATCTGTTTAAGTAAGCTGCTTAACAACTATTCGAAGTTATAACAGACCTCCTTGGGCTACATATAACCCAGATTTGAAATTCTGATGGAGCCCCTCCCCACCCATCCCCGTTGTCATGTTATTGCATTTTGGACATTCAGCAACCAGTCCACATGTATACTGTTTGCAACATCTAACAATCAATTTCTGGCAAAAAAATAATAATGCCCATCACGAGTTTAATCATTGTGGCATTTGCTTAACAGCCACAGTGATTCACTGCTGCAAAAAAACCCAAAAAACATAAAATCAGGCATGGTAATGTGGTGACCCACATAATGACCAACATGAGGGTAATTCCGTGCTCAATTAAGGTGATAAATCAAGGACCACCTGTACAACACCATCCTGTGGGTAGTTGATATTTCCACTGAGGTCCAGACTACAGCAGAATAGAAATCTCATTTGCAATACCTTCTCTAGCATTCCTCTAATACCTATTTATTAGGTATAATACTATAATATCATATTTATTTATCTTTATAAATATGGTATGACTTAAATATTGATTTATTAAATAACATATTAATAATACAATAAGAAAACACCTCTGCATTCTCTACAGTTCTGGGAAATTTGAGAAGCTTGACTGTTTTTTAGAAACCTAAGACAGGGTAATGCTTAATCTAGGAAAAAATAAGTGTCAATATGGCGAAAGCTTGAATTCGTTTTTTCCCTAGAGTGTTACATAGCTCTAGTATTCCTCTCCTTGAATTTTGATTCCAAATATTTCTTTATCTTTCTGACTCATAGCCACCAAAAGCTTTGAAGCAATTAAAAGCAAAATAAAAGAGAGAGTGAAAACTCGGGTTTTGCATCTTTAGTTATCGGAAGACGTGTAGGAGTTCCACTTTGCTGTAATTTTTGCTGTAAATTAAAAAAAAGGTCTATGAAAGGCATTCAAAAGAAATGCTTTGCAATGCATGAATGCAACATCCTCTTCAAAGCTTTAAATCAGCTGCATCCTTTAGTAGAGCTTATGTGGCTGCTTTGGGGGGAATGACAGATAAATGAAACAACTCTGCACACACACTCAACATAGGGGCAGTCAGCAGCTTTCATTTACAAGAATAAAATTTGTGAAGCATCTCTCTGAAATGTATGACACAGCCCTAGTAACTTTAATAATAATCTACTTGCTGCTTCTTTCTGGATAGAAGGCTTATATCTTCTTTTGCCTTGGCCTCTTCCCACTTCTTTAGGTCTTCCTGATATATATCATAAATGCAGGGTTTGCAGCCACTGCCACAGCACTGAGATGACAGTGGCTCTCTGGGCTTCAGAGACAGCCAGACTTCTTCACTTTGATCCATTACCTACAAAACACAATCCAACATTATTCCATTTAAAATTGCTGGATGGGGATGATTTCTCTCTTTTGCATCAGACATGGAAGTAGGTGTCATTAAGTATAGAATAACTGCAGGGCATATGATGTATTGTGATGCAGTTAGGCAGCATTGGAATTTAAATTAGAAAAGGCCAGATTAAACGCCACCTTTTTAATAAAGTTCCTTGACATTTTAGGCTCTATCCTATTCAGACCAGCTTTGAGGTGAAAAAAACTATAGAGTTGTATACTGTCTCAGGACTCCTATTAAGAATATGAATACATGTACTACATACAACAAACTATGTATTGCCATGGATCAGAAGGTGGTATATCTTAGTTTCATCCTATTTGGGGGCAAAGACTGGCATAAAAAATCCAGAATGGATAAAACAATAGCACTATAAAAAAACACTTAATTTTGATTTTTATGGAGGTATAGAAATCTAACATTCTTTTAATCATATTAAGTTAAAAAGATATAAAACTGGAACTAAGAATAATCTAAAAACTAATAATAAAATTGTATTGTTATTGATTTATTGATGAGAAGACATAATAATTGCCTTCAAATATTTCAAAGGCAGTAGAGGTCAGGGCAGAATTGTTCCAGGACACAGAACAAAAAAACAAGGAATTAAATTACAAGAAGGGAAGGGATCAGGGAAAAACATCTTAATGGCAAGAGCTATTTCACCATGGAAGAGACTGGCTTAGCTTTTACTGGGGGGGGGGGGGGTGTTAAACAAAAACAGGTTGCACATCTGTCAGGTATAGGTTGGCCCAATTTCGACATGACAGGTATTACTGTGTGATTGAATCCTGGCTCTTTGTAATCTGTGCTATGCACACAATGCAAATGAAATAAGGGTGAATGTCACCTGCCACGTTGAAGCTAGGACTGTTACTGCAGATTCCCTGATTTAGGTTGGAAGACCTTCATCTTGTCAATCTATTGGCTGTTCAGGGCTCTTGTGAGGGGGTTGATGGCACTGGTCCTCCTCCACTCCCTCTCCAAAATCACCCTAAGATCCCTCCCAATATTGGCCAGGACACATTCAGAGGTTTGCTTAAGATGAATAGTAGGTAATCAAGCAAGTCTGTTTGATGCCCACTCTTCCTCCAAAATAATGCGAGGCAACACCACACATGTTTTGCACACCTTCAGAGGCTCTCAGCTAGTATTGGCATAAGGAGAAATGCTACTGGGATGCTAATACAGCTAAGAACAATGGAAAGCTACCTCACTCGTGGGGGTGGGGGAGTATCTGAAAGAGATACTGCAAAAAGATGTTCAATCAGAACAGAGCTAGAAGGGACCTTGGAGGTCTTCTAGTCCAACCCCCTGCTCAAGCAGGAGATCTATGCCAAGTGACTGTCCAGTCTCTTCTTAAAAAGCCGCCAGTGATGAAGTACCCACAACTTCTGGAGGCAAGCTGTTCCGTTGGTTAATTGTCCTCACTATTAGGAAATTCCTCCTTAATTCCAGGTTGCTTCTCTCCTTGATTAGTTTCCATCCATTGTTTCTCGCCTTGCCTTCTGGGGCTCTGGAGAATAAGTTGAAACCTCCCAATCTTCTTTGTGGCAACCTCTCAAATACTGGAGTACTGCTATCACGTCACACACACACCCAAGCCTTCTTTTCTTTAGATTGGCCATACCCAAGTCGTGCAACCGTTGTTCATAGGTTGGCATTGGGATAAAGGCTTAATGCCAGCTCATCGCTTGCAGACCTCCCCCCACCTTCTCTCTCATGCAGAGACTTAGCGCATGCGCGGCCCCGCCCCTTCAGAAAGATTGAAGGCTCTCAGCCCCGCCTCCCTCCCTCCAGCTCAGGAAAAGAGCCCTGCTTGCCGTCAATCACCCAAGGTGCCCGCCTCCTCTCCCGGCATGCTTTTCGCAGCCGGATCAAAAATGGCTGCCGGCCGCTGCCTTCGCTGAGGTGACCGGTGCGGAAGATGTTGGCGGCGCGGCGGCTGGTTAAGCGAGAGGGGTGCTTCTGGGCGTCCTGGGAGCAGCGCCGCAACAGGGGGCTGTACGGGCCGAGGACCCTCAGGCGCCCCTTGCCTCGCACTCCCTGGACTCTGAAGGGGCCGCCGCCCGGGGGCGACTCCCTGCCATGGTACTTACGGAGACCGCCGCCGGTGCGGGAGCAATTGCCGGAGCTTGACACGGTGACATACGCGGAGAAGATGTACCGGGTGCCTTGGCTGGCCAAGCCGACTTTCCCGAAGTGGGAGAGGGGCTGGAACGACCCTTATCACCGCCAGAGCCCCCCGATAGAAGAGCTGCCCGACTACAAGACACGGCCTTGCTACGAGTTTCACCGCAGAAGCCGCCTGCAGGAAGGTAGCCGGTGGCGCGCGGGCGGTGGGCGGGGCTTGGCCGAGGACGCCCCGCCCCCTCGCATTCGAATGGGGAGGGCGGGGGGGGGATCGATTCGGTTATGCTAATGGGAGCCAGCAAGCGGGCTGAGGTAAATTGAATGAGATGGAGCTCTGCAAATAAGAGAACCGGACTAAATGTTTTATTCGTATGACAAGGGCTGATGCTCGGGGGAGGGGGGTGGAGTTATTTCAATACAGGCAGTCCTCGGATTTATAACAGTTCATTTAGTGACCGTTCATAGTTACAACGGCATTGGAAAAAAGTGACCTTTTTTCACACCTATGACCGGTGCAGCATCCCCCTCCCCCACGGTCACATGATTTACTTTCAGATGCTTGACAATTGACTCACATGTATGACGGTTGCAATGTCCCGGGGTCTTTGGTGACCTTCTGACCAGCAATGGAGAAATCAGATTCACTTAACAGCCATGTTACTAATTTCACATCTGCAGTCATTCACTCAACAAAGATGGCAAGAGAGGTTTGTTAAATGGGGCATTTAACAAAATTTCTTACTGAACAACATACGTTTTGGGCTCAGTTCTGGTCGTGGGTCAAAGGCTACCAGTAGTTACATTAGTTGTATGTATATTTTAATGTTACTTTTGTGTCTTCGAGTCAGTTGTTGACTCCCAAGCCTATGCAATTTTCCTGCCATTGTTTTTTGGAAATGGTTTGCCATTTCCTCTTGCTAAGGCTGAAAGTGACTGGTCCAAGGTCACCCATTAGAACTAATGACTCATGATCTCCTATTTTTTAACTACTGCATCAAGCTGGCTCTCTGTACATATACATACATGCATGCATACATGCATGCATACACACACACACACAGATATCTGTATACAGCATGTAATATAGTTAAAATTAGTTTCATGTGATCCTAGGTTAGCCATACTGACCCAATTTATTAGGTGCAAGGTTATTTCCAAAGCAACTCAAGCCAGTATCCATTTACTGTACTTATTGTACTTATGCCATAGTCATGCTCTTAGGAAGTACTTTGTCTTTGTAATTATTCTTTTCCTACTTCTGTAATCAGATGTAGAAGTAGTATACAGTAGTTGTCATTGGAGGAAATTGAGCATTGTGTGTAATATGAAAAGCATATATTCATTTTTCTGTGTAAATATGTACCTATTTATTTTGAGGTGTGAAGCAAGCATTGTGGCTAATGAAGGCAAAGCTAATAGAAGGCTTACCTCCCCCAATACTGAACATAATGAATGACATAACTTACCAGTTGGAGGACCAGGATGAGAGAATTCTAAATGCAATTTCTCATGCTCGTTTTTGGGCTGGCACTGAAGACGATATTTCTTTTAATAAATACAGGTATGTTTTTAGCCTAAGTTTTCTTTGTAGCTTCAGAGTTTGTTGGTGCTCTTTGTCATTCTTTTAAACAAGTTTTTTAAATAAGTTAAAATTAAACAAGTTTGTTTAATTGGATTATATCTTGCAGTAGCTTCCAAAAATGTGTAGAAGAAATATGAGCACTGCATTCTCTGAGCTACTGCTTATTATACTTTCACTGATTTCTGCTTGTAGAGTAGATAGTTCATCCTCTTAAATGACTCAGAAATGCTGTGTTGGATATATGAATAAAGTACTCTTCCATGTAAGCTGCCTGGAGTCACCATATATGAGTTGGATGGCCAAATAAATTTGATTGACAAACAATTACATTTTTAATTTTATAAAAGCATTTTTTACTATCAGGAATTTGGGAAATATTTTTCTGAGCTTTTTATCTTTTATTCCTTGCATAATGCCATGTGGCTGTCTGAAAATGTTAAGCTAGGCAACTGCTGGTGGTTATTACCAGCGTATAAGGTGCTTTACAAAGAAAAAATGGACAAACATCTATTCCAAAATTTATAGGGATCAGCAACATGGTGCCCCAGTAAAAATATGTGAATCCTCATTAGATTAGAAAAGCTCACATACTTTTGAGGAGAGAAAAATTCACAGGATCCCAAAATGTCAAAATCTAATACAATTTGGTCATCTTGTAAGATTTAGATTATTTTTAAAAATTGTGTTTAGTTTTTGATTGCCTTGCCTAAATCCCCAGTCTATCACTTAAAACCCAATTTATCACTTAAAAAAGAAAAAAGGTAAACAAAATGAATGCAGAATATTTCAGTTATATGATTTCATTACTTTATATGGATGGATGTTTTTTTTCTGAAATAAAAAGAGGAATTGTAAAAAGGTTTTGAAAGGGGTATTTTTTAAACTTTGTTTTAAACCTGAAAAAAATGAAACAGTTTTGAGTGTATGGGAAGAATTTTGCAGTAAATTTAATTTGGTTATTTAGGATTACATAATGACAGAAGGTATAAAATTATTTCTATCTTTCCTAATTATTGTCTCTCTTTATAATTAGAAAAGGCAGAATACATTTGGAAAATAAGTATAATTTGTATTTATAATCATCTTTAAGTTAACGTATAAACTTTATTGTAACAGTTGAAGTAACTTAAAACCAGTTGGATTAATAACAAATACCTGGCATGTTATCTCATGTACATTTGTAACTATCACCTTATTTTGTGTTTGCCATTTTGCAAATATTACAATAAATATCAGTTAAGAAAATCCTGATACAGTGAAACTTCTGGCTTGGATCTAACTATCCTCTTGTTCTGAAGTCCTGTGCTTCTGGAAGACCTGCTCCACTTGTGCAGGTCAATGACTGTCAAATTCCCCTCACTGAGTAAAAGAATGATGTCCCAAGATTACAGAGCAACAGCTACATGGGAACGAGGTTAGTTAAAACTGTAAGCCTTCTTTAAACTAAGGACAAATGTCCCAGATTCTGAAGTAGAGCCAGTGATGTTATAAAGTTATCTTCTGTGGTATAAAGGTTTGTCCTGAATAGAGGAAATGCTTTGTTTCTTTTTATTTGAAGAAAACTGTTCCTAGAGAGGAGGGACTTCACTGATCTGTTTGTATGTGTTTGGGATGAGGAGACAATCCAGACGCTGGGTAGATTAAATTCCTTACCAGTTATCAAATATTTATGGAAAAGAAGTTTACAAAGATAGAATGCATAGTTAGAACAAATATGAAGCATAGAACATTGTTTTCAAAGAACAATGTTAAACTCAGATTTCAAATGTCATTTTTCTGATAGTAGCTGAGCCAATGTACGTTGCTAGGTCAAATAGAAGTACTTGATATATTCAGGTTCTCTATGATTTCCAGAATTGAGAAAAGAACAATAGTCACTCGGAAATATTCATTAAAAGTTTTTTTTCCTCTCTGGTTTTTATAATATCTGGCTTATAACAAACTAACTTAAGTTACTTTCTTTTATAGAGTCTGCTCTCATTCAGATTAATATTACCGCTGGAAAACTTCTGAGTGCAGTAAATTGTCTACAACCTATAGCATCCAGCGATGAGATATTAGCCACTGAAGATTATGATTTAGAAACTTTCTATCCTATCTCACCTATAATTGATCTTAGGGAAAAGAATGTATACAAAATAAAAAATGATACTGGTAAGTTAAACATAATTTGTTTCACAATTTCTTAATTTGTAGGTGTGAATCTACTAAATGAAATATGAGAGTAAGAAAGTCTTAATACAAAGAGTTGAGTGAATGTAAATGAAGAATCAAATGTCCTAAGTAATTGTCTGACGATTGTGGATTATATGCAGATGGTCGTCTTTTGCAGTAAGTTGTGATCTTGTACTAAATTATTCCTTAATTTATATGTAGGTTTCAACAAAGGCTACCCATATCCTTATCCTCATACATCATACACTATTGAAAGTGGAAAAAGGGAGCTATCGGAACATTTACAAGCCAGAGTTTTGATGTTTGCTTTTGGGAATGCTCTAGCCAAGGCTAAAGAACTTTATGGAGTAAGTATTATAATTTAGACAGAAAAGCTATGACTTGTCATAACTGATCAAGAGATGCTGATTATTTTTGCTCTTGACAGTTCATAATTAACACCACTTCATAAATATTGTTCCATTAACTGTTAACATGATATACACATGTGCAGCTTCTACAAATCTTGATTTCAGATTTCTAGAAAAGAGAGGGGGGGAAAGCAATATTTGCAAATCTAGGACATATTTTTCTTGATCCTTGTTGGACCTGAATTTTATTGGCTGGCTGTGTGAAGACACATAATCAGTGTGAAGGCACTATGAGAGTTGTAGAGCTGACAGTATTGAATAAATGATCAAAGGGAGCAAATGGAATTTTAAACTTTGTGAATGTATGAGGTAACTGGATGCACTTTTGAATTTCCTCTCTTAAGAGTAAAATAATTTCTGTAATATTTGTAATTCCTGAACAGTTATGACTACTATAAGAGAAATTCATGAGATTGAAATGGTTTTGGTATATTATCTAATGTTGGAGATGACAAAAGCCAGCACTGATTTTCCTATTTGTTAAGCTGTGGAAAATTGGTCTGTTCTTTGGCAAAGCCACCTGTGGGTTTTCTGCTACATGTCAGGTCATCATCAGTCAAAATACAATCAGCAATTTGTGTTTGGTGAACCTGCATGTTACTTAGGTCAGGACAGCATGTCAGGTATTAACTATAGTTTGATAGGCATGTATTTGATTAACGTCCAATTATAGCTTCCTAATATCTGTGATAGCCCAGTTTGTCTCCCCTTAAGCTTCTCACACAGCTTTTCTTTTTTTTCTTGCTCAGGATGAACCCAAAGTCTTGGAGAAGCCAGTAGTTGTTCAGAGTATTGGTACAAATGGCCAAGCTTTCCACTTTGTAGTGTTTCAGTTAAACACAACAGATTTGGACCCTAGCCATGGTGTTAAAAATGTGGCCTGGCTGGATGCAGATCAGCTTTTATATGAGGATGCCAGGAAGCGTCCAGAAATCAAGAAGAAAATAGTTCTGGTATGTTGAGAAAGTGAAAACTTGATGATCAAGTCATCACCAAAAGAACATTTAAGTTTTTAATTTGGTTAGAAAATGTTTATTGTTGGTTAGATCTACATTTGGCCTTTTCTCCAGGAGCTCAAAGTGACTTATGTCAGAGGAGCTCAGTCCTTATTATCAGAACTACACTTTGAGGTAGGTGGTCTAAGAGTGTGATCAAAATCACTTCAGCTTTTCACCGAGAGTGGAGTAGAAAATGAATTCCCTAGTCCTAATCCAGGTTCTACACCACCCTGGCTCACATACAACTGCTTTTAAGGCTAATGCGGTTGCTGGTAAAGCTATTTCAAAGTTTTCAAAGTTGTATTACTGTAATATACTGTAGTGGTCTGAAAACCATAATTAATGCAAAATGTAGCCACTAGGCAACACTAGGATGCAAAACTTGGGACCAGATTCTCCTAACTTATATCAGGTTCTTTCCAACTACATCAGTCATCTGTGATCATCAGGAGAGCCCGTGTTTGGCTTGCAAACTGCTCTATGGTATGCTAACATCAGTGAAGGATGGCCTTCTCTCTGGTGCCCTTTGTCCTGTGAAATGACCATTCCCTATTATACATCAAGCATCATTTAAAAACATCATCCTATTTAATTTGATTTTTCCCAGACATATGTATGCTGGATTTTAAAAAAATATATCTAATAGAATTTTTAAAGTGATTCAGGAATATTTACAGTGAGTATATATGTGGTTCTAATATTTTTAAATAAAAAAAATCTTCCTCCACTGTAATAGTATATTTTGAAAGTCCTTTGATAGAAATCATCCCCAGTACTAAAGGGTGGTTCAAATAGCTTAATCCATATAATTAATTATACCATGGGGCAGTTATAATGCTGTGACATGCTTTCTAGAATGGGTTTGTCAAAAAAGCCAACATAGGTTTGTCAAAAACAGATCATGCCAGACTAATCTTATTGCATTCTTTGATAATGTGACAAAATTAGTGGACCAGAGAATGCCATCGATATAGTTTATTTGGACTTAAGGCATTTGATAAAGTAGACCATAACCTACTACTAGATAAAGTAGAAGAATGTGGGTTAGACAGCATCACCACCAGATGGATTCATAACTGGCTGACCAACCGCACTCAACGTGTAGTCCTCAATGAAACTGCATCTACATGGAGGGAAGTATGCAGTGGAGTACCCCAAGGCTCTGTTTTAGGCCTAGTACTCTTCAACATCTTCATCAGTGATTTAGATGAGGGAACTCATCAAATTTGCAGATGACACCAAGCTGGCAGGAATAGCTAACACTCCAGAAGATAGGCTTAAGATACAGAAGGATCTTGACAAACTTGAACATTGGGCACTATCTAAAAAAAATGAAATTCAATGGTGAAAAGACTAAGGTTCTACATTTAGGCAACAAAAACAGAATGCACAGGTACAGTATAGATGGTACCTTGCTCAGTAGTAGTAACTGTGAAAGGGATCTTGGAGTCCTAGTGGACAATCATTTAAATATGAGCCAGCAGTGTGCAGCAGCTGCCAAAAAAGCCAACACAGTTCTAGGCTACATCAACAGAGGGATAGAATCAAGATCACGTGAAGTGTTAATACCACTTTATAATGCCTTGGTAAGGCCACACTTGGAATACTGCATTCAGTTCTGGTCGCCATGATGTAGAAAAGATGTGGAGACTCTGGAGAGAGTGCAGAGAAGAGCAACAAAGATGATTAGGGGACTGGAGACTAAAACGGTTGCAGGAACTGGGTATGTTTAGTCTAAGAGAAAGAAGGACTAGGGGAGACATGATAGCAGTGTTCCAATATCTCAGGGGTTGCCACAAAGAAGAGGGAGTCAAACTATTCTCCAAGGCACCTGAGGGTAGAACAAGGAGCAATGGGTGGAAACTAATCAAGGAGAGAAGCAACTTAGAACTGAGGAGAAATTTCCTGACAGTTAGAACAATTAATCAGTGGAACAGTTTGCCTCCAGAAGTTGTGAATGCCCCAACACTGGAAGTCTTTAAGAAGATGTTGGATAGCCATCTGTCTGAAACAGTATAGGGTTTCCTGCCTAGGCAGGGGGTGGACTAGAAGACCTCCAAGGTCCCTTCCAACTCTACTATTGTATTGTATTGTATTGTATTGTATTGAATGCATGGCCATCTCTGGGTAAGAATTCCTAATATGTTTTGTCTTATGCTGGAAACTAACTGTTGACAGAGTTTCCAAAAGGCAGAAATTATATTACTTACATTGCTGGTCTTATTTTTTTTCTGATTCTTTGAACAAAAGAAAACTTTCTGAAGAGAGAATGTACCATTAAATGCAGTAACACACTGCAACATTTAGATGCTGACCTAATTTGTGTGCCAGACATTGAAATATCAGGTGTTCTCTTTACAGATTCCTGCTGGAATACATGGCTACAACCCAGACACATTCAAAAAATTCCTGGCGCTCTACTTGCACGGTGTTGTGTGAACCAGGTCCCAAGAAGTCTGAGCTCAACTTCTAGTTCTTCCTGAAATATTACACTAGATGTACAGTTAACACAAGACTGAAAAGGATGTTATTTTTTAATAAAATACATTTTTCAATACATTTGTTAAAGATTAATACTTTGAAGAATCAGAGTAAGATTTGATGCAGTGTTTCAAGGCCACAGGAGAAGAATTAAGTCAAAACTTTTAACCACTTTGAAGGATATTTTTATTTACAACATTGGATGTATATCCCAGAAGGTATACTGAATTAAGATAAATTTTAATTTAAAATTTTAATTTAAAGCAGATCTATATGTTGAATGGATTCAGGAAGTATGGAAGGCAAGACAATTGCATTCTTGCCTAAATATGAGAAAACATGTCTTCTTTGAATTTTGTTTCTCAAAAACCATGTTTATTCCAAACAGTTTGGCAAGTTATCCAGAGCATGATTGTTCTGGAATTTGCAACATTTCTATTTCTATTTATTGAATTTATAGACCGCCCCCTCTCCCTGAAGGGACTCGGGGCAGTGTACAGACAGAACTAAAAAACCGTATACACAATAAAAATATATTAGAAACCCATTAAAACGAATTAAATATAGAGTCTGTACAATAGTGGTAAAAATTAAAAACAGCTTAAAAGTCTACCCCTAAAAATTTAAAATACCGGCCAGGAGGATTGAAGATTAAAGCTACAATTGGGCCAGCCCAGCTAATTGGAACAGGTGGGTCTTGAGTTTCTTGCGGAAAGGAGCGGAGATCAGTGGTAGTTCTGATGTCGGGGGGGAGGTCATTCCAGAGGGTCGGGCCCATCACAGAGAAGGCCCTACTCCTGGGCGCCGCCCGCTGGCATTGCTTAGTGGACGGCACCCGGAGGAGTCCCTCTCTGTGAGAGCGAATTGGTCACAGGGATGTGTGGGGTAGGATGCAATCCCGCAGATAGCTAGGTCCTGTGCCATGGAGCGCTTTAAAGGTGATAATCAACACCTTGAAACGCACCCGAAAAGCCACAGGTAGCCAGTGTAGCTCGCGCAGGAGAGGTGTTATATGGGAGTACCTGGTACTACCCATGATTGCCCGCGCGGCCGCATTCTGGACCAGCTGCAGCCTTCGGGTGCATCTCAAGGGGAGCCCCATGTAGAGAGCATTGCAATAGTCCAGGCGGGACGTCACAAGCGCGTGAGTGACTGTGTGAAGGGCATCCCGGTCCAATAGGGGACACAATTGGCGCACCAGGCGAACCTGGTGGAACGCCCCCCTTGCCACGGCTGTCACATGGTCATCCATCGACAGCCGGGCATCCAGGAGGACGCCCAAATTGCGTGCCCGTTCCACGGGGGCCAGTTGTTCGCCCCCAATGGCCAGTGATGGAACCCACTGGTTGAACCGGGGCACCGGTAACCACAGCCACTCCGTCTTGGAGGGGTTGAGTTTGAGTCTGTTGCTTCCCATCCAGACCCGTACGGCCTCCAGGCACCGGGACATCACTTCAACGGCATCGTTGGGGTGGTTCGGGGTGGAGATGTACAGTTGAATATCATCAGCGTACAGATGATACTCAACCCCAAAACCACAAATGATCTCACCCAGCGGCTTCATATACGTGTTGAACAGGAGAGGCGAGAGAACCGACCCCTGTGCCACCCCACAAGTGAGTGGCCTCAGGGTCGACCTCTGCTCCCCTGCCAGCACGCATTGCGTCCGGCCGGAGAGGTAGGAGGAGAACCACCGCAGAACGGTGCCCCTCACCCCCAGCCCCTCCAGACGACACAATAGGATACCATGGTCGATGGTATCGAAAGCAGCTGAGAGATCTAAGCACAAAACACTTATGCTTTGAGCCATTAAAGAAAAAAAGTGTTTTGTTGTGTTCTGTTTTGCAATGAGGTCATATAATGGTTGTAAAGGGGGGGGGGAATTCATGCTTACCTAATTAAAAGTGTTTAGGCTTATAAAAACTGACAAAGGTAAATTGCAACAAGTATTTTCCACCCAAGCTCAAAATGTGCAACTTCCCTAAAATGGAATATCAACTATTTTATAATGGTGTGTAGAGGATTTTTGGGTATTACAGAGCATGGTGTTCTGTCTTAAATAACTTAGCAGAATTATTCAGCATAAGGTCTGTAGAGATTCTCTGTGATCCAGGTCATGTCCCAAAGATGCTTTTGCCTGACCTGGATGACTGAGAATCTCTACACTTTCAGCTATACAATTTGGGATGAACACCCTTTGAATCGTATGGGAGTAGGAATGGATTTCCGGAGGAAAAATTGCAGACTACAGGAATCAGGAGCACTACTCAGGTGACCCTGGGGATACAGATAACCTCTGAGAGTTTCAATGACCCTTTAAAAGATGCAAATGACCAGCTGCCTGCAAGAAATATAAATCCTTCCATTCCTCACTATCCTGTCAGGGCTGAAGAAGCTTCTTGGATGAGAAGCTAAACATCTTCAAATGGAAAAAACAAAGTCCAGTTGCCTCCTGAAAAAACATCTTTGGGATATTCAGCATTAAGATTTATGAAGGATAAAGAACAACTTCTGAAAAAATAAGCATAGCTGCTGCAAAGAGATCTTTTCCAGCAGCATCTTATTAAGCTTAACAAGGCAGCTACTTATTAGGTAATTAAAATTATAATAAAGATGAATAACACATGATGGAGAGGATTTCCTAAAAATCTTTCATTGGCTGCAATTTCACGAGTAATGCAGAATTATAAAAATATTGATGTGGTTAGGTTTATATAAAACAATACAAGATACGAAAAAGTTAAACCCAAAAGGGTTTCAAAGACCTTTTCAGATGTGGTTGCTGTGTTCCAATTTATGCATAAGCTATTCAGTCTTCCACATCCCCAACACAGGTGTCTGACATAAAAACTACTATATGTGCTTGCACCTTTATTTAAATCTATGGTATTGCCAATGGCTGGAAACGATGAAAGACCTTACATAAAAAGTATTGCTCTTATATGGTACTTGGCATCTCCAGGATGAAACATAAAGTTATGTATATGGTGGGAAGATGATTTGAAAATATTAGCAGTGGGAATATTGATTAGGAAAAGATTAGGCCAAATTTCATGCAAAGAATAATGCAAAAAAAGAAAAAGTGATGAGAGCCAGGTTATAAAATGGAATTCGATCACTTGTATTAATAACTTACTGCCAGTCTATTGCAATATTGACACCATGTTTAGATGTCTGCAAATCAGTAGCTAAGGAGCAATATTCAGGGAGGTATTGCCTTCTTGTCATCTGATTAGTCATTCCATGGGAAGGTGAGACCAGATGAACTTTCTTGACAAATTGTAATGAAACTAAAGATGTCTGGACATTACTATGGCATTGTGTTGCATCTTTTAGAGAAATCTTGCACTTCAAGTTCTGGAATGTTTAATTTGATTAACGACTGCAGTTTGATTGGAATCTTTAAAAAATATTTTAATGTGCCTTTTGCAGGGTTATGTAGGTTGCTTGTGATAAAACAAGAGACACAAAACAATGGCAAAACCAGTAATTTGCTGGAAAGCTGGTCACTGAATAGTCAGGAGCTTCCAGCTAAATTATATAAATTATGCTTAGCAGGGGAGAAAAATCCATTCACACTTTGTAGAATTCTTTGCATGGGATGGAGAAGAAAGGCCATCTACCTTCATTCAGCTCATATTTAGATAGCATCTATACTAAACCTGGTTTCCAGCATGGGAGAGGTCTGACTGGCTGTTCCAGGTCAAATAATATCAGTTTAATCTTGCATCACAGGTCTTTGAAACCGCCATGCTTTAAACCACCTCAGTCAAAACAGCTGGTTGAATTTTGACAAATGTAAATATGCTGTGACAGGCCAGTGAAGTATTTGTGTAATTGCAAGTGGAGATGATGATAGCACTTAACCAAACTGTTCTCTCACAGTTAGGGAGCCAGTAGACCAAACAAATAAATAAGCCTTGCTGTTATACAGGGAGACCTGGCTGAGCTGTTTGTCTCTTCTGGATATAAAAAGAAAGTGCTCTGACAAAAGCAACAGGAAACCATCAGTATTCCCAACATGTCTTTCCAGCCTCTTGCTTCCCCCTATTATGAGTGCTGACAAATAGTCTCTCTTCCTCCAGTTTCTTGACTGGAGTGACAATGCTAAGGCTGCCCCCCTGGGAGCTGCCACAGGGTTTGTGATGGCTTTTGAAACTGCTCCCACTCGTTGATCTCTTTGTCTGAACTGCCTTCAACAGGTAGGCACGGGCTCGGATAACAAGACGCACGAGGAAGCCTGTATGCTTTTCAAGGCGGAATGGTTCCTTAGCACGAACCCGTGATGTGAGGCTAGTATGAAATCAAACACTTCAGGTTCCGCTAATAGAAGGCTGCAGGAACCCACAGACAGCTCTTGTCTTATGGTCCGGTTGCACACCTTGAAATGGCAAAACAGCAAATTTAGTACTCCATACATCCATGGACTTGAGCAGAGGTCTTTCACTATGATGTGCTTCAGCCAGGTTTTTCCTGTACTGGTAGTCCTCGACTTAACAACAGTTCACAGTGGCGGTTCAAAGTTAACAACACTGAAAAATAGTGACTTGTGACAGTTTTTCACATGACAGTTGTAGTATCCCCTTGGTCATGTGATGAAAATTTGGACGCTTGGCAACTATGACAGCTACAATGTCAGCCTGCTCTGCTTTTCTGACAAACAAAGTCAATGGGAAATCCAAATTCACTTAACAATCATGTTACTAACTTGATAACTACAGGGATTCGCTTAACAACTGCGGCAAGAAAGGTCATAAAATGGAGCAAAATTCACTTAAAACCTGTCTCACTTAGCAACAGAAATTTTGGGCTCGATTGTAGTTGTAATTTGAGGGCTACCTGTATTTATTTTTAGGACTAATACTAGATTAAACTCAACAAACCTCCGCAGTATATTTAGCATATGTCCCATACCCCCTCCCCCAAATTGTGAAATGGTAATCCCAGCAAGCATTTTTAAGTACAACTTGTCCAGAGTTTCTTGCTCCATCACTTCTGTTCTCTTCACGTGGCTGTGGCATTTCTTGCTGCAATTAGTATGGCAGATAGAAACCGTAATGCCTTAGCATGCTGTAGAGCATTTGGTAAGCACAACCCCCCAACTCTTATACTGTAGACTTGCGTTATTATACAATCCCAAATTCACATTCATTGTAAAACTCTCCCCCCCACCCCCCTTCGGCTATCCAATCTTCAAGGCCAAACAATCAACTGCTTCCACAAATCTTAAAATTACTCAACTGGAAGAAAAACTTGAGAGCTCCAGGATATTTTTTTCCATGTCTTTTCAAGGGAAGAATGAGTTACGCTTTACATAGCGTTGGGCAGAGAAGAAGAAAGACCGCGAGGGGAAGAAAAGAAGTGGTACAACATGACAAAGCTGAAGCAAGATTAGTCGTAGAGATTTTGCAAACCATGCAAATCCCAAGAGTTGCTTTCTAGTTATCAAAAAGAAAACACATGCTAGAATACGAAGATGAGTGTGAGAAAGAAACAGGATGCAGAACTCAGACTTCTTTAAGATCTTAAAGAACGGGGAGGGCCAAGATTAAATGATTAGGAGAAAGGAATTTGAGAGCTACCTTGGGGCTTCAGAGAAAACATCTGCAACTCCATTTAGCCTCCACTTGCACTGCTAATTGCTACTTACATTAGACAACCAGATGCTCCAGCAAACCACTGCACTGCCTAAAAAGAACTGCATTTCAAAGCAAGTCACCCCAAAGCATTATACTGTAGTAACATAACTCAGACTTGCCAAAAGAAAAAAAATGCGTGGATGCAGAATAAAATATTCAATGCAGAATAAACAGAAAAATTCAAATATTTCATAGCTTTCTAACCGTATTGTGTTAGTTCTGTTTTAAAGAGAGACAATAGAATCATAGAGTTGGAAAGAGCCACATAAACCAACAATTCAATTCCCTGCTTAGTGCTGGAATCCCAATTAAAGTATGACTGTAGATGGCTGTCAATCCTATGCATACAAGGAAAGGGAGCCCAGCATAGGCAGTTATTTGATTCTACTGTCAAACTAATGTTTCTGTTAGATAAATGGAAGCCCATCTTTTAAGACAGATAGCTACAAAAGCAAGAAAAAAACAAACAAACTGCAAACCATATCCTAAATATCTCAGGAGTATTTCAAGCTCCCCCCCCCTCTAATTTAAAAAAAAACCTCAGGATTTTTATCTGGCGAAAGCATGAAGACAGAAAACTAGCTCATCATTAACAGATGTAGCTGATCACAGGGATGTATTTTGCAGGTACGAAAGAAAGGCTTAATATGGTGCTTTATAGAAATCACCAAGGTGCACATTGAGAAAACCATTGGATATTGCAAGAAATAGTAGCTGAAGTCAAAGCTGAAATAATTCCATTATTATGTCTGAAGAATGACAGCCAGGATGGTGCAATGGTTAAGACACCAGGTTGGAAGGGAGAATGGGAGTTGTAGCTCTACCCTAAGGCACAAAGCCAGAAGAGTGACTCGGGCCAGTCAGTCTGTCTCGGCTCTAGAAGGAAGACAAGGGCAAACCATTTCTGAAATCTTGCTTAAGAAAACTGCAGGAACTTCTCTAGGCAATCGGCAGAACTCAGGAGGCATAAAAACAAAACAAACACTTCTGAAGTGCATGTACACAATGGTGCATAATAAAAACAAATCACCACCCTAACAAAAACCAGCAGCATAAAACAGGAGCAGAGTCTTGCAGAGATGGATTCTGAACTAAAGTTCTACTGTATAACAAACATTTGCCTAGCAAAAGAACATGTTGGCCACATATTGCAAACCAAGGACAAAAGTGATCTTATTGGTTACGGTGTTCTGTAATGTACAGTAGGCATATTAGGCTGAAAGGTTCTTTGGGCACCAGATGAAGACTCTTTTATTTTCTAAGTCCTTTAATGTAAGATGCCGATGAAGTGATGGAGATTGGGTGCACATGTATATTTTTTCAGCTGATTATTTTATGCGTTTAGAACTCGACACATTGGAATGTACATTCAACATGATGACACGGGCATGTGGAAAATGGGAACTGTTCCAGAGCTACCTTGCAAGGAAGAAAATCTGCCCATAAAAAGCACATACCTTGGTTGCACTTTCATTACAATAGCTCCCCCCCCCCCACTTTCTCACTATGACTACCTTCTCATTCAGTGAGGTTAGCATCCTCTCGGATTTTCAAAACTAGCTTTAGAATACATTGGAAAAACATTGCATACTGACAATCAAGTTTCATATACAGCATTTAAAACTTCTGTCCATGAGGAAATACATGAATACAATGATCAATGATTTCTGTAGGTATATTTACTATTCTGTGTATACACAGCAAGGCAAAATGCAACCGATTTGATTCTAAGTTATGAATCTTCGATTTTCTCCTCTCTTGATAGACTTGAGTTTACAATTCTAGCTGTACAAATATTTAAACTTTGTAGACTATTATGCTTTTTGTAGGTTTCCTTGAAGATACAGGTTTACAAAAAACTACCTTGCAATTGTACAATTGAAATCGTGCAATTCCTGTGAAATCTTGCAAATGGGAACATAGACAATTCTTTCAGATTCTTTCCCCCATGCCTAACAGAAGCAGAAAAATAAGGCCTCCCCAAAATATCCCATTGTTTTTGCACAACAGATAATGGTGTCTGTTCAATTTCTGATCAAGCACAATGGAAACTTCAATGTAATATCCTGAACTAAACAATTGATAGGAAATTAGGGTTAAAATATGGACTATGAGTAGGACTTGATTCCAAATTTACATTGCTGTTTCTGTCACATGCAAAATAAACTGCACATGTTGAAAACACTTTGGGATTTTAAAATTTAGACTAGAAAGAGGAAAACATATTGAGAATATCAGCCTGCCCAAAACAATTATTCTGAACTGGCTACTCATTAGTTACTTAAAGTTGTATTCGATGTTATTAGACATACCTAATTGTGTGCTTCCTACATCGCTAATATCTAACTGGGCTTGTTATGACCTAGGCTTCCCCAGCAGCACGAAGCCGAGTCCTCGTCCTGATAAACCCCTTTTATTTAATTTGCCGTGAATTCCTCTACAGCAAAGTCCCGGCACACAGTCTGTCAAGATATTTCACAATTACCGACCTTTATCAGGCTTGGAGAGTGGCCAGGCCAATATCTTTCAGACACTGCAATACTTGCCAAGAATGCAGGAATTAACTAATTGTCTCCTGTAAACACCCCTCCCCTTTCGCTCCTCTTTTATTCCCTACTGGAGGGGCCATTCACCATCCACCTGCCGCTTTATTCCCAAGTTGACCCTTGTTCCTTAGCTGTTCCCTTTGTCTGGCAACTCTGCGCATGCACACATTGAGAACAGGCTCCAGCTGTTTGTCTGCCTCATTGTTGGACTCCAAAGGCAGCTGATAACTGTCAGACGGCCCTAGCCCCATCTCTGCCTCTGATGCAGGATCCTCATCAGAGCCTTCCCCAGACTCCAGGACTGGCCCATGTTCCTCCCCAACCTCCTCACTGTCCGAATCTGCTGCCTGCTTCCTGGCCACTGGTGGGTCACAACAGGATTATTAATGTAGGAACAGTAGGATCAAAATAATATCACTTACCAGTAATATTTAAAAGTTACATTGAATATGATGTGACAATCCCTGGACAAGAATCTGTTCATTTACCCAATAAAGAACTCAAGCCATAAAAGGAATCCTTCAGATCACACCAATCTGTGTCTAAGTATGAAGATTCAATGAGATATATTCATTTGTTGTATTGTGCTGTATCACACTTCACATGGACTTGGAAACAATTTTGATCCATCATTTTAGTAGCCTTTTCAAACTTCAAGCCAGCCAAAGGATGAAGAAATAACTATTATGAGAGCACATACGATTAAGCTGGATTTATTCTGAGCTTTCCTTGAGATATAACAATGTAATAGGCATTGTAAAATAACCTATTCTTTAACTCTCCTATAAGGTAAAGGTTCCCCTCGCACATATGTGCTAGTCATTCCCAACTCTAGTGCTCATCTCCGTTTCAAAGCCAAAGAGCCAGTGCTGTCTGAAGATGTCTCCGTGGTCATGTGGCTGGCATGAGTAAATGCCGAAGGCGCACGGAATGCTGTTACCTTCCCACCAAAGGTGGTCCCTATTTTTCTACTTGCATTTTTTACGTGCTTTCGAACTGCTAAGTTGGCAGAAGCTGGGACAAGTAACAAGAGCTCACTCTGTTATGCGGCGCTAGGGATTCGAACCGGTAAACTGCCGACCTTTCTGATCGACAAGCTCAGTGTCTTAGCTACTGAACCACCGCGTCCCTTAACTCTCCTATAGAAGATGTAAAAAAAAAATCAAAAGTTTTTATTGTTTTTGTATAACAGAATTTATACAAACATCTCTGATTTACCTTGCATTTTAAACTGTAGGTAAACGATTTACTTGCATATTCATTTTAATGTTCTGTGGATTCTTGGCCAAGATTCAAAGAACGAGAATCATCAAGTTTTTGTTTGTTTTTTTGCAAACAGGATACACTCTGGGCAAAGCTGCACCAAGTTGCGGCTTGATTCATTCAATTTCTGCTCTTGTATTTAAAAGAAAATGGCTGTTTTTGCTGGATTGTTGCACTTTTTAGCGTTTGAGAAGGCATTTGACTTGATTTTGAGGCTGTCTAAAAGGAATGTGAAAGTGGGTTGTAAATCTAAATGTTTGTGATAATGTTTGTGATAGATATGAAGTGCATCTTCAGAATGTGGTGCCTTCAAAGAGAACATAATCAGAATGAGGCGACTTTCCACTGCAGGTTTTCTGGCATCTCTGTATCCAGGAGAGAATAATGAACAGCAAGGACGTGAAATCAAATGTTTATATTTATTACAGCAGGGGGGAAAAGAGAAAAGATCTTGATTTATCTTTTAAAAACCATCCCAGACCAACGAAGACATTTAATTTAGCCATCACTTTAATACAATGAAACCTGCCAAGTTATCTCTTTTAAAAAAAGTGTTGCATTAGGAATGGGACAAATCTTCATTTGAAGGTTTATTATTATTATTATTTTTCTTTAAATATAATCCTGACTGTAACTGTGAGAATCTTCGTTTGCCCTCCCCATCCCCGTCATCTCTCTACAGGAAAAAAAAAAAAAACTTAATCAAAATGCCTAAGAAAAGGGCAAGCATTTCTTTTTTTAAAAAAATCATTGTCTTCTTAAAAATTACACGGTTTCAAGTACTTTTTTTGATAGAGTAAAAACAAGCCAATGTTTTCCAAAATGAAACAAAACCAAAAAGAAAAACAAAACCAAAACCCAAACAAAACCATAAGTAAAAAAAAAAAAAAATTTCATTAAGGGGTGCAGAAAAAAGACATCCCTTTAATAAAACATTATCAACAAATATCGTACACAAACTACAATGTATAATAATTACTTTTCCTTTCCCTCGCTTAACTTTAGAACCAGACTACAAGGTAAGAAAAAACACTGAAACAAGGTACAATGTTCTCAAGAATCCGCACAAAGGTAGGTAAATCCAGGGTAAGATAATATTTTACATAATATGAAATACATAGATCAGAAGTGAAGGGTTTTTTTTTTCTTTTATATAAAACAAAGACCAGCTACAAGGGAGTGTAATGTACAGAGATCTCAAGACTTGGGAGTTTCACTATACATGATATGCTTTTCTGTAGTCACCCCTACCAGGAGAAGGTAAGATTTATTTTATTTATTTTTAAATTCTGCTTTTAATTACAGAGTGAGAAGGAGGGAGAGAGAGCCTACAGAATAGCAAGTATACAATTTAACAACAATAATTACTTAAAAATATCTCCATCCAGTTCCAGAGCATATACAGTGAAACCCTAGTAAGATCACATCGTTTCATTTAGAAAACCCAAACCCAAAACGAAAACAAAGCAGTTGTTAAGAAGTTTGCTCTCACCAGTTTTTGAGTCAAGTTTTTAATGCCTTTTCATTTTATTTCTGACACTGTCCCAACAGGGGGAAAAAAACAAATCCCAAGTACAGATAGTTAGTTGACTTACAACCATTTAACAATGCTCTGAAATTATGATGGCCTTGGAAAAAGCGACTTACGACCCATCCTCAAAGCTCTGACCCTCACCCCACCCCACCCCACGGCTATGTGATCACAATTCAGACACTTGGCAACTGGCTCACGTTTATGATGGTGGCAGAGTCTTACGATCATGTGATCACGATATGCTACCTTCACAAGCTTCTACCAAGCAAAGTCAATGGGGGAAACCAGATTCGCTTAACACCCAGATTCGCTACATGGCCATGGAAAAAATGGCCGTAAAAAAATCAAGTCCGGTCATGTGATGACTTGCTTAACTCTCGCATTGCTAAGCAACCAATCTCAATTCTGGCTGTAAGTCTAAGACTACCTGTACCTAACCCTCAATAACCCACCTCCCAGAAATTCTGACATTTTCCAAATTCTGCAAAAGGGCAATTCATAGCAGTGCTTCGGGTGGGGGGGGGGGAGAGGGAGGACAAGCAAGGGTGGGGACTAAAACAGTGCATGCCACAGTCACAGATATACCCAAGATCACAATTAAACTTTTGGAGGATGTGATCCTACAAGGGAGCCAGCTGCATTACAAACTGAGGCAGGGGAAATGTTTTCCACTCTGATCTTCTTGCTGAAGGAAGTGTTGTGCTGCAAGACGCCAACCTAAAAGGGGAAGGGGGAGGGGGGGGGAGGTCTTCTGAACAAAACCCACCAATTTATTTTAAAAAAACCTGTCCAGTTTTATTATTTTAAAATGGCTACAGAGACAACATGAGATTTCATATCTAGACTAGTTTCCTTGCGTAGCACAGCACAAACATACAAGAAGTTTAAAAGAATAATCAAGCAAGGGAGGCTGGAATTGGGTGCTAGAGGCTTCCGTTTGTTTCCAAAAAATGAACAAAAAAAGTGTCATATACATATAATAAATCCTTCTGCAGAAGAAGGATCTTGTCATGTCTTGAAATATTTTAAAGATTTGTCCTTCATTGTTTTATGGAATAAAAAGTTCAGCCTTTTTATTGCATGAAACTAAAAATTAGGGCTGGATCTCCGTCTCTGAATGTCTCCCTGCCAAACGCACCTAAGCTTCTTCTCGTCTTGCATAATTTCTTGAGATCCTCCAAAGGGCAGCCGACTTTTTCTTTATCCTGGAGAAGAGGATGTGGAGCGAAGGAAGAGGGAAATCACACACTCATTGTCATGCTGGGAGAATACTGGGTGAGGAAGGGAAGGGTGAGAAAAAGAAGAAAGAAAAAGTTACGCAAGTAAAAATGATGCCAAAATCAGAACAAATTGCTAACTTTGCGCTGCGCAAGCAAATGGGGGAAATCCAATTGCCACCTTTTTATCTCCTGTTGGTCAACCATGGTTGGTGGTAGCTTGGTGGTTAGGTGGAAACGCAAGTGTTACTGCTTTTACAATTTCCGTCGTCATATGTATACAACAGGGGTGGGTTCCGACAGTCACTACTGCCGGTTTGCTCCTGGCGGGGTCCGCACATGCTTGATGCATGATGTGCGGACATGTGCAGTGCAATAAAAATTGCTCTGCGCATGCGCAGAAGCAAAAAACAAGATGGCGGTGCCTAAGGCACCGCTCAGAGAACTGGTTTGGGGGTGTGGCAGGCCTGGGTCATTGCTGGTTCCAGCGACCCAGGCCACCAAACCACTACTGGTTTGGCCAAACTGGTCCAAACTGGTAGGAACCCACCACTGGTATACAATGATAAAGGCCCTCACGTTAGAATGAATATGATACTACAAAGCTTTAATCTTATATGTTTTTGCATGAAACAAGTTACACTAATAATGAAGATGTTGCCTTTTCTTAATTAACCTTTGCTTTGGTTGTTGATCAGCATTCCTTTCTTGCAGCTAGGTTAAATTTCATATTAGCATCATTTGGGAGAACCAGCCCCTTAAATTAAGTATCTCTCCTGCTTCGACCGTCAGGGATGCTTTTCAAGAAGTCCATCCATTCAAGGCGATAGTTGTGCTTTCCTACTTCTTATTTATTTTTTTATTTTTATTTTTTTATTTATTTTATTTATTTGATTTGTTAGCCGCTCCCTCTCCACAAGGGACTCGGGGCGGCGTACAATAAATAAAAGCACATATATATATATTACACGGAGGAGGTAACAACCATTACAATACATAAAATAATAATAATAAGATTAGGAATTAAAATACCCCAGTTTAAAATTACTGATTTAAAAAAGACTGTCAGGAGGAATAAGATGGAATTATGGTTGAGCCAGGCCAGATAATTGAAAAAGGTGGGTCTTGAGTTCTGAACGGAAGGAGCGGAGGTCGGTGGTAATCCTAATGTCGAGGGGGAGGTCATTCCAAAGGGCTGGGCCCATCACAGAGAAGGCCCTACTCCTGGGTGTCGCCCTCTGGCATTGTTTAGTGGATGGCACCCGGAGAAGTCCCTCTCTGTGAGAGCGGATTGGTCGTAGGGATGTATGGGGCAGGATGCGATCCCGCAGGTTGTGCTTTCCTACTTCTTCTAACTCCCTCAATGAAAATGTGATTCTAAGCATTATATCACAGAAGTGAGTACATCCCTTCACATTTTGTAAATATTTAAGCATATCTTTTCATGGGACAACACTGAAGGAATGACACTTGGCTACAATGTAAAGTAGTGAGTATACAGCTTGTATAACAGTGTAAATGTGCTGTCCCCTCAAAATAACCCAACACACAGCCATTACTGTCTAAACTGTTGGTAACAAATATTTACAAAATGTGAGGGAGTGTACTCACTTCTGTGATATACTGAAGCTTCTCATGGTAAGACCCATCACTGATTTATGTTACTTTATTATTTTTTAAGTATATGATTAACAACAATGGCAATGATTTTCCTACAATGAAAGGGCTGCTATGATCTAGCCAGAAACTCTAGACAGAAGCTGTCAGGCAACAGGGTTTGTCTTATGCACATCCAATACACACGTTTGCTGTACATTCAAACTGTGAGAGCCAAGCACATTTCTTTTGTCTTTGCTCTCTGGTTCTAGGATTGTTTCAAAGGAACTCTCTATATTTCCTTCTTTCTTTTAAACAACTTAAGGTCTCCGTTACCTCCCTTTGGAACCATTTATCTTCTTCGTATATAGAAGGCATGCTACATCCAGATATCATACTGATTATCTTACTCTGGATCTTTTCCCAGTTCTATCAGCCCCCACATCATCCTTCCTTGATATTTTGTTTTTCACCCTCACACTGTCAAGCCATCATATTCCACATATTTATAAAAGAGACTCTTCCAAGAGCCTTGAAAAGCTCTGAGATTGAAACATAATGTGTTTAAAGAGCGGGTGTAAGAACGACTCACGTTGTCATTTTGGAAGGAATGGAGGAAGTTGCCTCCCAGTTCACCATCATCTCGTGGAGTGCCCGGAGGATTGCTAATGCCACTTATGTTGTTTGGAGAATTCTACAATTAAAAAGGAAAGGGGGAGGGGAGAGGAAGGGGAAACACACAGACCACACATATACACACTGAAGTGAGACGGTGTTTTTCAGCAATGTGTACACAAACAAATATAAGCAAATACATTGTTCTCGGATGAGCAAAAGATAGCTAAACATGACGCTTGTGCATAGAAAGAAAGTGTTGCACTTCATTTAGAGCGTACGGATCTTCATCTGCTAAGTCAACAGGGGAAGTCTGCTAACTTCTGGCTAACTAATAAATGTGGACCGGAGGTTGAACACTTCCTCCCTACTTTCACCCCATAGTATCCTATAATCCTAAATTTGACATTTAATACAAAAAAGGATAAGAAGCCCCCACCTAATTATATTAGCAACATGTTGACTTACTTTTGGAAGTCCATCAATGTCTCCTGACCCTTATGAAAGAAGATTGGGATGGTGGGATGGAGAGGAAGAGGGAAAAACAGGCTGTTAGTGGAAAGGAGTTTGCTTCCCTCTTCTAAATCAACATTTTCCCCAACTAGCATTGAAACATTGTAGATCCTGAACCTATATGCAGGAAATAAGAGGCTGCTGCAAAAGGTAGGGCTGGACCTTCTGGGAAGCAGCTGGCAGTACATTAGTTGAGTTGCAGGTCACAGCTGGGCTAATGCAAACCTTTTAACATTTGCCTCCAGAAAGGGAACTGCTGGGGGACACCTCAGCTGCCATTCCTTTGCATGGAAAACTCCCCGGAGCAGAGCCCAGCTCACCTTCCTCACAGCACTAGAGTAATGGCCTAATCGAGTTGCTACGGCCTCGGCTCCCTCCCGTGAGCTTTCTGACACTGATCAAGATGGAGCACAGCACCTCTACTTCAGCAAGATGTATAAGGCAAGCATGGGAGGTTAATGGGTCTTTCTGCTGCTTTAATTAAAACACACACACCACAGATAGGTTCATGCTGCTTCTTCTCTGTTATCTATCAACAGGAGTGCAGCGAGCCCGTGACCAGCGGTTCCTGTTTTCTGGCTAATTTTCGACACTACGAGTGTTTAAGAATGGCAAAGGCATTGGGATTGCTGATTATCGACATAGAGCTAGCCACTTATGGAAACATGGAGGAATTCCAGAAAAATAAGGAACAGGAAAATCAAAGCCATCCATTTACGAATGAGAAGGTCCTACACGCTCTGAACGCAAAGAGCATTAGTTCCAGAAAAGTATAGCGTATCAGGGCAAAGGTGATACCAATATAATGTTAGTCGCACAACACTTTTATTCCTGTCGTAGTATTGAGCCTTTAAAAATTTCCTGCAGTACCCGTGAGTGATGCCATGAGAGCCCAAGAGGTAGCATAGAAAAATAAAATGGCAGTGGTCTGTGGCCCATGTTACTGGGTTAGGCTGGAGGTGGGTGGGAGAGAGTATGTTGGAGTGGGGAACTATGGAAGGAAGCAGCCTGCTAAAGCAGAAAGGATATTAGATCAGTGATCCCCAATCTTTACAACTTGGCGGCCTGGGGGGGGGGGCGAGAGGGGAACTGGCCATGTTAGTGTGGGCTGGCCTTCACAGTAATGTGCAGGGCCCCCCGCTCCTCTCTCTCAAGTTGAACTGTATGTGTGCACGCTGGGTGCATATGCATTGGCCAACCACTTGCATGGCCCAGTTCTGAAAAGGCCATGCCCTGGTAGTGGTCTGCAGCCTGGGGGTTGGGGACCCCTGTACTAGATTAAAGGTTGTCTCCTGGAGAGAGCTTACTAAAACTGACTAAGGGAAGCCCCTAATTCTTCTGTCTGCATTCTGACCAAAGTCTTACTACAAGGCCTCCTCTCCTAGTTTCCCACAACTCACTCTGACTTTAGAATGATTTGGCTTCCTTGTACCATATATAAATTGAGCCACTCATTGGATGTGGCTTACCCAATCAGAAACCTCCATAAGAACCAACTTCTATTAAAAGACAGAATCCTATGTGACTTTGCCCCGAATATTTTTCGTTCAGCTTACCTAATGAGCCATTCATGTGATGGGGTTCCATCCCACCCATGCCTCCCATGGGACCATCTGATCCAGGCCCCATTGGGAACTGAAAGGGGGGAAAAGAAGGCATCCGTTATGATTGACCATTTGTATTATAACATGCCACCCAACCCCTTATGTATTAACACTACAACGTTCAGAAGGTTAATATGCCCTGCAAACTAATTATTTTTGGAAGTCTGCTACTAGAAAAAGAAAATCTGATGGATTCAAAAGAGAGAACAGCTAGTCATATCCAATTCCCATCAGTTAAAGATGTGGTAAAACATCCTTATTTTTAATATATTGGACTTTATTGCATCTATACCAGACAGCTGCCTAAGCTTTGAAAGAAAGCTGAAATTATCACTGCCTTGAAGAGAGAGTATAGCAGTGTTGTACACTTTCTGAAGTAAATGAGGAGGAGGGAAGCTTCAGAACAACCCCTGGTAATTAGTTTTAACTAAGTGTGCAAGATGGAGTAGGGTTCAAGCTGTGTCCTCTTTTAAAAAACAGCCCACTCTCAGCAACGCATGTGATGGTCTTGACCAGAGCCATATAAATGCTACATATTTTAATAAGCATAAAAAATTAACAAAGTCCTGAAGAGTTAATCACTTGTTAATGGTTTGTTTTATTTCTATTTTGAAATAAATGGCTGAAATCAATTAAACTGCTTTACCCTCAACTGATGAAGTTAATTATGATTTGTTATGGTATGTGATATGTAAATTATTAGAAGGCAGACTTACATTCGACCGACTGCCTCCAGGCGGTACAGGATTAATCATTGTGTAGATGTTGTCACTTGAATTTGTCGAATCTATAGAACAGTGAAATCCACTAAGTCAGGGTGATTAATTCATTTCTTAATTAAAACAAACTCATGCCACTTGAACTCATTCTTTCGAGCTTTATCACCTAAAATTCCCTCTAAGTACCACCATTTTCTGGCTAATTTGTATTTAATGAAGATTCACAAAGTTTTTAATCACAGAAATTCAACTGTGAAAAGAAGTCTCTGCTACTAACCAAGGATCTGGAAGCCTTTTTGCTACAAGAGATGAAGAAAGATAATTTCCTGCCACATGCCACTTAGCGCCTCAAAATTAGCCAGTGCAATTATCTCACTACACCATAATCTTTTTTTTCTTCTATTTGAAAGAAGAGTAATATTTGTCATTTCACTTATTATCTTCCCCAATAAAGCAAGAATCTAGGCTTTTAGCGCTGGTAGCAGGAGGAAAGACACAGTCAAGCTGTAGAATGCAAACAGAAAGATTGATAAGCAGGCCACAGTAACAGAATTAAAAAAAGAGGGAAGATTTGTGGCTGAATTAACATATGGATTGTTTTATTATGATCTAGTAAGAAATGTAGGTCAGAGTCCTCATAAAAATGCAGCAGGAAAGCAGCGATAATACTGAAGTGTAGCTCCACCTCTGCAGCTGTTGTGCACCCTTGTTACATGCAACAGGCTCACTTTCTTCCAATGTCCCTTTCTTTCTTCTTCTTCTTCCAATTGAGGCTCAAAGTGTGAGCCAAATCAAATTTTGACCCTTTCAGAATACTCACTTCACTGAGCCAGCATGGCTGGCTCAGGAATTCTGGGAGTTGAAGTCCACAAGTCATAAAAGGGCCATAGTTCCCCACCTCTGCTGTAAATGAACCAGGGCTAGGAGGGGATTTTATGCAGCCTTCTGGGAAGACATGTGGAGAAGCAGAGCACTCAACGTAGGGAACACCACTGTACAAAGCGACCTTCTGAAACTGTTGTGCATCCTCTGCAGTGTAAAGCTGAGTAATGTGTTCCTGGCTACTCCTCTGAGGAATTCCTTGGCCCCAGTACTGGGAAATCCCACAAAAGTTGGAATTTTGCAGCCTTAGCCATGCTGGATTTAGGGAGTTTAATAGGGTTTATTTTACATTTCCCTAAGTTAGATTCTACAAATAACTTAAGACACGTTTCACCTTGGATAAAAAGTGTCACCAGGATGATGAAAAAAACCACGAAATAAGCCTATTCTAGTAAGTCAACATTTATTAAAAACTATTGGTCAAGGGAAGCAGTGCCACACTTAACCTGCTTGCCAGGAACTTGGTGCTGATTGAAAACTAACTTCAGATGAATGCAGAAAGGCTGAGCCACAGATGAACACTCCCCATCTCCATTGTCTAATTCCTACTGTATAACTTCCCCGTGCTTTAAGCCTAACAGAACCTAAGCAATAAGTGCTGGGAAGGAAGGAAGGAAGGAAGGAAGGAAGGAAGGAAGGGAGGGAGGGAGGGAGGGAGGGAGGGAGGGAGGGAGGGAAGGAAGGAAGGAAGGAAGGAATGAATGAATTGTGGAATCATTTTCATTTGATTATTGTCTGCAGCTGTTCCAAAACAAATAGGGCATCAACCACACGCAAAGTTATGTTGTGACTTTCCATCAAGGCCAACAATGAAAGAAATTCTTTCTCTCCCACGCCGCCTTTCTCGTTCTCTCCCCCATTCCTTACCTGCAGGGCTAGGCATGATGGGTGTTCCAGGAGGACCTCCGCCACCAGGGGGCCCCTGTTGACAAGATTAAATAGGCATCAGGCACCACTGTGATAACATAGCCTGCGATAGGTCAGCCAGATCTTGCTGCTGTCAGCAACAATGTCTCACCTTGGTATTCAGCCAAGCATTAATCTCCTGCTAAAACCTCTGATGCACCCTTGCAGCCAAAGTGCAATTTCTTTGTTTAAGCCTCAGGAAAAATGAAGGTTTTACAGAGAGATAATAAGGTGCTTCTATGCAAGATGCTCACACTGGGTCTATCTGTTGGGGAAGGAACAGAAGAAGGAGGACCATCCTTTCTGTAACCTTCACTCATGCAGAAGTTGCAACAATAAGCGGGTAGTTTAGAGCATTGTAACTTGTGACGTGAATGTCTTAACCCGATGGTCTGATTCCAGTCCAATTAAGAATACAGCTGCTAAAAATTCTGACTGTAATTACTCTAAGATGAATTAAAATTCGAGAGGGACTTCTTCGGGTGCCGTCCGCTAAACAGTGTCGGGGGGCGACACCCAGGAGCAGAGCCTTCTCTGTGATGGGCCCAGCCCTGTGGAATGACCTCCCCCCGTGACATCAGGATTACTTCCGATCTCCGCTCCTTCCATGTACAGCTGAAGACCCACCTCTTTCAATTATCTGGCCTGGCTCAACCGTAATTTTTCTTACTCCTCCTGACAGTCCTTTTAAATTTTTAAATTTTAAATTGTGTTTTTACAATTGGGGTATTTTAATGGTGATTTTTAACTGTCTAAATGTGATGTAATTTGTTACCTCCTCCGTGCATGTATGTCTTTGTACATATGTATGTTTATATGTTTGTACATATGTTTTATGTTTTATATGCTTTATTGTACGCCGCCCCGAGTCCTGTCTGGAAAGGGAGCGGCTAATAAATTACAAATTAATTAATTAATTAATTAAAAAATGGGAGCATCACAAGCACAACATCATTCACAATGCTGGGGGTTAGAAAGGTACCATATTTTTCGGAGTATAAGACGCATCTTTCCCCCGCTAAAAGAGGGTGAAAAATTGGGTGCGTCTTATACACTGAATGTAGCTCCACCCACCCACCGGCCCCCAACCTTTGGCTCTGCCTCCCAGCAATTTACCTCCTTGCAGCAAATGGAGAAAATGGGGCATGCTGAGGGGGCAATAGGCTATGGCAGCGATGGCGAACCTTTTTTGGCTCGCGTGCTACAAGTGGGGGGAGCGCAGTGGGGTCGTGTGCCTGCGTGCCGCACCCATAATGCAATGCGTGACCACCCCAGTGCGCATGCGCGCACAAAAGGCGCTCCCCCCATTTTTACATGCTTTTTTCGCCCTCCCCAGGCTCCAGAGGCTTTATAGGAGCCTGGGGAGGGCGAAAAGAGCCTCCCCCCCGGAGGCTTCAGGGATCATCCGGAGGCTTCCCTGAAGCCTTCGGAACGCTTAAAATGACCCTCCGTGCAAACCGGAAGTCACTTCCGGTTTGCTCGGAGGGTCATTTTAAGCGCTCCGAAAACTTCAGGGACCGTCTGGAGGCTTCCCTGACCTCTGGTTTGCTCTGAGGGTCGTTTTAAGCATTCAGAAGGCTTCAGGGAAGCCTCCGGACGGTCCCTGAAGCCTCCGGGGGAGCAGGGGAGGCTCTTTTTGCCGAAAAATGGCTTTTAAAAATGGTGAACTCAGCTGCATGCGCGCGCTGGCCAGCTGGCAGGGCAGCGCCTCACGTTCCCTGAAAAATGGCTCCGCGTGCCACCTGTGGCACGCGTGCCATAGGTTTGCCATCACTGGGCTATGGCAATCCCTGCAGCCTGAAACAGCTGATGATCGGAAGCCCCAGGCTTAAATTGAAACTGAAAGTGAAACTTGCTGTTTGCTGTAATGAGCCAAATTGCTGGGAGGCAGAGGCAGATTTTTTTTCTTTTAATCAGGCTAAACTGAAACAGGCTGTTTGCTGCAAGGAGTCAATATAGTTAATAACTCTAAATGCCTGTAGAATGTTCAAATTATTAGACTTACTTTTTAAAGACTGCTTTATTATTGTTCTAGACAACTTAACAAAATGAAGAAGCTTTTTAAAATAAATGCTTGATCTTATACGTCTTATACTTTGGAGCGTCTTATACTCCAAAAACATACGATATTTCTTTCCATACTTTAAGGCAGTATTTCTCAGCCATGGTGATTTTAAGACACATGGACTTCAATTCCCAGAATTCCCTGGTCAGTGTGGCTGGCTGAGGAATTATGGAAGTTGTGGTCCCTGTGTCTTAAAGCCCCCTAGGTTATAAGAAATGCTGCTTTAGGAGGAAATGACTTCTTATGCTAATCAACATCCTCTCTTTCAGCATGCTTTATGCACTATGCTTCCTGGAACAAGAAATGTTTTTCCCAATGATGTCTATGATTTGCATATTATACAGAGGTGGATGCTGCCCTTCGGCAGGATAAACAATGCCAACAGCACGAACACTTATAACAATAATCTAGGCCAGGGGCCTTCAACCTTGGCAACTTTAAGCCTGGTGGACTTCAGCTCCCAGAATTCCCCAGCCAGCCTTGCTGGCTGGGAAATTCTGGGAGTTGAAGTCCACCAGGCTTAAAGTTGCCAAGGTTGGACACTCCTGATCTAGGCTGTATACTTGTGAATTCAAGTATCCCTAGATCTAGTCAACAAATGTACTGCCACTTCATGACTTCAGCTCAATGACTTGTGAAACTTCCTCCTCCCAGTTGCGGTGGCTTTTCCCACCAGATCTGAGAGAATGGAGAGGTTCTGGGACCTTCAATAAAATGGCATCACCTCGCAGGTCTAGGAGCCTCTGTTATGGTGCTTGTCTTATGGAACAGCATCTCCATGGGGATAATAAAGGTTCTGACCCGGTTGGCTTTCCAGAAGATTGCAAGGTCCAGGCTCTGGGATATTAATGGACCTCATTTTTTTCAATACAGTCTTGATTTGGGTTTTTAACTGATCTGGATTTGTAGGGTTGATTTGTAGGATTTGACCAGGCTGAGCCTGAGGGTGGGGTCAAATGAATCATCAGTTTGGAGTCTCTATACTCCAGTGGTGGGTTCCGGCTCCTGTTGCAACTGGTACACTGCAAAGGGGCTGGGCGCCCACCACATGCATGCGTGCAGCGCGCACATGCGTACCCACCACCCATGATGCTCCATCTGCTCGGCGGAGCATCGCACAGGTGCCATACGCTCCATGCGTGTGCGCAAATGCCTCTGTCAGCTCAAATACAGGTAAGGAGAATGGGCGGGTGGGTGGGCCCTCTGGAGCACCTTACCGGAACAGTACCTGATGCTCCTAACAGGCACCGGTACACTCGTACCGGGGCGTACCCCACCACTGCTATACTCCAATAAGAGACCTGAATCCATCCCCCTTTGAAGTCCATTGACTCTTACCTGGCACCAATTTCCCTTGGCCATTAGTAGATCAGATTCCCGTGTATAGGTAGCATGGAATAAACTTATGGTACTTTTGAAGTCTATCCTGGTTCCTGACTTTTTGCACCTGACAGGATTATGGATAACCTTTTCCCCCCTATGTGCACTGCCCACTGATTAGATGGGATTATGGATAACGTTCCCCCCCGTGTGCACTGTCCACTGATTAGATGGGCGGCCACGCAAATTTGTTTAACCACTGAATTTTCAAAAAAAATATGAGCTTACCACATATGTACCAGGTGATGAAGAAGAGTAGGGAATCTGTGAACAAACCAAAGCGCACGCATTACTTTTCCAAAAGGGAGCTTTTGACAAGGGAGGTTGAGAACCCTAATAAAAATATTCATTGCTTTTAAATATGCTCAGAGGAGAGGACAGTTGCCCAGAAGGAAATGGAGGATATCCCTTGTCTCCTGGCTCCGGATGATGCCCCACTGGGAAGACAGAGCAAGGGATGCAACATAGATGAAAAGGGAGATGCAGGAAGAAGAAATAAACCAAATTCCAAGGTCCAAGTGATAAAGGCATTCCGTAGAAAAAAAACACTTACTGAGTTAGCGCTGTTGGGGTTGGGCCATGGTCTACCAGCTCCTGGACCCCTGGAGTTCAAGAAAAGAAACAAGCTTTTAGTGTGCGCACGCAAGCACACGCTTACTCGAGCCTAAGCAGAGAGTAAAACAGCGCTCATTTCCACATCAAATGAAAGGTACATCAGTCAAAAGCCAGGAGCACAAGAAATGCCTTACATGTTAATCCCAGGCATGCCGGGCCCTAGAGAGTTGGGTGGAGGTCTCATTCCGCCGCCATAGTTCTGCAATGATAACCAAGGATCAGTCTACCATAACGAGAAGGGAAACCGGAGAAGAAAAGAGAAAGGAAAAAAAACAAACAAAAACGAGAGGGTTAGTTTGTGAAAATGAACTTTAATTTAAAAAAAAAAGATGATGACAATGAACATACAGGTCAACTTAGCAACTTCTAAAAGTGAAACAGGGCTGGGGCAACTCTCATTTTGCTTGTTTGACTGGAAAAAGTCTTTTTTTCCCCCCTATTTTTTTTTAAATCTTAAAAGCCACCAGGTTTCCCTCTCTTTGTAGAGATTATAATACTAGAAACACCCATCAGGCAAAAGCTTCTGGCACTGCCCAAGGTATATCAACAAGGGAATAACCTCACCTGGAAAATATGTAAGATCTAAGAAAGTAATTCAAGCCAAAAATCAACCAACCAAATGCAGTTTGTTCCTTACACATGAATCCAAGCAAGTAGGGGATGTAAAATAATTAAATTACTTGCTTGGGGTGGGGTGACAGTTGTGGAGAGACTGATGTGAGGAAGCAGAACATGAGAGAGAGGGGAGTGAGAGACAAGACAAAGAGAGAGAGAGAGAGAGATTAATTCTGCTTTAGGAAATACAGAATAATGAGCAAGCAATGGGTTTGCCCAAGAGCAGATGTTGACAGCACCACAGAGTGTGTAGCAGGTTTGCAAAGAGCATTCCTTCCTCCCAAAAGTTTGTCTTCAACAACAGTAACCAAGAGCAATGCTGATCAAGTAGCATCCACTGCATACCTTTTATTTTATTTCTTAAAACATCACAATCACGAAAGACATAAAGGACTTTTCTGGCCAAAGTAAACAACATTATGGGTCTGTTAATGTGATTACTAAAACCCCTTAAAATTAGAGCACTTAAATCTTAAGTGTTAAAGTGGCCGTTTTTAAATTCCCTTCTACATATCCAAATGTCTGCTTCGCCCAATCTTCCAGATATCAATCTTCAGAAAAAGTCAATGCAAGTTAGGCATAACAATTTGCTTTGAAAATGGGTCTAAAGAGGGAAAGGGAGCAAATCCATCATGTTGTTGGTAACATGCAGGGCTATGGTGGCGCAGTGGTTAGAGTGCAGTATTGCAGGCTACTTCTACTGGCTGCTGCCTGCCTGCAATTTGGCAGTTCAAATCTCACCAGGCTCAAGGTTGACTCAGCCTTCCATCTTTCCAAGGTGGGTAAAATGAGGACCCAAATTGTTGGGGGCAATATGCTGACTCTGTAAACCTCTTAGAGGGGGCTATAAAGCACTGTGAAGCGGTATATAAGTCAAAATGCTATTGCTATTGCTACTGTTTAAGAAGCAGCAATGAATAGGGACTTGTGGTTGACGTATATAAAATATGAGTCAAGTCCACAACTCCTGCTCCTTGGCTGACTCCTTGGTATCTTACCCATGACAATGTTCTCTATGCAGAAATTGTAAATGCTACTGAATATAAGCCAGGTCTGATTGTATGATCCCTGTACTGAAAGACCTGCACAGGTTGCTGGTTACCAAATGGGCTATTTTTCCCATCACGTTGTCCTAACCAAATGAAACACAGCTATGCTTTATAATTAGGAGGTAAAACACAACCTTTATTCCTGAGAGACAAAAAGATTGAAATATTAAATGAAAAAAATATATAATTCCCCATCTAACAGTCCATTACAGCCTCCACTTGATAGTACTTTTTTAAAAAAATCAACATTTAATCTTTTATTGGCTGGAACATTACTCACAAAGTGGAACAATTGCAACCAGGAAGAAAGGATTTGCTCCCAGTTCCTCACTCATGGCCCATACACAGAAAAAGCACATTACTGGTAGAAAGCTTGTCTCTAATATTCACACAAGGCTTCGTAAAGATATGGTGCAATCACGCCTGCCGCTTACAATGGCTAAATGAAATGCCTACAACTCCAAAAGTATGAAAGAATGCTACAGCTAATATGCTATTTCATCTTGATGAGAAGCACCTGGCTTGCTTGAGATATGTCGTGAATCCAGAACCTTTAGCGAGGCCGCCTTTGTTTGGCTGGTGCAATTATAAGAAATGCAAACTTTTGTGATGGTGTATGAGGAACTATTGAGAGCTTTGAGGTCACCAAGAGTTCCAGACCATTAAACCAGACAAAAGAGCACCTGCAATCTAGACTTGCTTGGAAATGCAATCTCCTTTTTCTCTTTCCTGGTAGATTCTCATTCTTTACTGGGTATCACTACTGTTCGTACACTTTTCTTCGTGTGATATACTTCACAAAATAGGTAAACATGCTGCTTTCCTAGCCAGAATTGATGCAGAAGATTTACATAGGGCGCTTCATCTCAATCCCTGCAGAAACAAGACTTAAGATTTCAGCACAAATGTCCTCCAAAATTCATCAAAATTTATCTGCCTCCTTCTCCAAATCTAGATACACTTTTGCATATGCCTGTCTAATTATCTAATCTTACCCTAACAGTAATTGGTCTGAGTGAGTGCTCTCTTATACTTGCATATTTTGTTTATTCTAGTAGAAGTACAGGGCTAGAGTGCAGGTCTGATTGAATCAAGAAGAGCAATATGGTAAGAAAAGTTTGTAATGCTCAGTACTTTTGCTGTTGCAGCAAATATGAGGAATAACACGGGATATTAGTTGATGCATGCAATTTGCAGCAAGAAACCAAAACATATTCTTGCACATTTTCCTTCTAAGATGCTATCCAATACTTTGCAAGATTACAATATCAAATTTGCTGGAATAGATTAAGAAAAATGATTTTCCAAAGGCTATTAGCCCACTTTCCTTAGCAAATGGATATTCTTTCATGTGCTCATTTTCTGGGCCGCATTCTGCATTGGATGCTTATAGTTTCTGCTTAGGAGAATACAAACATACTGCTTCTTTTCTATTTCCAAGCTGTTCTCACCATTATTCATTGTGATAATTGTTCCAATTGGGCTTAGCACTAGTTTTGCATAACCACAGTTTGAAAGATTCAAGTGGGGCAGCAAACCATGAAGTGAACAAGAGAACTATTATGAGAGGCAAGGAAAGGGTGTAGCAAAGCTGCAGCATATTGTGGTCCCTCAGTCCGTATCTGATTTTAGTTACCGACTGAATTACATACAGCGATAAGCTTTGGAGATTCAGTAAGATACAAGTTAGTGAGTTTTGAAAACATGCTTTATATAAGAAAGGTGGGAATCATCCTCTTCGTCACCATCACCACCACCACCACATCACCATCCCAGGTCCTTGGGAAGGATTCACTAGGTCGGCAACAATGCCAAATCTAAACATCTAGCTGACCGTACAAACAACTATGATAATGTTAAGCCATAACCTATGATTTATAAATGGTAATGAGTAAGATCTTTAATATAAGGGCAGCCAAGAATTTTTTAGTTGATTGCAATATTGAGCCTAGACACTATTCAAAACAGAGCCCAGAAGAAATGGGATTTCCATCTGAAGGTGACGTATTTACAAAGCTTCATTAAGAGTGATTTCATCTTCCACTTTTAACTCCCCATTGTTTCTTTCATTTCTCTCCCTCTTACACACAAAGTTCAAAATAAAATTATAGGAGCAACATGAATTTTGATTACTGGCTCTAATGAGTCCTCCATCTAGAAGGCTCCTTAAGCGTTTCTCTGCAATGGCGCTGATGGGCAACATATGTAAGCATGTTTGGAACTCGGACCTCTTGTCTCCAATCTATACAGTGAAGATGATTTTAGCATGTCTCTGCCCCTGGCTGCAAATGCAGGAGAACATAAATATGGCTCTGAAATTCTTGTCATCCCTTAACTGAATGCTACCAAATGATTTCACTTTGACCGGTTTTCTCAAATGGTTAGACGTATACTGCAGTGAGGAATAACGTTCTGTAACTTCAACCCCCACAAAAAACCTGCCTGAAAATGTCACGTGACAAGGAAAGGCCAATGTTTCAACTTGGTGGAGGAAGAAGCTAAGAGAACAAGAAGATGGCAGGACAGAGCCCCAAGAAGCAGCAAGCTTATGAAAGAAGAGGTTTGCATCACTCTCATAAGACAACAATGAATTAACAGGCTACTCAGTTACTTGGAATAGCCAAGCAAAAAATGGACTTAATGAGTGAAGAGAACTTTCACATCTCTTCTGTAAATGACTTTAACCTCTGAAAGTCTGTCTCATGGATCTGGAAACTGTTGGCCTGATTTATCCCTAAGACAATCCTGGGGGCAAAAATAAGCATACTGTAATTTTTTTTAATCTCTGAGCAAGAGCTCTGTAGGCATCTTAGAAACCTATCTAGGTTCTTCAGGTTTAAACTGAATCAAAACTCTAGAAAGCAAAAATGAAGTTCGTCTGGTTACGAAGAGTATTATTTCAATCCACCTACTCTTCCTTTATCTTCCTTCATTTCCTGTCTAGAATGTTGCAAAGGTGAAGTATGTGATTTTTTTTTTAAAAAAGGCAACGGGGGGGGGGGAGAGGGGGAAAGCTTGCTGAGTGGGGTCTATGTGTCTGCTCCTGCTATAAAGAGGTAAATCAAAACAGACGAGACTGCAGCAAATTTAATTATTAACATGAATTCAACTGAAATACATACAGCATTCTATCTGCAGCCTCCTCTCTTCCCACTTTACGTTAAGATTATCATTCCCCGAGTGGGAAAATCCTGATGAAATTGAGGTTGTTGGCCTAGACTAAAAAACCAAAAAAAACCTGAAGGTGGGGAATAGGTGATTGCGTGAAGTACGTGATGGGGAATGTTCTTTTTTTTTTCTGAAGCCCTAACTAAATGTGGGAAGGTGGGATTTTTCCAGACATATGTAAACACACTAATGTAAAATGCATTACCGCTAATGGTAGAGAGAAAAGGTCTTAGAAGGAATGGAAGAGCCCCCAGAGGCTGCTTTTATGATGTTTTGCTTACAAACTTCACAAAGTAGCATGCCTAACACTTGGCACTGGACAAGAGAGGAAGTGGTCTCTGCCCAGGTTTTTACCTGTGGACCTGGGCCCATCGGTCCCATTCCTCGAGGAGGATTCATCCTTTGCATCGGCCCACCCATATTGGGATGCCCTAGTGAGAGAAACAGACAGGAAGATGTTATGGAGTATTATGGAGAAGTAAACAAGGAGCAGAAGGAAAGGCCCATTGAAGGAATTTCTGAAGGCAGCCTCAACATCTGTTACCTTGTTGCCGTGTAGGGTCCATGGAGTTGGGCAGCAATGGTTGTGTACCAGGAACACCTCCTGGAGGCTACGAAAGAGAGAAACAAAGCTGATAAAATCTAAATTATGGCTACCTAAAACAGTTAACATCCTGTTTTTCCTATATTAACTAGAACTACGGATAGATAATACTTTATTTCTAGTCAGGATAGCCCATGCAAAAAACAACAACAACAACAACAACCATAGAACTTGTTTTCAACCAATAACATGTGGTACTGATGTTAAACCATTGGATGCAAGGGCGAGTGAACTGCTTGGAATCCCCTGAGACTGGCATTGTTGAATGTGGGTGGATATGAATCTGAACCCTTTTGCAAGATGAAATTTTAAAAGCTGGGATGAGGAAGTTGTGTCCCTTCAGCTACTGCTTAAATATGACCCTCAGCATGGCATAATTTGCCGAGCAATGTGGAGATGCTGCAAATTCAGCAACATCTAAATATCCACAAGTTACATTTATAGAATGTAACACTGAGATCACCAAATTGGGCCTCAGTAAATGTATTTAACTAGTTCCATATTAGTTTCTATTTTGGATTGAAGTGACTTCATAACATACTTATCTATTTCACATGGAGATGTGCAACCTGCATTTGGAGAAAATGGCCCTTCCTTGGGAACTCAAGTATCAGTTTCTATGTACAGATGCTATGTAGTGATGAGCACATAGCAAAAACTGTCACTCAGTTAAGAAAATCTATCGAGTTATTAGTCTCCCTTCTAAAAGAAATTGGTACTGTTCAGGAACTTCATAAATGATAAATTCTGCTTTCAGAATTTGCTCTAAGTATGCACTGGATTATATATGGACATACTTGGGTACTAAGTTAGAAGAAATAATTATAGGGAAATCACAAAAGAGCACGCTTAGGAAGCCTTCTTTTTCAGAAGTGGGATCCAAAGTGCTTTAAACAATTAACAGCCTTTGGCCAAATAATTTAGCTTGAAATTTAGATAGTATGCACAATTCAGGAAACTTCCACTTCCAAGCTCCAACTTGTTCGTTGTTATATAGGCTTTCCAGAAAATCAATTTGTAGAGCACTAATGTGTGATTATCCATATGCTAAGGGGAATCCAGAAGCCTTCTAGTTAGAATTTTTAACTGCAATTTCCCCTGGATCAAATGACAACATTTTAGCGTGGATAAATAACACTTTCAACTCAGTTTGGACCAGAATGGAACATAACTGATAAATATTGCAGACACCTATTCCTATTTCAAACAGGAATAGGCAGACCCATCCCCTGTCTCTTATGTATTTATATATTTATTGTATTTGTTTCCCCAATATATGAGGCAAGCAGAGAATTATTTTTAAGTAGCAGAGTTCATTTTCAACTCTGAACAGAAGGAAGACCATATTGAAAACATTTCCCTCCCTCTCTCTTTTAATGTGCCAGCTCTTTGTAAATTGTATATTTATTCTTCCTAACACAATTTTCCTTGGAGCAATTACTTGTTTTACCCGGCCTTCTTTTCCTTAGCTTTGTCTAGTCCAGGGGTGTCCAAACTTGGGAACTTTAAGACTTGTGGACTTCAACTCCCAGAATTCCCCAGCCAGCTCTGGCTGGGGAATTCTGGGAGTTGAAGTCCACAAGTCTTAAAGTTCCCAAGTTTGGACACCCCTGGTCTAGTCTCTTTTCACTGCCAACAAATATCATTCCCTTATTCACGACCTAGTGACAAAAGGCTTGGGATTAAAATAAATAAATAAAACTAAAAATGAAACGAAAGGAAAAAAGATTGACTCTGATTGCTGCATCGTCAGCAATTATAGACAGGTGGCATGAAATATATATAGCTTCCCTTTTGATTGCTTGTGGCTGATGGGAATCGTAGTCCAAAGATAAGTGAAGGGTATTTGATTGCCTGAATTAAGGACATATATAGGTTGTCCTGGACTTATGATGACAATTAAGCCCCAAATTTCTGTGGCTAAGCAAGGCAGTTGTTAAGTGAGTTGTGCCCTCTTTTACGGCCTTTTCTGCCACAGTTTTAAAGTGAATTGCTGCAATTGTTAAGTACATCATTTGGTTCAGTGAATCTGGCTTCCCGCATTGACTTTGCTTGTTGGAAGCCAGCTGGAAAGCTAACAAATGTCAATCATGTGACCCTGGGACACTGCAACTGTCATAAATACATGCCAGTTGCCAAGTGTCTGAATTTTGATCATGTGACCACAGGGATGATGCAACAGTTATAAGTGTGAAAACTGGTCATAAATCATTTTTTTCAGTGCTGTTGTAACTTTGAATGGACACTAAATTAATGGTTGTAAGTCAAGGAATAACTATATTGTAGGACATTTTGCTTCTTGCCAATGGGAAGGGAAATTCTACTAAAGGCAGTATCTTTAGTACACTACACTGAATTGTAGCTTTACCTTTGAATAAATTATGGTGTTTTGTGCTCCCTTACTTATTTTTCAGAGGCAAGCTCTGTTGAAGAGTTTCACAGGATTCACATATATTTAAATCTAACCAATTTATTCACTGATTCATTTGTATTTCAACAGATTAATCTACAATTAAATATTTGACAGATCCATATTAATTTATTTTTACAGCTATCTCTGAAAGAATACTAAGTTTATTAATATCATTATTACACATTCATTGAAGAAAGCAGTTTACCTCATGTTATGTTCACAGCAGACAGCACAAAATAGAAATGTTTTATTCTGATGTCAACTACTGCTGGCAAGCGCATTTCCTGTGTACGCCCCTTCCTTCACCCTTGTTTTAAGTAGCAAGAGTGCTCAAATCACAAATCTTAGGAAAACAACTTCAGCATGCTCAATGTAACTAAGAATATTTAATTTTGAAAGCATGCGGAAGATGTATTTAGAAGATGGCTTGTTCCTATAACCACAACATTTTTGAAAGGTGCACATCACCTGAGTATATGTTGCACAAATCTTTCAATAGCTTCTGGATACCTGTCACTGGGAAAGAATAGTGGGAAGCTACTCCCATATGAATTTATAGCCCCTGTGCAAAACAAAATGCTATACTTGTGCTCTAGTCTCTTAGAACAATTTTAAAACAGATTTTACTGCTGTTTGTTGTGTTATTATCTTAAAGAAAGAGCCCTATAAAAATGGAAGTGTAAATATTTTCTGTGACCAAGGCAGTTTTCTGTATTTCTTTTATAATCTTGTTTGCATGAATCCAATAAAGAATTTGGCTATGTACTGTACTCTTTTTATATTCTAAGCTACATAAGGTGTTTTTTTTAGACCTACAGATTTTATTTCTGCCAGCAAAACTTCATCTGCAATGAAACATGCTTAGTGTAAGAATAGGTAGATATTTTATCAAAGCTTGTTTCTTTCCTCCTGTGTATATGTATCTCAATCTGAATACATGTAGTCCTTGACTTATAACCACAACGAAGCCCAAAATTTCCATTGTAAGCAAGACAGTTGTTAAGTGAGTTTTGCCCCATTTTATGACTTTTCTTGCCAAAGTTGTTAAGTGAATCACTGCATTTGTTAAGTTAGTGGCACGGTTAAGTGCTTCCCCTTTTGGCTGTCCTTGTCAGGAGGTGATCACATGACCCTGGGACACTGCAATTGTCATAAATATAAGCCAGTTGCCAAGCGTCCAAATTTTGTCCACATGACTATGGGGATGCGCCAATGGTCGCAAGTGTGAAAAATAGTCATAGGTTTTTTTTCAGTGTCCTTGTAACTTTGAACGGTCACTAAACGAATGGTTGTAAGTCGAGGACTACCTGTAGTACTGTAAAACGTTATCTGGACTTAAGGCTAATACAGTACCTGGTTTCCCATTCTAATGGGGGGCCGTGGGCCTCCTGCGTATCTCGGTGACATAAAAGGCTGTAAGCATATAAAAATAGTTGAGTGGCAATGAATGTTTAAAAGTGGAAGTCAACATTTTGCACTCTCATTTGCACATGCACATGAAAAATGACTCCCTCACACACTATAGACACACATACATTTCATTAAGTATTTTTGAGGTAGAGTCTAAACCAACCCAATAATAAATTCAACATCCTGTATTCCATGCAACTTATAATTTGACAAATATATACAAAAGCAGATTAAACAAAAGAAAAACTCCTGTTGGTAAGTATTTTGTTTCAAAATCTCTGGTGTGTATGTGTTGTGTGTATAGATTTTAAACTTTGGCAGTTGTAGATTCAACTGTTAAAATTAACCCAAAACGTCTGTACTGGATATTTTTTTTACAGAGTTTGTTAAATGAAAATGAGCCTTAAGAAGGGTTGAGTATAAAATATTCCAATGACAGGTTGTGAAAACATGTTCTTAAACCATATTTAGGGGAAAAAAGAGTAAAAATTATATTTGCATGTAAATTAGCATCCGTGAAATGAAAAGCTGTTTCCTAAACTGATATCAATAAAACAAGTTCAACCCAGAAAAAAAGCAGACATCTTAATGGAGATGGAATGGAATAAGCATTTGGGCCCCACAGCTTGAGTAGAAATAAATCTGCAAAGTTACTGGAATGATCCCGGAGCTACATATAATGAACTTAACAGAAGAGAAGGACCCCTACATGCTAAAAAGTTTCACTCAGAACACACATATCACCAGACTCAGGGTTTTACCTGACTGTGCGGTCCCATCATGCTGTTGGGGTTGTGAGGTGGAGGCTGTGCGTGTGGCGAGGGCTGAGAGCCAGGCGGTCCCTGTGAGATGGAATAAAAGGTGGTTATAGATTGGATACATCCATATGCAAGAAAAGAGTTGGCTTAACACGTTGATAAATCTTACCAAACAAATACTGTAGTTTGTTTCTATGTTTTACTAACTGGAGAAAAGCTTTTAGATTATAAAGAAAGGGAAAGAGAGAAAGAGGATTTGGGCCATAATGAACAATTCAGTATTAGTCCCCGTAACTGCGCATCATTCTTGAAAATGCCACTGAAATTCTTCTAATAGTGCTGACATCGGATAGTAAACAAGAAGTGAACATTATTATTTAGCCATTTTTCTTAGGATTCTGAGTAATGCATCGAATGGGTTTCTTTAGTAATTGCAATATCTGGATTAGAAACCATTAATGAATATTCTGTTGCTTTGTCACTTGGTCCAATGTTGATGTTCCACTGTTCATGGACAGCTTAAAATACACACAAGGTGTAGCAACACATAATTGGTGAGCAGACATTTTTATTGCCATACCTTACTAAATACAAACTGTGATCTCAATTAATACAATATCTTCCAAATACTTTAAATATTCCCTTGTCTAGACTCACTAAAAACAGCACACATGGCATCACAGAAATATAGCATGTCTACCAAATCTGTCCTGGTATCTTCCTGCATTAAAACATGTTTTCCCCAAGCTATGTTAATCAGACATTTTGCATAAGCCTAACATGTAGCAAATTTGTTTGATGGTATGAATCGTGATGCAGAGTTGGACCACATAGTTCTATCTGAAAATAATACCTACTGATGCAAGTCTCACTTTTCCTCAATATTGGATCACCGGTAAATGCATTTGTTTTTTTGTTTTTTTTAATTAAAAGAGTTTTGTACAAACAATTTTTCCCCCTTTTCACCCCCCCCCCGCCATACAATATAAATCTCATACAAATGCTATACCCCCCCCAACCCCCCCACAAAAATTCACTTTCAAATATTATATCAAATACTTTGCCCCCTCCTCTCCCCCCATCTTAAAATAGATTACTCGTAACCCCTCTCCTCCCAACAAACACAATATAAATTTCTCTTAGATTAATAATAACACATTGATCCCATTTTCTAAGCTAATTTAACATCTATAACTCTTAATATAAATTTCTCCTAGCATAACAATATTTCATTAATCCCATCTTCTAATTTATTCATACATATATATTACCCCACCCTCCACCCTAACCCTCCCCCACCTCCCACACAAACCCACCCCCCTGACTTCCGCTGTATACCACTCTAACAATTCCAAACATCCCATATACTATTTACTCTGATCATCTATCGGTCTAAACATTCTTACCTAAAGGCTACATAATAACTCCTAGTCTGGTATTTATTCTGTATATAATCAATCCATTTTGCCCATTCCTGTGTGTAATCCTCCTGTTTCTGAGCTTTTAAGAAAGCTGAAATTTTTGCCATTTCAGCGAACCCCGCCACCTTCTGAATCCATTGATCAATTGTCGGTAAAAAATCTTTTTTCCAATGTTGCGCAATCAACAACCTAGCTGCTGTGACCATATACAAGGCCAATTTTGTTTCCCCTTTGGTAAAATCCTTAGCTATACCCAATAAAAACATTTGCGGAGTGAATTGTATTCTTTTCTTAAATACATTCTGCATAACCCACCATATTTTTATCCAAAAAGCTTTCACCTTGTTACAAGTCCACCATACATGAAAAAAGGTAGCATCTAGACACCCGCATCTCCAACATTTTGGTTGAACATTTGGGTACAAATGCATTTGTTTAAATATCTGAGGAATGGGCAAAACAATTTGTTCACTCACAATCCTGTCATAGTAAATTAGCATTTTATTTTCACCCGCCACACAGCTCACGGGAGTTAAAAAAACAAAGAGAGAGGGTGTTTAAATGTATTTCTTCTGCTTCAGAGTACTTCCAATCTAGAAATCTACACCAACAATAGCAAATGAACAGGGGCATTTTAAAAGATGTCTCTACATTCAACATAGAGATGTCCAACAAGTAGGGAAGACATTTGTTTCAATCAAAAACAAACCCATTGTGTCAAGCTACCTAGAGCCAGGCATGCTTTAGCAAAAAGGAACCATGGAATGCTTTGGTTGTTCTGAGTATCAGATAAAACAAAATCCAGATGGAGCAAGTAAGAAAAAGCTGACCTGCAATGGCCTCTTTCTCATTTTGGCTGTTCCCAATATGGCATATAATAGCCCCTCCCTGCCCCAAACGTCTCAAGACCGCCTCCCTCTCCATTAACGACCAATGTCCTTGGCTTTTTTGCCATTCTCTTCCACCCCGATCAACCCAACCCTCTTTCTGGAACAAAACAACCCCTTTTCTTGTCCCAAAGATGCTTTTCCAAAACGCAATTGGATATTCTTGTTTTTTCCCCTTTGAAAATGTTTCATCCAAGAAGCTTCTTCAATTCTTGGATGAAAAGTGAAACGTTTTCAAAGGGGGGGAAAAAACCAAGGAAGTCCAGTTGCTTTTTGGGAAAAAACACTTTTGGAATAACCATGATGTGATGTTAACAGATTAATACAGTTGGAAGGGACCTTGTAGGTCACTGTGAATGAGAATCTCCACAGACACTTACAATCTTTTTCCTTCACTTGCACAGAACAAAACACTTGAAACATTCATTTTTCAGCTCAGGTATAGGTTAACCTATTCCCAAAAGTTGTTCCATACAGACATCAGTTCATATTATTATTATTATTATTATTATTATTATTATTATTATTATTATTATTATTATTATTATTATTATTAGAATGGAGTGGCTTGCATATGTAGGAAGTTAGCACCCACCCTGTTCCTAGAGGAATGAAATATTCTAGGAAATATTAAAAAGGCAAAATATTATACTTCCCTGGATGAAAAAAGGAGAAACATGTTTTTAAAGACAAAACAGCTCCCTGCAGCTCCCTGCCCCCACCTTCAGATCCAGGGTGATGGGATTAACACATGGCCCTCAGGACAAGATAGGATTAGCCTTCTACCCATCTCATCACATCAGCACCTGGGAAGATTATATCACCCAGCAAACCTACAAAGTTACCCCTGCATGGCCCCATGGGAGTCTGAAAACCAATCAGAATACATTTCTTGAACAGGAAGCTCCAAGGCAGGGCCCACGAGAGGGTATAAATCTCTCCCCCCTCAATGTACTTTCTTCCTCTGCCCAGGACCAAAAATCCCATGTGATCCTGTCCACCATTAAACCATCTTTCCGAGCAGCTTCCATGTTTCCAGTGCCTTTCTCCCCACTTGGAACTGAAGCAGATAGACATTTCTTCCAACACATATATCTATGCAAAACTACAGCCCAGCCTTTTCGAGATTGCTGCTTATGTTCCCTCACCTTGATTATTCGGTGACCCAAATAAACTTTTTTGGCTATGGATTGGGAAAACCACTATATTTCCTCGGAAGGAAGAAAAAACGTGTTTTTATGGTTTTAAGATCAGTAATACTACAAGTCCAGACTGGTTAGGTTAAACACATTATCCACTTCCGAGATTTGAACTTCTTTTCTAGAGTAAGGTCTGAAACTTGAATATCCAAATTCAGGTTAGGAGGTACATATGTTGCTTGTTTAAATTTTTTTTTGTTCTGTTCTTGCAAATAAAAACAAAATTGTAATTGATCTGGAAAGCAAATACGATTTGTAAGTACATTAGGAGAAGCAACCACACACACACTTCAGGAAGAGCAGGCGAACAGATGTTCCATACCTGCCATGTTAGTAATTTCAACAAGTGTTCGCCTTCTAGCTGCTGCCAGCAATGGCACGGTTTGTTACCATGAGCAATTTTCTTAATTAACAGACATTAATTAGCCATTTAGCAATTTTGCAAGCATTTGTTTAGCAGCTTTCCTAAACATGAATACCACTGTGATAATGGTACTGATTAGAGGATCCCCTAATTAACAGTACAGGGAAGGAAAATTGAAATCACATAAATTTAAAAGGGGAGGGGAAGTTAATGAAGGCAGGACATATTTGCACCTGCAAATCTTTTGTACAAAGGAAACTTGAGTGCAATATAAATAAAGGAGAAAAAGAATTGTTAAGAGTTAACACAGAAAGATACAAACCGAAATCTAAACACACTCTTTGCTGATCCTCCAGGTTATATTTAACCTGGAAAAACTGATTTCCCTTCGCATTAATAGGATCTATTGTGTGCCAGGGTGCTAATGTTTGCTCATTAACTCTTCATTTAACTGAAGGCTCAGAGCTGCTCCTCACATCTTATCTTTGCTCTGGTATCCTTGTTTTAGCGGTGATAGCCAAACAATGACACAATGATGTACAAAAGACATACACGCCTCAACTGTTGTGTTTCCTTTTTAAATAATTATATACAACGAATAGGCAAGAATTAGGATCCTGCCTTCTAATCCTACCCAGGAAAAGCAGTAAGATCTCAATGTACGACTTTCATACCTAACCCAAAACACATATATTTGGTATGTGCCATTGTTACTTATGTTTGAGAATATATGTTCAGACAACATAGAAAACGTGAACTTAATTATTGTGTGCTCTACCAAGATTTGTATCTCTCTGGAAAGGAATCTTTAAAGGGTCTCTGACAGTGCTCAAGAGAAACTAAACATGAAGACTATTTAACTGGAAATAGAAAAGAACTACGGTATATATGTTACCTGATGCTCTTAAAATGCTTTCCTAATTATTTTCCTCTTTTAGCTATGTAAGCTGAATGCCAATCAAAAAATTACTAAATGATTTTGTTTATGGGTTTGTGATAATTCTCCCCCAATATCCAACCCAGAGGAATGACAGCATGAAATGTCTAGTTATCAAAACAGTCTGGAATGAAATGTACTTGTTCCTATGTCCTGTTTTCAATTATGGTGGTTTCTTTTTCCTAACAAACCAGATTTGTTGCGAACAATGCAGAATCTATATGCTACGTGTATCTAGCATGCATTTTGGGGCAGAATGTACAACACAAAGTTCTTGTAATGATACCATAAGTAGCATGTAAAACCTTGCCACTAAAACATTCTAAAAATGACTGTTTAGTTTCAGAAAGAAATTTCTCATTTAATTTTTGCCACAGAAATGTGTTCATCAGTCACCATTTACGCATGTATGTGTTTGTGCAAAGAGAGAGAGAAAGGGAGGTGGAGGCTGTCCAGGAAAATTCACAACTTGAAATATGAACATTAATTACTCATTCCTTTAACCAAACTAGTTTTTATTTTTAAAAGCGTGCAAGTAAATATTACCTGCTATCGAGGATTTAACCTCAGTGATTTAGTACACTGCTTTCCTTTTTATCCACTCAAGAAAAATGTTCTGTTGTTTGTGACATACAATTTTGAAGCAGAAATAATCAGCTGTTAATTGAAATGAGTCATAAAAATGACAAAACCATGTTCCTCTTCAAATGTATTATCAGCTAGCTACTAAAGGAAAGAAAAGAACCGCTTCTAGAAAGCTCAAAGAAACCATCTAATGACTTCAAACTTATTTATTACAACTACCAGCAAAACTGACTGTATCCACTGAATGTTCATACACACCCCAAAGCTGTAAAATGTTTACCTTTGTATCCTACCACACTATTGTATTCCCCAAGCTGTAATATTCAAGCTTCGTATACTCACAGATCTAGACAGAATTCTACATAGTCTTTTCATTCACTTATCCAATTTTATCAAGCAATTTTCTATGATTCTCCTACTTTTAAAAGGTAGCTTCAAAGATAAAATATAAACTAAAACAAATTTGTCCATACTATGAATCTGTTTCTTTTTAATATTTGAAGTTGAATAATATAAAGAGCTCAGTCAAGACAACAGTTATTTATTTTTATCCACCTTTATTATTTTTACAACTAATGCAAGGCAACAAACCTATCCAACCCAACACACCTTCCTCTTCCTATTTTCCCCACAACAACCACCCTGTGAGGTGAGCTGGCCTAAGAGAAAGTGACTGGCCCAAGGTCAGCCGGTTAGCAATCATTCCCTCTCAGCCCAGCTCACCTCACAAGGTATTGCCTTACACCACCAAATAATTAAGATGACTGTTGCAATGCTCACCAGTCTACATTACTGAGCGTAGGCAATACCAAATTAAATGGATACTAATTCCATTCAGCAGCATTATCAGATACATTATCTGTACACTAATATCATTATGAGAGCCAGTTTGGTGCAATGGTTAAGGTGCCAGACTAGAAACCGAGACCGTGAATTATACTTCTACCTCAGGCACGAAGCCAGTTGGGTGACTTTGGGCTAGTCACCCTCAGTCTTAGAAACCAGGCAACGGAGAATCACAAAAACATTGCCAAGAAAACTGTAGGGACTTGTCCAGCATTTGCTAGAAGTTAACACTGACTCAAAGGTACAACAAAATTAAATGTCAGGCTACATAAGAAAGATTTCTCAACTATAGTTAAGAGAGAGAAGCAGACCAAAGGATTTCAGGACTGTATCTTCCTGCTTTGAACTAATCGTCAATTTAATAACTAGTTTCTGATTGGCACAGTACTAATCAGTAATGTAACTCAGCTATATCCCTTAAGGTATATCTTGTATTTCCGGTCTAGAAAGACATTCAACTGGCCTTAGCTGCACTTAATACAGATACTAACTCTCATATCGTAACAGAATTTAAGGTAAGCAAAACGCATCTGCTGTTCTATGTAGGTAAGTGGTTTGGCAAGGGATACTGTGATTTCATGGCCTTCTCCTTATCACTTAACCACAGTTTAAGACAGCCAATACAGTTCCCATTATCTGAATTGTGCGCGACAAATAGCTCTGCTCTAGTGGAAAAATCACTTGGTTAAAAGATGGCAAGATATGAGATGCGGGGCTAGTACAAGTAGTGCTTTTGAAACACATCAATCAATTACTCACAAACGCAATGAATTTGTAAGAATTTTTTTAAAATTCAAAATATTTAGACTCAGAAGAGATTTGGAAGAGAGGAAGGAGAATCTCAGACCACTAAGAGTAGGCAACGGAATGACAGATGAACTCGGTAATGGCAAGTACTACCTGCTAAGTGATTCACTTGGAGGGATAATCGCACTCACTGGAGACATGGAAATGGATCTTAATGTACATACAGCTTTTTCACACAGCTGCTCATTATTCTGCATTCACCACAAGGACAATGGAAAGTGACTACTCCCATCCATCCACCTATCCACTAGACTTACAAGAGCTACAGAGAAGCCCCATCTCTTATGTTTTATAGCAATAGACATAAAACTGCATTCAAATATTGTGCTTCAGTGATGAAATAACTGTTAGGTTGGATTAATGTAATTAAGTGGGGGGAAAGGCTGGTAACTCTTTAAATTGATGTGAGAATTTAGTTCCCGCAGGATTCCATGATGGACAGGTTTTTTTCCATGAGGCATTTTTTTAAAGGGGGAATATTTTTAATAAGTCAATTAAGAAGGCACAAAATACAATAGCTTTTGAAATCATGAAGTTAGTGTACTTCATAATGTGAAACATTATAAAATAGGATGGAAAGATAAATAAAGGCTGGCTTGATGTTGGAAATTATGAGGACTGAATGACCAAAGAAGGAACACTTTAAGTGGGCTGTAGGTAGGGATTTGAGCACTGTGTAAACCAGGGCTGTCAAACCCGTGGCCCACAACCCAGATGCGTCATGCGCTGGCTCCGCCCACATCCATTTAGCAAAGGAAGGGAAAGTCCCGATACATCACGTGATGTCACAACGATGACCCGAGTTTGACACCCCTGGTGTAAACACATAAAGCCCGTTACAAAGGAGCAATGTGTCCTGGATGCTAGAGACTTGCTCTACTACTTGTGTGCCTCCCTTGGCCTCCTCAGTTGCCTTAGCCCTCTGCGGGTTTGTTGTGGTTGAGACCTCCCTCATTAAAGTCTGTTTTGTCTACAGGACATGTGCAACTAGTTTTGTTCTTATGGGACATTTTTGGCAAAGTGGCTGGTTGTTGGGATGGTAAGGGAAGATATAGAAAGCTTTTCAGCAGCTCCTCTGACAATTTGTTAGTTGCTTTGGGGAACTTACTGAGAAGTCATTCTGGTTAGGGAAAAGCAAAGCAGGTGGCATGTAGGAAGGTGTACATGGAAAAGGGGTTATTGGTGATCACTGTAAGCTTTGTGTGTGTTGTGGCTTGGGGTACCATGTGTTTTCCTTTGCTTCGCCCTTCCAGTTTGGATTCTTTCTTTTCCTGTAATATCTACTGCTGCTTCCCTAATGGGAAATGGACTGATGATGTCATGGAATGTTGTTGTACTTTTCTGCTGCATGGGCTCATGGGATGCTACGCATTTTGTGGAGGAAGTCGGCATATTCCCTACTTTCTTCAGGATGCTGTGATATTTCAAATGGATGATGCATTAGAATGAAAAGGAAATGTAATAATTCCTCCAACTCCATCCTTTTAAATACAAAGTCCGTATTTGAACTTGCCTCTGTGGACAAATAAAATATGTGGATTTTCTGGAAATAGAAACTAGAGCTTATTGGGTGCAGCACCTGCTTAACCATGTCCCCCATCCTCTTCATCCTGCTAGCAATTAGTCCCAGATTTTCTATTAAGATATAAATACCTTCCAACAGCGTGGAATCCAACTGTTGTATGGTTAACATTTGATATTATTTAAAAAACGGTAATCAGTCAAAGCAGTTTATTTTGTTTTATCATTTGAAATGAATGTCTTTTAATTCATTCATTCAATTCATTTAAAAGCAATGGCATTTAAAACAGGACTTATTGATATTTCTTATTTGGTAATAATATGGCCACGGCATTGTATCTTTGTTTATAGAGAAGCGTCTGATCAATCAGAATTGACAACAAGGTGAGACAGTCCATCTCCAGGAGTGCAAATTCCTTCTAAAGCCCTCAAATTTATTAGTGTTGGCACAGCTAACGCATGTCAGTTTTAACTGAAATATGTGGTAAATACATACATACAAAAAAAAAAAAATCAGTGGAAAAAGTAGGTTTTATTTTAACTGGAGACATCTTCTGAATAAAATCAATAGACTCACCTGCAATATATATGGAACTTGAAAAGTTTCACGAGAAATAAGTCTTTGATCCCAATCAATGAACCAGGGATCATTTGAAAGAAGCTATCTTGGAGAACGGAAAATGGCCTCAACTTAGAAAGGGCAGCCTCCATTTAAAAGGTTGGCCACATGGCACCTAGAGGTGGCAGCAGCATCCGAATTTCTTTTTTCTTTTTAAAAGAATTTTATTGGTTTTTAAACATTTATGGGGAAAGGTAAAAAGGTACGTAGAAAATATTGGCAGCTCCCGTGCTAGTGGTAGAAATCCCTCCAAATCTCACAATTTTTACAATGTTAAAGACAACGTATAAAAGATAAGCAAAAACAAAATCTTATTCTACATTATATCAACCATGTGTTCAATCATCTCTTTTTTGTCACTTTCTAGTATATCAACAATTACAATAATATTTCAAATACATTTATTTTTGTGACCTGAGCCTTTTCGATATTGCTCCCTCCTCCCTGTCCCAGATGGAGCCACAGCCCCTCCCTCCTTCATATCTTGTACATTATTACCTTTTTCACAACCTCCCATATTTTCATCCTCTAGGAGAGAACTGTGTTTTTAAATGAAGGCTTCTGCCTCCCCCACTGTATTAATTCTAATTCTGTTTCCCTCCCAAAAGATCAACATTCTCTCTGGCAATAACCATCTAAACCAAACTCCTTTGTTGTATAATTTCTTTGATAAGGAGGAGTACTTCCTCCTTTTTTCTCTTATTTTTTTCGGAATTTGCTTAAGAATGGTAATTTCTTTATCTTTATATTTTAGTGATCCCCCCTTTGGGCCCCTAGCACCGCCTCCCTCGTGGTCCTCCTAAGAAATTTAACATGTACCTCCCTTGGAACATTATGTGTTCTAGCATATGCTGAATTAATCCTGTAAACCAGATCCATATCCCACCACAACTGTTCTTTGTCTCTCTTAATATATTCTGCTAAAATTGTACTCATAATATCCTTAAGATCTTCATTTTCTGTCTCTGGTAGGTTCTGGAATCTGAGAAAAAAGGACATTCTTTCAAGTTCTATCTTTGCCATAAAATTTTCCAATTCTAAATTCCCCTTCCGGATTACCTTAACCTCCTCCCCCAACCCAGCCGCCCCCTCCTCCAACACATTAATTCTTTTTTTATTTTCTGTTATATGGTGTTGTACACCTCTGAGTTCTTCTTTGAGGTCTGTCACCTCTATTTTTTAACTCATTTTGGCCCCTCATAATTTCCTGAAACATTTGGGTAACAGATAAGTCTTTTGAACTCTCTCCAGTCCCTTCTTGTTGTAACAATGAAGTAATTTTCGTCTGATGCATAATTGGACTGGAGGTGGCAGAAGTGGGAGCCGAGAATGACTTGCCCGTTGGTGGTTTTTTGGGCCGCATTTATCTGAGTTTAGAGATGCTATAAGCCTTTTACAAAAGAATTGGTGTCAGTGGAGTGCGCAGCTGTGCCGATCCAAGGAGGCAGGCAAATCCAAAAGTGAAAAGTTAGTTCTCCATCACAGTTCCAAGGCACGGAGGCACACCAGAAAGGGGAAAATCAAATAATCAAAATCCAGGAAGACCACATAACAGGAGAGGTCCAGAGGTCCTTCAGAGGGGGTAATAATACAATGCCAGAGATTTTTCAAAGGTAGTTTCAAAAGGGAGATTTCATTTGTAAGTACAAAAACAAAGACGGAAGGGAGCCATCTTGGCTCCTCCTTTCACAGGGAGAAGAACAAAGATTTCCATAAAGTTTTTTTTTCCTTTAAGAAAACAGCTCCGCAATCACCTCTTGCAGTTGTGATATAAATCTTTCTCACATAGTTAATACAGGTGACAAGTCAGCCTTTATTCTCTCTCCATTCCGATATAGAGATAGTTCAAATGCCGCTTTATCCGAGGGAGGTAAAGAGAAAGAAAAAAAACCCTCTAACCTTCCAATTTCCAACAGAACTTACACGAACTTACAATAGTCTGCTGCTTATCTGTTAACGATGATTAAGGAGATTAGGACGGATCTCTCACCACCCGCATTCCAGCCACTCCTCCTTAATTAACTCCTTCCTCCCGGAGCCCATTCAGCGAAAGGGCAGGCAGCCAAGTGCTGTTCTATGCCCCCCCTCCGCTTCCCGGCTCCTGGGGCGAGGCTGGAAACACCCCCGCCAGCTGCCGCCGAATCGGGGGGGTTCCAGCAAGCCGCCCTGCGGCAGGTGGCCCCTCCGAGACCCCCTGTGCTCCTTAAAGGAGCCCACCAGAGAGTTGAACAGAGGACAACACGTCCGTCACCTTCAGTCACCGGAAGTGATGTCCAGCATCATCCAAATTTCAATGTACTGATAAAGACAATATTTATAGCTCAGGGTTGAACTGTGGGGTCTCTCAGCTTTGTCGTTTTCTTGCAGATATTTCATTGACAATTCCTAGGTAACGTTATCAGTGTCCTGATGATGTCACCTACTTTGAATAAAGAAACATCTGCAAGAAAACAAGCTCAGAGAGGACCAAGGACCCACACCACGTTTAGGGTCTTTTAAATGGGTGAAATCTCAAATTATTGCCAAATCTTTCAAGATTTTGATGTTTTAGCATAATTTTGTTCTAAACTTTGTAAAAGTAGTTTTTCTCTGATAAAAAGGTATTCAGTTTCTGTCAAAACAGTTATCCTTTCAAGACATAACCAGAGAAGAGTATTATACCTATGTGTGATGCATAAAAGGTACCCAGAATTGGACATTTAAGAGAGAGAGAGAGAGAGAGAGAGAGAGAGAGAGAGAGAGAGAGAGAGAGAGAGAGAGAGAGAGAGAGAGAGAGATGGAGAGATCAACTGATCTCAGGTAGTAAGACTCATTTTTTTAAAAAAAAGACCTCAGATGTTCTAAAAAGAACGTTGGTCCTTACCTGAACTTTTTTTTTCAGTAGACGAGAGGGAGGGCGACTCCTGGATATTCTCACAGCCTGATTGGTCCAGAAGACTGAGGGAAATTTCTTTTAACCTCCTTCTTTCCCTGTGGTTCCCAGTTCCTCGAAGCCGCATGAGTAGAAGCATACTGTCAAACAAACGGACAACAGGCAGGGGACAACCTCCCCCCAGCCCCTCACCCCGACTGACTACCAACTACGTCTTAATAGGGGCGGGATGTCGCCCCTCCCTCTCGTCTACCGAAAAGAAACGTTCAGGTAAGGACCAACATTCTTTTTCCGGTAGACTCGAGGGAGGGGAGACTCCTGGGACGTACCCAAGCTCAGTCCCTGGGAGGGAAACTAAGACTCTGGGGGAGGGGCTGCCGCTACCTGCTGTAGGACCCTATGTCCGAAGGACGCCTAGCCGATGCAAAGGCATCCAGCCGGTAGTGGTGGATAAACAGAGTTGGGGAGGCCCAAGTGGTCGCCCAGCAAATGTCTTCGAACGGAGCCCTCGTGGCCCACACTGCTGTAGTAGCGGCACTCCGTGTGGAGTGGGCCATGATCCCCGATGGGAGAGGCCAGCCCGAGGACTTGTAGGCCATGGAGATGGCCTGTCGTAACCATCTGCCAATGGTGGCCGAGGAAACCCTGGCTCCCAAGAAACCCGATTGGAATGAAATGAAGAGAGCCTCAGATCTACAGAAGGAAGACGTGCGTCGGAGATAAATGCGCAAGGTGCGACGCACATCCAGCCTGTGCCAAAGTCACTCCCTCTCATGGGAGGGAGTCGGGCAAAAATTGGGTAGGATGACCTCCTGCGCTCGATGGAAGGGCGAATTGACCTTAGAGAGAAATGTAGGATCCAACCTCAGGACTACTCTATCCTGGTGGAACTGGCAGAGGTCGTCCTTACATGACAAAGCCCCAACTCGGAGATGCGTCTGGCCGAGGTTACGGCGACCAGGAACGCCACCTTGAGAGATAGAAACCTAAGGTGAACTGTGCGCAAGGGCTCAAAGGGAGCCCCCATCAGGGCCCTAAGTACAAGTGGCAGATCCCACGCTGGGAATCTATGAACGGGGGAGGCCGTAAATTAGCGGGGCCCCTTAGAAACCTCTTGATAAAGGGGTGTTGAGGTAAAGACGAACAATCTTTCCCTGGCAGGATCGAGGCTAGGGCCGCTACCTGTTGCCATAGGGTGTTATGGGAAAGCCCCCCCCCCATCCAGTCCTTTTTGTAGGAAATCCAGAATTTGAGTGACTGAGGCCTCCGTCGGACTAATGCTGAATGGGCCGCGCCACTTAACAAACACGGCCCACATGGAGTTGTATATCCAAGTGGTGGAGGGGCGTCTTGATATCTCAATAGTTGCTATAACTCGGAAAGACAAGTTGGCATGTCTCAGGAGGCTCCGCTCAAGCGCCAGGCGGTCAAGTGGAGCCACTGGGGCTTCGGATGGATTAAGACCCCCTGGCGTAGGGAAAGTGCCTCCTGGGGAATCCTCCATGGGGGAGAGTTGGAGAGCTAGACGAGGTCTGAAAACCAAGGCCGCCTGGGCCAGTAAGAGGGGATAAGAATGATGTCTGCCCTCTATACCACTATCTTCCTCAGGGTCCCCAGGATCAGAGGGAGTGGGGGGAAGACATACAACAGGCACAGAGGCCATCTGCTCTGGAAAGCATCTGTCCCTTCTGCAGCCTCGGCTGGAAAATGGGTGAAGAATCTCGGGAGCTGGGTGTTCGACGGGGTTGCGAACAAGTCCACCAATAGATCACCGAACCTCTGGCAAATCTTCTGGAAGAGGTCTGGTAGAAGCTGCCACTCCCCAGGGTCGACAGTCGTGTGGCTCAACCAATCGGCCTGGTGGTTGGCCATGCCTGAAATGTGCTCCGATACCACTGATGCAAGATGTCTCTCTGCCCAGGAGCCTAGTTTCAGTGCCTCCAGCCAAAGGGCTCTGGAGTGAGTCCCACCTTGGCGGTTTATGTGGGCCTTTGTGGTCACATTGTCTGTCAACAGAAGAATGTGACGGCCCTCTATCATGTCTCTGAACTGGTGGAGAACTAATCTGGCGGCCTTCAGCTCCAGCCAGTTTATATTGTGGCGAAGGTCCGACTGGGTCCAATGGCCCTGCGCCATCTCAGAGTCCATGAGCGCTCCCCAACCGAATAGGATCCTCCTCTAACAGTGAGCCCTCACTAACCACTGAGGAAGAAGGGGGACTTGCAGACTGAAGTCTAAGATCAGAGGAGTTTCTGGCCTGAGGAAGTCCCGGGGAACTAGGCTCCCTACAGGATTGCTAATCCCTCAAGAAAACTGCAGAAGCAATCCCTTTTGAAATGGCAGAGAAAATAAGCCTCTTAATGCTCTCGGGGAGCAATTCCAGATCCTCAAACTCATCCTCAGAGTGTCCTGGATCAGGGCCCTGTGGAGCTAGGGTGCAGGGAGGAAGGAATCCCCTAGATGAACCCTCCAATGGATTCTCAACTACCACACTTGAGCCATGACGTGAGACAGGAGGGGAGGGAGAAATTTCCAGGCCTGATTGCCTGTGTGCCCAACAGGAGAGATAGAAGGGGAGGAAGGACTCAATCCCCTGGGAGAAGAAGCTGAATGAGCAGTTACCAGCCTCAACGGAGACCTAGATCTGGAAGGAGAAGAGAGCTTGTTGGCTTGGGCCTGGTGTTCTGACCTAGCAATCACTTTTTCCAGAGCGTTTTGATGCCTGGTCTCATCCCTCTGGGTTGCTCTGCAGGACCGCTGAAGGTCTGACTGTTGCTGCCCTGGTTCTGGGCCCTTCCCTCTCCTCAGGCACATTCTGAACACCCCCTTGGGCCATCGAAGTGGTCTGCCTGCTCTCCGCCATTGAAGTCACTCATGTGTCCTGAGGGTGCTGTTGCCCAAAGTCACCAGCCGGTGCAAGGGCCTTGCGGGAGGAAAGATTGGGCTGCTGAGGCTAAACGTGCCGGCCCAACACTGGCCGCGATGCAAGTGGTAATTTTTGGGGCTTACAAATGGCTTCTTCCACATGCGTGCCTCCAAAATGGCCGCCTCCCACGTGCGCGCAGTCAAAATAGCCATCGGAATACTCCACGCGCTGCAAATGGCTTTTTTCCTTCAGCCGCAGTTTGAAAAGGCTTGTTGTGACTCGTTGCGACCAAATGCGGCTTGCAAAGCTGAATTAAGAGCCCGCAGCCTAATCGCAGCCTCTGGCCAGCAGCCCTTCCCGCGGAGCTGCGAAAAGGAGAGCCTGATACCCCTGCAGTTCCAGGGATCTGTCAGAGCTCCTGAAGACCACAGGAGGAAAGTGGAGCCAATTTGCTCTCCCCCTGGCTTGCTGCAAGACGGAGGACCCTGTCCCTACAAGTAGCAGCTCAGACAATTTGGAATTTAGAATAGTCAATATATATCTAATCAATTTAAATTTTTACTCACTCTGGGAACTCAAACAGTGCTTGGACCAAAGACTGAGAGGAACTGGAACCACAGGGAAAGAAGGAGGTTAAAAGCGATTTCCCTCAGTCTTCTGGACCAATCAGGCTGTGAAAATATCCAGGAGTTGCCCCCCCCCCTCGATTCTACCAGAAAAGCATTGGTTCTCATAGTACAAACTTCCAAACTTTCAAACAACTGATTACATTAAGTTCTGCTATTTGGTCAAAAGATATGGAAGAAGTTAAAACAAAAGAAGGGAAAACTTGGGGGACATGAGTTGCAGAATTGATTATTAAGAGCTGAAGGGCCTGCTGTGTTTTTGCTTTTTTGGACATATCCATTACCTTAAATATTAACTTAAACTGTTAGTTCACCACAATTGCTGATCACAATAGCTTAGCAGCCCTAACCTAATTAGAGGCACATCCCATCTGGAGAAGCAACTTTTTTTTTAAATTTCTTGCCTTCGAGGTATGTAAAAGGGACATCTCATTTTCAAATATGCCCCCACCCCCCAATGTAGAAAGATTAAAGCACATCCACACTCAAGTGTATCATTCCAAGCATGAAGACCTTTGTTTAGGCTTGCAAAATGTTCTCCTTTGCCTCACAGAGCGACATTCCACTCAAATAACCACTTTTAATTAAAAAACATCCAAAAATCAATTTCTGCTTTTAAACAAAACTGATTAGCAACCGGGGTTATTGCAATTCACAGCGGCAGAGGTTTTCTTAATTCCTTAAATGAAAGTGACTGGGGTAGGAAAGGCTTTTCCTAGATGCATCCGGACACCCAGGGCCTTTTATACGATAACGTCTGCTTTAAACACATACTTTTCCCTACAGGAGATTTTAAAATATCTAATTGTTTGGGAAGGATATCCCAGTGGTTAATTTAATCCACTTCCAAGATGCCGTTTGCTTGCGAACTAACAGGCAGGGTTATCCTAAAACAACATACTGTGTGTGTGTGTGTGTGTGTGTGCAAGAAATATCCTCCCAAAATGCAAGGCTTCACAAAGCATTCCGTTGCTAAGATGACACACAATAGTAAATACCATCCTCGTGGTTGCATTAGCTTGCTAGTGTAACGGTTGTGGCAATGTAACTGCAGAAGTACAATAGAGGCACATAATCTCAGCCACACTGCTTGCTGCATGCTCTCTCTTTCAACTTGTTATGCAGCAGTGGGAGGAGCTAGTGGTTTGGGGCTGGGCAAGAAACAGCAACAATAAGGATCTGAAAATATTTGCTACTTCCTGTCTGCTACCCTAGGGCCACTAAAGCTGCTGTGCCTGGATAGAAAGAATGCAATATCACATCTATCTCCTTCTTCTCTGGTGCCCCACAACCCACCTGCCCCCCACCTCCTCTAGCTTTTTATAAGTAAGCTTAAGATTGATTTCTACCTTCCCTTACAAAAAAATAAAGAAAAACAACCAACCAAAAACAATGCCCCAGACAACTGGATATAGTTATCTCTGTAAATATTTGCAGATGTTGGAAGATCAGGGAGAGCAGCAATTCAACAGAGCCTTTCCCTCCCTCCCACTCCGTGTTATAAATCAAACACTGAATTAAACTGCCTGCTAATGTCATTCTAAAGGTACAGAATACAAAAGAACTCACAAGGTGTTTCTCCAAAGAAGCCAAACCAAAATCTTTTTGGAGGGTGAGAGTGCAGCTTAATATACTCAGAATCCTTCGATATAATCATGTCACTATACACTTTTTGCTCTGCATATGTCTTCCAGGTGCACCGATTACTCAAAAATCATTAACCTTTGCGTCATGATATTTTCTATTTTGGGGGAAATTTAAGACAATTATTTAATATGATGTTGATAAAAAGACAATATTTTTGTCAGGTCCAACTCAAATCATGCAAAAGAGTTTGTCAAGGACAAACATTGCTTTTTAATCCTTGAAAGTGATCTGGGGAAAAAAACCCTGAAAAATGTTGATATAACAGGTAAATAAAAAGCTGTTTTACGAAGTTTTTCCAATTAAAAATATATTCTGTTCTCTTGGTGTTATTTCTCCTGATCTTAAATGCATACTTGCCTGAGTACCAAACAGGAATAACGATAGAAAAACAAATAAGAGTAAAATATCATATAAGGGCATCAAATATCACCATACTTTGACCAAAAAAACTCTACTTATTCCAAATTTGGGTACTGGAATAATAAAACAACTCCACTTGCCTTCCCTGTTACCCCAGAGACTGGGAAAGAGATTATTCAAGCACATAATTCTGGATTCTTTTTAGAAGTAATACTTAATTTTTAGGATGCTATCTCAATTGCTCTGTTAATAATAACTGAAAACTGTTTAGTATCTTCAAAAGAAGCAAACCTAAAAAAATGTATCACCATCTACAATGTGTGACGTGGAATCCATATTATAACATTTTTCTTAAAAAAAAAGTTGACAAAACTCAGATACGGTATGACATTTGCACACTAGATTGATATTTACATAAAGTTGAGGTTGAACTAAACATAGTAATGTTCAGTAACTCTTAACATTATTTTTTAAACATATTTGTTCCTTTGTGAACCCGAAATTCACTTATATCGAGCCTAAGGTTCATCCACCTGGTACTATGCTTCTCTTATGAATTAGTAGGATTATACATCCACTCAATTCCCAATGATCACCTGTCAAGAGGAGCGGCCATAATTGCTCCATATCAGTGATGTGCGGTGAGGTTTATGGCTGGTGAGGCTGGTGATGTAATCAGGAAGGCGGGGAATGGGACCACGTGTGCAGGAGGCTGAGGCAGCCTCAGCCTCCTGCACACGTGGTCCCATTCTCCGCCTTCCTGAGTCAACATGAAGGGGACCGCGGAGCGCGAGCCGCGGTCCCCTTCATGTTGACTCAGGAAGGCGGGGAATGGGACCATGTGTTCCTTTTCCCTTTCCCCTTTTTTTTCCTTTTCATGATGAGAGCAGTGAGGCTCTGCCTCCCCTGCCCACACGTCCCTGCTCCATATTGTTTCAGAATAGTTAGCATGCTTTCCCCCTTATTTTGAAGTATTAAAATGCATAGCAACTTAACATTTTCAACCTTGAAAAAAGATTATTGGGACATTTATAGCTATTCTATTATGAACTTTTAAAAATATTTTCCATATTAATCAAAGCCTTTGATGCATCTCACAAGTGTTAACTCCCAAAAAGGATCAAAGTGGCTGCTTGAAAACCTTAAATCTTGGGGAGGCTGTCACCAGAGGTGGTATTCAGCTGGTTCGGACCAGTTCACCTGAAATGGTAGTGGAAATCGCGGGTGGCCCTGCCCATCTGCCCCGGCTCTATGCTGTCCTATTTAGGCATGTTTTCAAGCCACATGCATGCATGCATGCAAGCCATGTCCGTGATCAAAATGCATGCACGGAAGGCCGCACACGCTCACATTTGCGAACCGGTAGGGAATACCAACCCTGGCTGTCACCCATATTTTCCCAAGCAAGCTTTGGCATCTAGTAAAATATCATCTTCATGATGATGGTACCAATGCACAGGTTTGCCTTGTTTGGAGATACTTATTTTCTTTGATCTGCCTTGGGAAAGAGATCTTTTATTATAATACAAAGTAATTAGTTACAATTCCCCCCGAGACACATAAATCAATTAGCGTTAACGGAAGATGGTTTGATACAAATACAATCTCCCCATTTTTATGTGTGTGTATTTTAAACCCAATTCGATCACCTGATTGAAAACTGGTGTGATGGTTAGATGTTTAACTCCATTTCTTTTCTCTCTTGGTTTTTCATGGTCTGCTTATTGATCATTCAGTATTAGTTGAATTTCACCTGCTAATTTTCACCCAATATTTATTTTCGCTCTTGTACAAATCTCGGTATTTCTTGTGCATGAGTAATGTTATTTTCGATACAAAAAGTTCATCATTCGGGCCCTGTTCATTATTCTGAATATATTAGGGTGTACTGGGTTTTTACATGCGATATGGCAGCAAATATAGTCCTATGTGCCAAGCCCAGTCCCTCACATGGCCATTGCAAACATTTGAAAGAAAATATGTGCTTTCAGCTTTCAACCTGACTGGGAAAGACAAATACACCAGACAGGGACTTCATTTATAAGATAGCATGTTTTTCCCACTATGTACAATTGCCCCTGTTAAGCATTGGTGTATTCAGGTTTAGGCTGATGCTCAAACTTGAGAGTGAAAAGTATCTTACAGAGTGGGCAAGAAACATTATCCATTGCTCCAAATTTATATGGTTCCTACACAATAGCAATTCCTTCACCCCACCCCCTTGTAAAAGGAAAATTACATAAAAGATCTGTTTGTGTGTGTATACAAACACCTTCATCTTGTGTACATTTGTCTGGTCATAGATAAAAAAAATTCCTAGTGGTTCTTGAGGGAGGAAAGCTGAAAAGGTATCAAGCCATCTCCCCCCAAATGATCTGAAGCCCCAAAAGTGGGGAGGCATAGTGGGGTAGGGTTCACTGCCAATGGATAAATGGACCACCCACAAGCTTCATAGAATATTTCTAATCTCTTAATAGAAGGTCTGTCCTGGTCATGTGCTTCTCAGTAGGAATGCATGGATGTAGAGTTGGATCATAAGGAAGGCTGAGCGCCGAAAAATTGATGCTTTTGAATAGTCCTGTTGGACTCTTGAGAGTCCCTTGGACTGTAAGGAGATCAAATCAGTCAATCCTAAAGGAAATCAATCCTGACTTTTCTTTGGAAGGACAGATACTGAAAGTAAAGCTCAAATACTCTGGCCACCAAATAAGAAGAGAGGGCTCATTGGCAAAGCCCCTGATGTTGGAAAAGATAGGAAGCAAAAGGAAAAAGGGATAGCAGAGGATGGGATGATTAATTAGTGTCACTGACGCTATGGGGGGATGAGTTTGGGCAAACTCCATGAGCCAGTGGAGATGGGGGAGGGATGGCGTGGCGTGGTCGAAAGGGATGTGGAGAAGTCAGACATGACTTAGCGACTGAATAACAACAACAATCTGATCATGTGAGGAAGAGGGATGGGTTTTTTTAAAAAAAGCAATTGAGCAGTTGACACCATTTTGAACTGCTGCCCGTGGAGTTGTATTGGAGAGATATTCCCCCCACCCGAATTTGTTTCTCTCTTAAACGCCAATGTGGTTGTGGTTCTGGCTCATTTTTCAACCTTATATTTCTTTTTTCTGATTTCTACTTCCATACCAAAATTGATCTCTACTTGTTCAGTTTTCCCAGAATAATCCTGTTAAAGGACAGAGTGGGCGCCCCTTTATAAAATTTCTTTTTTTAAGAAAAAAATCATGTTGGGTTTTTGTTGGATTAGAAAGAATGAAAGTTGGAGATTATGCGTATGCATGTGCTTTTTTTTTTAAAAAAATAAATAAATAAAATCATAAACTGTGTTGACTTCAACTCCCAGAATTCCTCAGCCAGCAAGTCCACACATCTTAAAGTTGCCATATTTGCATATATAGCAACACTAATCTGCTAGATTGTTCCTCAGATAGGAACTTTTCTCGCTGTTTATTATTTTGCGCTGCTTCTTTTCATTGTTTTAAGTGTCGCAAAAGTTCTATGAGTTCTATCTGTTTTGAATGGCGTTTCAGTTAAAATTTTAACACCTAAGCTAAGGCTTTAGTAAGAAGGAATTCTTTTGTAGTAAAAAAAAGGAAATCATAAGACAACCTGGTCTTTTAAACACAATCTGGTTGTACTAACTACACTTTTCCTTTCCACTTATTATGGAAAGAGTTTTGTTTTTCCCATCATCTTTTTAGTGAAACAAACCCAACAAGGCTGGTCTGATTTCGTAGCAATGTATCATATATAAAGTGCCTCCCAAAAAACTATAAGACATCTGATTTCAATCCAAGTCTAGGAAATTCAACTGAACTGCGCACCTAAAATTCTCGTGATCTATTCCATTAGTTAATCTGTGAAGTCCTGAAGGCATCACCACTATCTTTAAGTCAACAATAACAATATTTTGTACTCTGGACACACAAACAAATTCTCCTGTTTTCCATTACATGTTATTTAATTGCCACTGCTGTGTACTTTTCCCATTCAATAACTAAATTCCAATTCTGCAGTATCTGTGACTATAGCATAAATATTGTAGTTAAATTTCTAAGAAGTGAAATGAGAGTATTTTCTTAAAGAACAATAGGAAAGTTTTATACTAATAATCTAACAGTGAATCTAATCTAGCAATTTCTAATATCTTTTACACATCTCAATAATAGTTAGGTGCCAATGATCTCTAGAACCTGTTTCCAACTGAATTCCCCCCACCCACCCAAAATACTAGAACTATTTGGTTATTGATCAATATCCTTTATGTGACCCTTATCTTCTTTTTAGAAATGGCTGATTTAAGAAACATTAGCTGTACTCTGATGAAAAACCCTGCATCTTGTTTTAACCATAGATCTACATTTTAGTTATTATCACTCATCCGTATTAAAATAAGTTTTATCTTCCTTCACACTGCTTAACTAAATATTATTTAAAAAATGTTCACCACTTAGACAAAATGAACAATGCAAAGATCCCACACATACTGTGACTACCCATACAGAGGCTTAAACTTGTCACTTTGGATAGCGAGATGGGCAGCATACAAATTTAATAAATAAAAATTTAAAAGCAATAGTAGGTTTTCCATAATGCTCTTTAATAGAGCTGTAGCTCAGCAGTCCCTAACTTTTCTGGCTTGGTGGACTGTGGGGCAGGAGAGGGGATGGTTTTGTGTGAGCGGCCGGTGTGCACACGGATTCTCATCTGTCATTTGCACAAGTGGAGCATCATGCATGCATGCTTGCCTGCCACTTTCGTGGCCCAGTTTCCAACAAGCTGTGGCCCAAGGGTTGGGGACCCTTGCTGTGGATGACTAAGGTAAATACACTGACCCAAGAAAACATGGAAATAGGAAAAATATGCTTCAGTTGTTATGGCTGGCAATTAGTGGAAAAAGACTAAAACTATAATTTACTGGATTACAGTTTCTGAAGTTGGAGAGCAGTCCTTATTTCTATTTTTTTAACACTATGAAGATGGTTAAAAAAGAAAAAATATATTACTATTCATATCTTTATGAGAGAAATTCTAGCAGCCTTCATTCATATAAAAGAACAGAGCCTTGTATCTAAGAGATTTCTGTATTCTAGTGGAAAACACAGGCAAGATTAAAGAGGCATTTTCTATAGCAGATAACATCATCTCCCCCCTACTTAAGAACTCCACAGTTAATCATGACAACATTAGCAATAGGTGAGATGAATATTAAAAAGCATCAGGCCCTTCCCTTGTGTTTGAAAGGATTAATGTTCTACTTTTAACTCTCAAACTGCTTAGGAATCCAAATATGTTTTATAAAGTTAAAGACAGGAAACCTTTCTCTATAATCAAAATATCTGGTATGGTATGCCCTGTGCCTCTATGTTCAAGTTGGTAATATAAATGGGGAAAGAAAGGAGTGTTATCAGCAAATAGAACATATTCATGGACTCAACAGACCATATCTAACCACTCTTCCTTCCCCAATCTCTTGCCCTCCACGTATACTGCATGGCAGTTCTGGGACTTGTAGTCCAACACAGTTGCAGGACCTCTTTATTTATTAGTTCTGATGGTTCCAAAAGGAATTAATTTCTCTACTGGTAGATCCTCTTCTTTACAGGTATTTCTTCTAAATGATTGCAATAGTATGCAACCATTAAAATTAATTCCATGATCCAATCTAGTATAGAATTAGAAAGACTATCACTAATAACCATCTTGTTTAAAACTTCCATAAGCCCCAAATACTGTAGCCATTAGAGAGGAGGCAGGGGTGAAATCTATGTACCTTCGCTATCAGTTTGCAAATGCATGCACAGAGTGTCAAAAATGGGACATGATGATGTCCGGGTGAGTGGGCGGAGCCTCCTGCTACCACCGCTACCGGTTCACCCAAACTGGATAGAACTGGCTGAACTGCACCACTGAGAGGAGGTCTTTTGGGTGGCATTGGTGGTGGTTTGTTCAAAGGGTTTATGGCACCAAACTATCCAATTAAACAAGGCTATTTAGGGTTTCTTTTAATGACCTTCTCTTTCAGGTCCTGGGGAAAAAGTTGAAAAGGGAAGATGCTATGAACGTACCCATTGAAGACCTACAGGGCTTGAACAAAATGCTTTTGAAATATTTTGTAAATAGATGAGGTTGTTTTCTAACCATGTGGCCTTATAAATTATAATTTATCACCATATCGATATCCCAAAACAAAATTTTGGATTAAAGAAAAAAATCATGGGAAGACAAACATGGGAAGACAATAATGACACATGTGCAATTTCAAGTAAAATTAATAATCCTTTTAATTTAGCTGATTACATGCTGTTTATGCAGAAGTATATAGTTCACCGTGCAACATTTATTGTAGACAAGAGAAGGAATGAGAAATGCATCTTTAAGACTTTTAGTCTTTGGGTCCAAGATGGAGAAATAAATCTCATATGAATCCAGGGAATGCTGGTTATTTGGAAAAGAAACAGAGAGTTGTTTCATCTGAACGTGCAGTAATTGTGTATCGGATGTCAGTGGGCTAACCAGCTTTTTAGAAAAATTCTGCAGAAGCTTAAAATCTCCGCACTGGCTTACTTTTAAAAGACCTCAATTCTGGGAGATTATGGAGAAACAAAAAGAACATGTTTATTTAAGCATCCTTGAGGAATTCCAAAACCCATATGCTCTAGGTGGCACTGTTGAGCTGTATCAGAATACAGGATTTCATTACCAGTCAGTCCCACAGGTTAGGAACCAGATCCCTTCCTAAGTCTTCCTTTAAGTTGAATTTTTAGGTAAGTCAGAACAGGTACAGACAATGCTTATTTAGCATCACTTGGTCAAATGGTTGCCTTAGTACCTACTATATACCTTTACCTTTACCCTGAAGTAGGCACCATGGGTGGTTTTTTACCAAGCTTCCCTTTTTCTCATTATAAATGGTTTATAGCATCTGAGGAGGCCCTTAGTAATTGTACTGAAAACTTTAGTGAACCTCTCTGGTTTAGGATCCTGCTCTTCTAACTTTATCATCCCTGCTTCCATGAGATGAAAAGGCTTCAGATAACGCTTTTGTCAAAGACTTCTTTGGTTCTGTAGTTTTTAGCTCCCAGTCTTCTTCCTCTAATGCAGTGAATCTCAACCTTCCTAATGCCATGATCCTTTAATACAGTTCCTCATGTTGTGGTGACCCCCAACTATAAAATTATTTTATGTTTTCTGTATTTTTTCAAAAATATGTGTTTTCCGATGGTCTTAGGCGACCCCTGTGATGGGGTCGTTCGACCCCCAAAGGCGTCCCGACCCACAGGTTGAGAACCACTGCTCTAATGTATCATCTGCTATTCTGATCACTTTATTATTAAATGTGATTTTCCTTTTTTTTTGGATACATTATCAACACACTTCTGGGTGGCTCAGTGGCTAAGATGCTGAGCTTGTCAATCAGAAATGTTGGCAGTTTGAATCCCTAGTGCCGCATAACAGAGTCAGTTCCCATTATTTCTCGCAGCTTCTGCCAATCTAGCAGTTCGAAAACATGTAAAAATGCAAGTAGAAAAATAGGGACCACCTTTGGTAGGAAGGTAACAGTGTTCTATGCACCTTCGGAATTGAGTCATTCCGGCCACATGACCACGGAGATGTCTTCGGACAGTGCTGGCTCTTCGGCTTTGAAAAGGAGATGAGCACTGCCCCCTAGAGTCGGTAACGACTACCACATATGTGCAAGGGGAACCTTTACCTTTACAAAACACTTCTACTGTATTTATGCTTTGGAGGGATGATCCAACTTAAGATGATGGTGTTCGCCTTCCTCCCGCTGAAACTACTGCAATGATTTCATAAGCGCCAGAAAGCAGTGAAAGTGTTTGTTATGATAAACATTGTATTTAACTCAAAATTTTAATAAGCTTTAAGGGGCAAGTTGTCCATAAATAAGAAGTTGTTAACCTGGCGACTGCTTGTATGTCAACCTTTGTATCTGCACAAATGAATGAAACCCATGTTGACCAAGGTTAGAGATACATTATGACTGATTTGCTAAAGAGCTCAGAAGAATTTTGGGACATATCTATAACAGTGATATCACAACTGTGAGACAGAACTACCCGTTGGTTGACTGAATACTATAGATTGTTTCATCTAGGAATGATATATCATGGAATTGATAGTACTGGAACTGGAAAATAGTAACACAGAAATATTAGAACTGGCCTTACTAAAACATTTGGGAAGTCATCTAATTAATTGTTTCCTATTTTCAGTAGACAACCCAACCATGAACAAAGAAATCATTTTAATTTAGTTTTTGACTTCATGGCTTTTTCTTCCTTGCTCAGAACGCTGTCATTTTCATAATTTTAGGGGAAGACGATAACACAAACTATATTTTGCCTCCGTCTGAATTCTTAAGAATTTAAGAGATAATGAGAAGTTTTGCAAGTCTCAGCGGCTTTACTACAAATGTCTCTTAGAGCTGGCAGGTGAACCCCAATAAGACTAACTTTTAAAAATGACACAAATTACTTGTGAATGAATCTGTCAGCAAATTCCCTTCTTTTAAATTCTTATCTCCTAAAAGGGAAGGGACCTGTCCAGCCAACATTTTCTTAATATATATTCCCTATTATCTTAGGGATCACTTCCTTCTTCAGTTTTCCAACTATATAGTTAGGTACTCAAACAATGAGGAAAACCTTTGTTTCTTCAAGTCAGGCCGCAATGTCCCTAATCCAACTGATTCTAAGGATTTAGGGCAATAGAAGATATTGGTGTTATAATGGTTAGCCTACAGGCTAATTTGCACCAAATCCTAAATCAGAATAGCTCAAAACTCCAGTTTTTGCAGTCATTACAGTAACCCGCTTTCCAAGTGTCACATTTTTGTTCTAATAATTCCCACTGATCACAGCAAAAGGAAAGAAAAATTTGGGAAGTATAATTTAAAGTAACCAGAACAGAGCTGAAGAAGCTTCTTGGATGAAAAGCAAAACGTCTTCTAAGAAAAAATAAAGAAAGCACAGCTGACTCTTGAAAAAGTACCTTTGGAACAACCATGACTTGAATGACTGAGAATCTCCATAGACTTTTAGCTATGTACTTTGGGATGAACAAGTAGGAATGGATTTCCAGAAAAATTGCAGACTACAAGAACCATTTACACTTAAATGTGAGATGCAGACAACACAAACTCATCCCTAACAGCCTGCACCTGTCCTCATCATTGAAGGGACACAGAGCAGAAAACATCCTGCAGCCAAGAAGGCTTCACACCCATTTGCACTACTCAGGTGACCCTGAGGACACAGATAAACCTCCAAGTGGCCTCAATGACTCTCTAAAAGAATGCAAATGACCAGCGGTCTGCAAGCAATATAAATCCTTCCATTCTGCACCATTCAGTCAGAGCTGAAGAAGCTTCTTGGATGAGAAGCAAAACGACTTCCAAGAAAAAAACAACAAAGTCCAGTTGCCTCCTGAAAAAGCACCTTTGGGATAACCAGAACCAGACACATTATTCAAAGCCAAAAGATTGACAGAAAGCTTTGAAGTTGTAATGTTACAGGAGTGACAAGGCAGAATCGGGATTTTGAAGCAACCTTCAACTTTTCTGTCCTGGTAAGTAGCTGTTATCATTAGCTACTCCCACTTGCGAGAGAAGCCAAACAGAAAGAGCATGCAGCATAATATACACATCCTGCTCATTGCTGTTTTAAGTTACAGTTCTCAGTAATTCTGCAGTGTTTTTTTGCAAACATTTTCAGTAACCTAACTCATTTCTAGAAATACAATTTACGTTGTTCAAAATTATGTAAAACGAGAACACGTAATATACCACAAATTAAGTAATTGCAAAAAGATGAACGTAGACCAGGTCTCAGATATGTCTATCAGTGACTTAGAAATAGAATCAACAGGTAAAGCATTTACACAAACAAATAAGTATATCAGAGAAATCCACTCTAGCTGAAGTGAACTGGAACACAGATTATACACAGCATACCTCTCATTAGAGCAATTTTCCATAATACGTATTGGTCTACTTAGGCAATAAAAATTATTGTGAGCACCTGAAATATGCTACGTTTCTTAAGAGTTTTTCTTACTTTGGAATAAGATGTAAATAAAAAAGGCTAACACTGATTTTAAAAAATAAAAGCAGCATAAGGCAAAACATTGAAAACACTAGCTCGAAGGCGACAAGAGAAATTGTCTTACACCACAACTTTTAAACACAAATGAAAACTTTACTTGAATAGTTACATCACTTCCCCAGCCCTTACCTCCATCAAATGAATAGAGGAGGATAATTGGGGAGATTATCATATTTCCCTATTAATTGGAATTATTCAGACATCATTGTGCAAAAGAATAGTTTACACAAAACTCACTAAATATATTTCCTAAACTACTCCAGTAAACAAATAGAACAAAAGCCAGTCATTGGAAAAGGAAAAGTTGTTTTAGCAGAGGATCTATTTACGGAGTATATATAGTGTTTTTTTCGAGACCCCTCAATATTTTCGCAGCAGCTCTGCAAACCTGATTTGGGACTCAACACTCATGGTTAGTAGTAATCTATCTTAAGGACAAAAGCAACTTAAATTGTATGTTAAAAATGAGTTGCAGGGTTGTGCCATGAACTCCAGCTGAAACGTGTTGTAGAATAACTGCCCCAAATATATATGGGTTACGGCCATGGGTTCTCACCCAAAAATGGACTGCTATGCCTTTTCCATTTTCAGAATCCTAAGTAATTATGCATACGTGAACAGAAGTGCTAAAACATTCATGGTTTTGCCTCTTGCATTCTGAGGCATCACCTGGGAATTCAGCACAGGGTTGAAAACATTTTGGGGGGCAATCACCAAAGAAGTATCTGAAAAACTGATGTAAATACGGGACAATCCCATGAGAATGTCTTTTTATTGCGTCAGAAAGTTTCTAAAATTTAGCATGTACCGGTAGGAGATTATGCTAAAACACAATTCTGGAGAAAACAAAAAAAAGATTATGGACTAGCATCCAGGAAGTGAACAATCTAAAATCAGATGTATTTGCTCAAGAAGCATCTATGGCAACAGAGGATACTGTGCCCTTTGAACATAGTAAAGGATCAATCTGCCTGTAAATAAGAGTGATAGGATAGCAGCTGGAAAGGATTCATGTAAGAGAAATAGGAAGCCAAAAAAAAAAAAAAAACAGGCAACAGCCAATAGGCAGCCAGAAAAGTACTATGCTTTACTCTACTCTCTCTTTCCTTATTCTCTGTTCCCATATTGCTTTCTTCTTCTTTAAGGCACTGCTGAAAACCACCAAGTACTTGTTAAATAACATGTACATTAAAAGTGAGCTCTGCCAAAAAAGGATACCAAAAACATTGGGGGGGGGGAGAAAGACTCCTAAATGTTGCAATTTCCAAACCCAATTATTCTGTGCACAAACAGAGTAAGCCAGTCCTTACTTTTAAATGCACAGAGCACGAGTGATTAAGCAAATATCGTGGCAACATACAACCTCCAAGAATGAATTCAAATTTCAAAATTAACTTCTGACTTAAGAAGCGTAGCATATAAGAACTTTGGTGAATTCCAACAGGTATGGCATATATTGGTTTATTTCAGGGTGTATGGTTGGTGTATGGTAGAAAACCCAATTTAAGGCAGATTCTCACGATGAAACACAACTATACACTTCGAATCTACCTGAAAAATGGAATCTCTGCCACAGAACTGACCGATGCTTATCAATCTTCTGTAATTAGTAAAAAGCCCTTAGTTTTCTTTCATAATTTGATAATTTTAATTCTGCTTCCTTTGCCAACAAAACTATAAACCAATAAATAAATGCAGCAAATAAATGCAACACACACACCCCCGGGCAAAAGCGTTTAGGGGCACTATTGTCTGCTCACTCCTAAGATTTCAGCGCATTAGGGGGCAGTGTAGGAACACAAACCTGCTACTGCTTTGTTATGGTGCATCTCACTAACTGCTGATGCATAGCTAACACAGCAACAGACATTGATTTATGTTCAACTTTCCATTTCATCAGAAAGATTTCTTTTTTTAAAATGCTCCTCCACACAAGTTCAAAATTCAGTGGGAAAAAATGCACCGACGACAAATGCTGGGCCACAAGCACACAACCGGATGCATACGGACAGACCCGGGTCTTTTTTCTAAAGTTAAGCCTGGAGAGAAACTGGGGAGAATGTAGGCAGTGCAGTTGCGGGGAAAGGGCCTGGTGTTTGTGGCCGGTGTTGAATATTTTGTCAGGGCCTGGCAGAGCTACTGATTGCTGACGGAGCTCCTGAAGTGACCTCCACTAGAGAAAGCAAAGCCAGCCATCTGGTGAGCAAGTCCTGCCCTTCTGGAAAAACGTGAAAGGCAGGCAGGGCAGGTGATAGCTAAAGTGGCCAGCTTACTCCTTTAGCACCCTCTCCCCTTGCTCTGTCTGGCAGGCAGGGAAAGTTCAGAAAGGCAGGAGTGTCTGGGTGAGCAGGGGGAATTGTTAAGGATGCTGGCGCATTGCCTTGAGGCTTCAAGACACTCAAACAAGCACCCCTCCTGTACTGCTGATTTTGGAACACCAATCAGCATCTTATGCATTCTGGGTTTGACTGGCAGGTATGGACACCAATGTAGCAGTTCTCAATTTTTATTTTTTAAAAAAAAGGGTTTCCACATTTTTGTGATTTTGTTTTTGGCTTGGAAACTGCTTAAGTTTCCATTCCATAGGCCATTTACAGCTGTATTTTTGTCATCAATCTACAGACCTGCTTGATCCTGGTGAAGACACAGTGAGCTGAGCTTTTCCTTGCCTTTATCATAATCAAACAGTCTCAAACAGGATTCTTTCTTACGTCAGGAGAAACATAGCGCGTTGAAGTCTGAGGGTTTTTCTTCTGCATGGCTGTGAGCATGTTATAATAGGACAGGTGATCAAGTGTGCCAAGATTGCTTCCAAATGACATATTTTTTAAAAAAGACAGAAATATCAACTTGTGCTATGTTTCATCTTGCTGTCATGATCATAGTTCAAAAGTCACAGTCAGCATTTATAGAACTATGCACATTTGGGTCTCTGCTCTGTTTACAAACTCCATTCCTTAATGCTCCTCTTCCATTCACTTCCTTTTCTCGTCCAGTGGTTGGATAGAAATCCCCAAGAAAATGAATGGTGGAAAAGGATTTCCATAAGCGCTATGTCCCTATCTCTGTGCACATCCAGGCACAGAGGAGCTCATCTTCCTGACTGACCTCGTTTTTTGAAGGTAAATAGCACATGCTGCCAAGGAGAAGGACAAATCCTACAGAGCAGACGATCCAGCGATCAGTAGAAGACCTACATTATGCAAGCTGAAAGTATACTTTCAATGGCACGTAACTTCATGTGCTCTCCTTCCGTTCTATCAAATGGCATCTATTTATATATGTACCCCATATACTGTGGTGAAATGTATCACAGAGGCAGGTAAATTACAGCCTGTGATTAAATTGTAGTGTAGGTCCAGGATTTTTCGCCCATGGACACTGGCTGATATACAAATTTCAAAATGGAATTGATGGAAGTGAAATGGGAAAGTGGTTATTTTTATCAAACATTTGCACTTTGGTTTTTATGTGCTCAATCACAACCTTCACATAAAGCCTAAGATATGTAGTTTGGAAAGTCTAAAGAACATAGAGGGGTGGTCCGAAAGAATTAATTAAAGAACTCAAGTTTATGCAATGAAACTGAACAGGGAATATTCAGAACGGAAAAATGGAAGAGAGTCGCTCTACAATGCAAACCCTATGGAATTCCCTTCCTTACGATCAGGTGGACAGATGTGCTATGTGCTACGAGGTGCTCACTAGATCTTTAAAAAGAGCACTGTTACTAAACTGAAATTTAAAAAGATAGAAATTACCCCAGTTCAGTTGCTGTTTAAATTGCAGTACACAAGCTGTTAAGTGGATTACTTGAAAGCGATAATATCTGAGATGCTGCTGGACTGCAATACCCCTCATCCTTCACTATTGACTATACTATGATGAATGGGTGTTAAGAGTTCAGCAGTATCAAGAACAGCACATGTTAGCCATCCAACTGGCTCACAAACATAAGCCACTTCTGAAATACTCATTAGGAAAAGGGGAAAAGCTTTCATTTATTTCCACCAATTTTGAAGAATCACTCTGGCCTTAATTCTAAAAATCAATAGATTTCATTTCATCACATGTAAAACGTTCCTAAAAATACTTATTTCTCTAAAGCAACAAAGTCAAAACACAGATCTACAGTTCCATCCTAAGATTTCCACTGAATTTTGCAATTCTAACGTAGGTCTCGTGACATTGATCAAGCTATTATTTGAGACTTTGTCCTATATAAATCCAGAACTCAAAAAAAGAATGTAAAATTAAAGTTTTAGCTTCCACCAACATTAATCATTTATGTAAAGGGGATCTGACTTGGCAATTCTTCTAATATAAAAAAGGTTACTAGAGTTTACCAGCCATGTGTCTTTTCTATTACCTCTTGTTAAAATAACAACCGTTCCAACAGTTATGATTTTAAATTAGGGATTCTGTGTTTAATGGTGACAGAGATGATACTATCCCTGTTCAAACAGAACTTCCCATCTCTTAGTTGTGTGAATAATACAGATAGAGCTCGATTAACAAACCATAATTAAACCTAAAATTGTTGTTGCTAAGCAAGACACTTGTTAAGTGAATTTTGAAGCAAATACATGCTACACCGCCCCGAGTCCCTTTTTGGGAGAGGGGCGGTCTAAAAATCTAAGAAATAAATAAATAAAATAAAATAAATAGTTGCCAAGTATCCAGATTTTGATCATGTAATCATGGGCATGCTGCAACTGTCATAAGTGTGAAAAACGTCCATAAGTTACTTTTCAGATCCCATAATTTCAAAACCCACTGCATCATCATCATCGTCATCATTACAATTTCAAAATCTACTGCTTTATTCTTCTCCTTCAAGAACTGAAGTTCAAGAACATTGGTTCTAGTAGTTCCAAAAGCAGATCTTCATCTTGCTGAAAACCCTCTGATTGTGCCTATGCAAATAATAGGCAACTAGTTATAACATGTAAATTAATGGCAACTCTCCAGCTCAACTGATACTTTTGAATGACAGAGTTTGCAGCACTCAAGAGGGGAGGAAGTTTTTTTTTTTTTAATTGTAAATGTTAAGAATAGCATTTGCTTTAAAACAGTTTTGGCCATCCTTCTTTTTGTGGTTTTCATCTTGGGTCTCTATCACCTCAGGTTTTGCTCATGGATCTAATAACAAGAATTCCGCGTGTCTAAAAGCAAACTTTATTATGAGGAAAAAAGATGGAGAGAAGAATAAGTTCAACACCCCCCCCCCCCTCAAAAAAAAAACAGCTATGTAATATTTTATTTTCTCTCCGGTTGCCAAAACTCCACAGTTATGGCCCAGTCTGGATCAACTTCTGCATGTGGCTAAAGTTTAAGAAGTCTTTGCCCAAAGAATTCAGTGGCAGCAGTTGGAAAACAACCAAATGGTTAACCAGAAGGGAAAAATAAGAATCCATATCCTGGATGCTGTGTATTACACACAGTTCTGTCATGGTCAACATGCATGTCATTCATTCCAAAGTAGCCCTGTAATGCGTGGAATTAAAATAAAAACAAAAACTAATATTGCTTTCCAGACAAACAGGCTCTATCACATGTAAACACAGCTGAAGTGAACGGATGATGAAGAAAACAAACAAAACAACCACAGAGAGGTACCCAATGAATCACATAAAAATCAGGAGAATTAACCCTTACCTGAAAGAAACCGGGAGGAATGGGTCCTCCTGGCATTCCGTCATTTGGAGGAATGTTTCCAAGTACTGGACTTGGCGCTGCAGCTGCACTCTGGAAACAAAGAAAACAAATATATATAATATATATATCTCATGATACACATCTATTTGGATAGCCCTGGTTTGAGATCAATGTAAAGGACATTGGTACAAAAAAATCCTCAACATGCAAGCATTAATTTAGTGGCCATTCAAAGTTACAATGGCACTGAAAAAATGGCCTTGACCGTTTTACAGAGCAGCATCGCTGTGGTCACATGATCAAAATTGGCAACTGGCACGTACTTATAACGTTTGCAGTGACCCGGGGTCATGTGATTCTCTTTTGCGACCTTCTGACAAACAAGTCAACGGTGAAGCCAGATACATTTAACAACCGTGTTATTAACTTAACAACTGCAGTGATTCATTTAAGAACTGTGCCAAGAAAGGTTGTAAAATCGGGGAAAATTCACTTAACTTTCCTGCTTAGCAATGGAAATTTTGGATTCAATTATGGTCGTAAATCGAGGACTACCTGTACATATTTCATGCGTCCAACATAATGTACAGCCAGTTACCAAACCTATTATTATCAAGGCTACCCGAAGAGAATGAAATTGTATTGTAAAATTGTGCCATTAAAATAACAAAACATCAATGGCTGTCATTCTGAATGAGGTGGCAATTGAGAGCTTGGTTCAGTTCTCATTCTTATAGATCTGTCACCCAAACAGCAGAAGTTATTACTAAAGCTTCCAAAACTAAGCAATTTTTTTTTGTAGAATTCTGAATATACTCATGGGCAAAGAGAACGGCAAATCCATATTTTTCAGTGTAGAGATCTAATAGTGACCAAGGTTAAAAACCACTCTAGAGCAGGATTTTCTAACCTTGACAACTTTAAGACGCACGGACTTCAGCTCCCAGAATTCCCTAGTCAGCCAGGGAATTTTGGGAGTTGAAGTTCATGCATCTTAAAGTTGCCGAGGTTGGGAGATGCTGCTCCAGAGCATCTTCTACATTTAAACTCTTACATTATAGCCATTCATCTAGCCTAGTTCAGGGATTATGAAGTTTCAGACATAACTTTCTAATGAAACTTTTTTTTTAAATGGTCACTTCATAATTTAAGAGATGGCTACCAACATCACTTTCAGTTAAAGACAAAAGTGACTTAAGATCTTTCTTTCAACTGAGGACTGAACCACCCCAACCTAGAACATAATCTAAAAGACAGAAGTGCTAAATATTTAACCTGCCGTGTTTAAAGAGCAAAATGATCATACTTAATATTTAAAGCCAAGCCAAGGAAATAAAAGAGGTGTGTGAATAAACCTTTCTACCTATTTCCTCTCTTTGCTCTTCCCTTCTTTCAAAAGCACCGAGCAGCTTTTAGCTGTTGTGTTATAAGGAAAGTTGTGAGGTAGGTACAAAGCCTTTAGTCTATGTCCTCAGTTGATCTCTGGCAGTATTTTATGTGGCTTATGTGGGATTTGCAGGAAAAGTTTACTGATTAACTGGCCCCGATATAATGTCTTCATCTGAACTGGAAAGAGAAAGGGTAAAGGTACTTTGCTAGCTAAACCAGACAGTCAATAAACTAAGCAAGAACAAACGAACAAAAACAGCCTTTTCCTTGTCTCTAGTAATTTCCCAATTTCAGCATAAAGGACACAGTCTCTAGTCGAGCATTATGCATAAGGGTGGTGAACTGATGTGTTTCTCTGAATGTCATTCTGATGTCAGTTAGCAGTCAAGTTATTATCCTCCACCAGGCAGTCAGTCGGCACACACACACGCACACACACACACACACACACACACTTCTTTTAACTGACCTCACAGCACATCTGGAGGATGAAGCTGTCCAGGAGCTAAGGCTACTCATTTGTATAATGCTAAATGATAAACATACTTATCCATATGGAATATATAAATAGGCTGTGTCCAAATCAACCCTAACAGTTTTAATAATCCAGCTTAGGTTGGATGATCTGATATAGATATTCCATTATCAGCATTTTGCTGTTTAGCAAAATGATTGCTATTGATTCTTTCCATTTTCTATTGTTTCAGGGGGCCAGGGAATAGAGGGCCAATTTTGTGTAGTGGTTTACAGCATCAGATTAGAAACTGGAAGATCGTGAGTTCTAGTCCTACCTTAGGCACAAAAACAGCTGGGCCAGTCACATCTACTCAACCCTTGGAAGCATGCAAGGGCAAACCATTTCAAAAACCTTGTCAAGAAAAAACTGCAGGGATAAGCCCAAGGCATTCACTAAGAGTCACCAGTGACTCGAAGGCAAAACAACACACACTCATGCTAAGTAAGACAAAACAAAAATTGAGGCCAAAAGGGATGGTGACATCGCTTTAATAATAGCTACAATAAAGCAGCAAGACTAAAAAAAAAACCCATAAACATCGAAGTGTCCATTCTCAAATCATCAGCCTTTCACCTATGAGACCCACATAGCGATTTATAAAATTACAATTTGAAAAAAATGAGTTTTGTTTTAAATGTAGATTTTTCTATTGCTGAATATAGAGTTTAATGTCTCTGCCGGTTTCCCTTCTGAGAAACTAAGTCATATAAATAGCCTGCTGTAGGAAAACAAAAAGTAGATAAGCCACGGGTGATGAAATATTGTTTGTCAGACTTGAAAAGTAGGCTCTGTTCTGGTAATTTTTCAGTCACTCCAATGTGGCTTTGCTTTACGGTTCCCAACTTTGGTACTACTGTGTGTTTTTAATGAGAACATTATTCTAATTGCTCAATTTTTAATGAAAATTTTCGCCAACAGTGGATTTCTCTTTTTTTTAAATCTACAAGTAAAATGTCTAAAAGCCCAAGATAGTGATAAATAGAAATATCTATACGAAACTCCCACACGGAAAAAAAATGTATTAGAGATTTATATTTTTCAAAAGGGATTGCTTTTAAACATTTTAGTCCAAAATTAACAAAGGAAAACTTGTCTGTTCTGAATGCAATCAAGGATGAGCTAACAAAGGTTTAATGAAATAAATGATTTAGTTATGACTAATGTTTGAAAGATTGCAAAACTGCAACTAAAATCATGTCAAGGATTGTGTCTCCACTGATCACAGACAACAGTCTTATCAATACTACATTTAATTTAATCAGCATTCCACTGACTTGACATGTTCAAAAAAATCAGTGTTGAAAAATGTGAGGAGCCAAATGATTTGTTTTATACAGTAATCTGAATATGGGAAATCTCTCGGATTGTAATGATTTTCTTTTGTTTTGCTTTATAGCCTTGTGTTTAAGAGCTGGCCTAAGAGTAGCCTCTGGGAAGTACAAGACACGGCTACATGGAATCAGCAGGCCAATGAAATAGGCGATAAAATGCTCCATCACTTCCTTATTCTGCATTTTAGGAATGAAGTCAGCAAGCTAACTAGCAAAGAAATAATGCAGAGGGCTAGCTTTGTTAATCCTTTTGCAGCAAAACCAATGAAGTATCTTGCAACAATCCAATCATTACTGTATATTGTTTAAGCTTTGGTAGATCACAATCCTCTTCATCAGATGCATGGAATATGTTTCTGACAAAGACATCTCTGCTCCTATGCCCCAGTAGACCATGAAATCTTTTCTGCAGGTTAGCAATTTTTGTCAGCTTATTTATAAAGCAATAATGAACATAACTTCCAACATAGTCACATGAAATGTATTGAAAGCCACATTTAAGTTTCACTGTATCTTATCACAGGAGAATATGTATACAAGGATGTCACAAGGAAAGAACTACATTGCTTAAGGTTGACTCAGCCTTCCATCCTTCCGAGGTGGATAAAATGAAGATCCAGATTGTTGGGGGCAATAGGATGATACTGTAAACAGCTTAGAGAGACAGTGTACATTGTAAAGCACTGTAAAGCGGTATATAAGTCTATTACTATTGCTACATACGGAACTACAGGTTGTTAGCTGTAAGTCTCAATTAAAACGGACCCATGAAAAATATTATTAAATATATTTCCTCTTCACCAAAATTGCTACATCTTAATGCTGTGACTCCAGAAAGGTTCATTATGATGACACAAGGTATTTTGTCCCTTTAGTTATAAATTATAGTGTGGCATTTCTTTTTTTAAAAAAAACAAAGACAAACTGCTATCAATTATTACTGATACATCACACTGACATTAGCAACAGCATCTTAAAATGCACACATTTAACAAGGTCTTCCAAGCAAAATAATAAAACCACTTTTCAGTTTCAAATCTAACAAAATATTGCCAGGTTGCAATGAACCAGAAATCCCAGTCTGCACATCAAAGTCATGTTAGCTGTTTAACGTTTTGAACAAAGATGTTTGATATTGAAAACAGCTCATTGGGACAATCATTTCTTTATGGATTCCGAAGAAGCATTAGTAAGTATCTTATATGCAATCCCTGTTTCCACATTGTAAGCACATCCGTCTCAGTTTCTGACAATTCCATAGTTGAAATAGCTACATTTTGGGGAAAAAATCATCTTTGACTTACCATTTAGGATAGAAAAAAACAGAGGACCATCTTCCCATTGGGGGGGGGGGGGGAATGACATTCTACACATTCAAGTAAATTTGATTATATATATATATATTTCTGACAAATAGAGTTGCACTCATTAAATGCCAACTGATGTTGACGTACTCCTTTAGGATCTTATGTTATATGACTCACATGATTATTCCCCATTACAGGTAGTTGTCAACTTACACAGTTCGTTTAGTGACTGTTTGGTTACAACAGCACTGGATAAAATGATTGATGACCATTTTTCATACTTATGACTGTTTCAGATTCCCCATGATCACGTATCAAAATTCAGAGTGGCAACTGACTCGTATTTATGGCAGTTGCAGTGTCCCAGGGACATGTGAGATCGCCTTTTGTGACCTTCTGACAAGCAAAGTCAGATTCATTTAACAATCGCATTACTAACAATTGCAGTAATTCATTTAACAACTGTGATAAGAAAGGTCATAAAATGGGGCAAAACTCACTTAACTGTCTCGCTTAGCAACAGAAATTGTGGGTTCAATTGTGGTCATAAATCGAGGACTACTTGTACAGTTTCAAATCTATCCTTACTTTTTAATTGCAAATAGCAAAGCAAAGCTGAAATCTAGTTAAAGTAAATAAACATTTAGTAAAAAAGCTGTGACTAAGTTCTTTTTCTAAGCCTGATAAAACACAAGAGAAACAAGAAGCAAAGAGTTTGTCACATAACCATTTCATAGCAGAAATGAGAGGACAAGAATGAATGCTTTAATGCTTGCACAATGGACTTCAGAAAGGGTTCTTGGGTTACAAATAGAACAGTACTAATCAACATATAAAATACTAACACAATTCAACAAGCAGGCCCTTTCCTTTTTAGTTCTTTTTCAGAGGAGTTCCCCTAAAAACAGATGGGAGGAATTGATGGTCAAAGGGGAGGGAAATCATATTCTTTCCCCACCTTCTTGAGTTTCCTTGTACTTTCTCCAGTCATTTGCAGCCACTTCAAAAATCTCCAGCTAGGTTAACACTCTTTGGAAAATGGTTGCAAAGGAAGAAAAAAAGGGTGCTAGTGTCTCTATTGGTCCCAATAAATAATCTTCTCCTAAATCAATGCAATTCAAGATGTCATCAGATTTTGTCCCAAAACTGAACTTAAGTACACTCTTAAAGAATCTCCTATTTGCCTTTCCAAACTGGTTGCCATCCAGATTACAACTCATATCATCCCTTACAGCTATAAAAGAGGGCTGGAAATATTAAGAGTTGCAATCCAAAACATCTGAAGATCACAAAATTAGGAAAGCCCGGGATGTATTTTGAAAGATTCTTTTTTCCCCTAGCTCCTTATTAGGTACAACTAAAGCTTGAGCATTTTTTTTCCTCCTACCAGTTTGGGGGTGGAGAGATGGGAGAAGAGAATGCTTTTTCTTTGGGGTTTTAAAGCATCATTATAAATTCAGGACTTGCCTACTTTGGAATACTAATGAATGGCAAAGAATATCGTGTTATATGACAAGCACAAAAGAGAGAATGCAGATCAAGCAGAGAAAGGATTCTATATGATGAAATAAAGAGGATGTGAAAAGTAGGTGCAACTCTACATGAAATTATTGACATCTACCCATCCTCTTCCCAGCTAACTGAGCCAGTATGTTTTAAGAGAAAATGAAGGTATTAAAAACAAAGTTATACACAACTATGAAAAATAAATTCATACACCATTTCTATCTCTATAGAGCAGAGCAGAGCACATAAGCTTTCAGGGTACATACAAACAACAAAGTAATATAAATGTAAGATTCCAATAGGAGAAGGTAGTAGAAAAGATGATTAAAAACCAGGGGAAGTTATATTTTTTCTTTTATTCACATTTATCTTTTTTTTAAAAAAAATAGACCATGAAAATATTACAACTTCTCTTTTAAGTAATCCTAGTAATTCATTACTACTTCTAGCAATGAGTGTATATACAGAATCTAGCTCTAAAATGCAGTACCCCCATTATATTTATTAAAACCAAACACTCTGTATCACATAATGTGCTGCTCCTCCAAAGACAGGAGGCACTGCAATAAAGCTGCCAGCCAATATTTTATTTTTCAGGACATTTCCAGCATACTCCAAGCTCTCTCTGGTGAGCTTCCCAGAGTTAGACAGATCCCTAAAACAGCTTACAATAATGCAATTCAGATATTCTACTATTTTACAACCCATCTAACTATCAAAGGGAAAAAAACCCCACTCTGCACACTATATTTAGCAATGCTAGCTATACATTCAAACTTTCATCAGCACCACTTTCAAAGAATACAGGGTGTTTTATTTTTAAAAGCTGAATGTACAAGCTATGCTCTCTTTATCCACAATGGGATAAAACTCACCATGGATATGCAGCCAAGCCATGGCAAAGGAAATGCAAGATATCATGGTCCCTTTTGTGGTGTGTGCAACCTCTCAGTTTGGACATATCACAGACGCAACAAGACATCTGTTACATTTCCTGGCTGGCCTGGAATGCCCTTCACAGTTGCCAATTGGAATGCCGGGTACTATGCAAAGCTCTTCTGGCCCAGGCATACTTCCCATCAAATCATGGAGTTATTCCCCCCCCCCCAAAGATACGCACATGTCAATTTGACATACACATTGTGACACTTGGCTGGAAGTTAATAATTGAAGTATCCACAGTGCCCTGAACAGAATGCAAGGGAAGAATTGTATCTACCAGACTTGATGAATTATTTAGAAACCTGCCGTGTGGCATTGTCTCTCTCTGTAACAACCCTCCTTGGTTTCTTCCTCCCCATAGTAGCTCATCTGTGATAGAAAGAACATAGCTGGTGAGTTCAGGGAACTTTTTGCAACTCAGGTGCAAACAGAGTGTAGTATCAGAAGACTTCAGCCAGGCTAGCCATAAGCCGTTTCTTTCAATATAATAAAATTTCTACTTGCTTGTTACTCCTTGGACTTCTACCAGGTGGGGCTTCTCTCCAGAGTGGACGAACAGTGGGTCAATCACATGTGAAGTGACATCATTAGTCACTGCCTAGTCACTTTCAGTCTTACCTATTGCAATGCGCTCTACATGGGGCTGCCCTTGAAGAGCATCCGGAAGGTCCAGTTGGTGCAAAATTCAGCGGCCCACATGGTTTTGTGTGGATCCCGGTGTGCACATTATCTCCTGCGGGAGCGGCATTGGTTGCAGATTTGCTTCCGGGTGCAATTCAAGGTGCTGGTTGTCACCTTTAAAGCCCTTCATGGCTTGGGACCAGGTTATCTGAGGGACCGTCTCTTGGTGTCACATCTACCCAACCCATCAGAGCGGGAAGGCAGGGAATGTTGTGGTGGGACCTAGAAGAAGGGCCTTCTCCATGGTGGCTCCCTCTCTCTGGAACATCATTCCCCCAGAGATTAGAATGGCCCTCACTCTAATACTCTTCCGGAAGGTGCTGGAGACCTGGTTCTGCCAGTGGGCCTGGGGAACCTAGAGCGGGTTGGAGCCTAATGGCCCATGTGATCTGCTGTCGCCGGGGCGGAGAGCAGGGGGGTGGGGAGTGATTTTGTTATAATGTACTATATTAATTTATTTGATGCTTTTTTGTTAGTTTTTATTGTTTTAAATGTGGTTTTATATTCTGTAAGCCACCTTGAGTCGCCAGGGGCAAATAGGCGGCAATGTAAATTCAATAAATAAATAAAATTAGTTTTTCTTTGCTCTTGAGAAATAGAAGAGTCTTCAATGTTTTTCTTTCTACTATCTATATTTATCATATTACTTAATAGGGCGTATCTTTTCTGAGGTTCATACAAGAGTCAGGACATCAAGAAAGCAAGTAAATTTTAGAAGCACTAAAAGACTTCCTAGTATCTGGGCCAGTATCTAAAAAAAATCCCCAGATTTCTGTAAAGGTGAATAAAGGATGGTGATCCCTGAGCCAAGGTAGAGGAAAACCTAGGCACAGAATTCAGGTTACAAGAAGTAATTAGTTGAATTATTATTTATATTTTTCTCTCACTTCCTAATTAAAAAAAATTCCCCTATGAATAAATCCAATAAAGAAATGAATATATACAGTATATGGTGCGTAGGAGAGGGAAGAGAAGTCAATCCTATAAAGAAGAAATGTTAAATGGGGAAGATGCCCAAAAGATAGTCACAATAGTGGTTGAAAGAGTATAGGTGCATACATTTTCTATTAAAAAAAAAAACAGTAGTCCAATATGATCCCCTCCTGCATTTCTTCATTATATTGTATGCAAGACAAAGACTGTTAGTTAAGCAGCTAAATACAATTAGCAAGACTTCTGTGCCTCTATGATCATTATCAGCTTACATACACATGTGGTTTCCACTTATCTAGTTACTCTCAAAATGCTTTGCCAATTTCCTCATGCTGCTTATTCGTTTGATGTGTAGCATTCTCATTCTTACCCACAAATACATATCCATACACGTTGCATGGAAAGGGGAGATTACTTTTACTTGAAACTTTTACAGGTAGACCTTGTCTTACGACCACAACTGGGCCTAACATTTCTGCTGCTAAGCAAGACAGTTGACTTTTCTTATCACGCTTGTTAAGCAAATTGCTGCAGTTGTTAAATTAGTAACACGGTTGTTAAGTGAATCTGGCTTCCCCGTTGACTTTGCTTATTGGAAAGTCATAAAAAGTGATCACATGGTCCTTGGCCCCATTGCAACCTTCATAAATATGAGTCGGTGCCGAGTGTCTGAATTTTGATCACATGACCACGGAGATGCAGCAACGATCGTAAGCATGAAAAATAGTCATAAATCACTTTTTTCAATGCCGTTGTAACTTTGAATGGTCACCAAATGACCTGTTGTAAGTCAAGGACTGTCTGTATTCGCAGAACATGATTATCCACAACATTTAACTACATTAACAGTGATGAACTTCCTTGCTATAAAGTTACACTGTGTCATAGATTGTGTACAATTGCAATTCATTTGTCGACAACAGGGAAAGCTTTGTGAATGACCAAGGAGACAGCATGACTACACAGAGCAGCAATTTTATACTATTCATATGGTGCGTTCTACATCGAACTGTTTTTGTTTCTAAAAACAAAAGTTCAAAAAAACTACACACTACTAAAACTAAAATGAAGATGCTCGAACACTACCTTAATGAGAAGAGCTTCCCCAAAAAACACTGGGGACTTTAAAGAAGGGGTGGGGGAAATCTGTGGCTCTTCAAATGTTGCGGAAATAGACTCTTAACAACCCCAGCTAGCATAGTAACAGGAAAGGCTGCTGGGGCCACTGGTTTCCTCCTTACTCTTACCCTTGAGAAACTAAATCTCTGTGTAGGCTCACACAACTTGATAAGATAAATAGCAGCCTTGGTAACTATTGAGGTTGAAGGGAAGGGATTCTGCAACTTTGATTATGGACTCCTTCCTTATGTTCCAGAAATACAGTGCACCTAAAGTTTCAGTTAGGGCACGCTCATAATCCACAAATTAAAGGCTAATGGAGTAGAATCAGGAATGTGTTATATAGTGACACTTCTATAATTCTTCAGCGCTGTTAGGTACACTTTAATGCTTCTGTGCATTATTAGCAACATCTTCAAAACTCATTTGCGTTGCTCATAGGTCAAACTAATACCAAAATGGGTAAGCAAGCCCAATAAATAGTTGCCTTGTTGAATAATGTGGTAGCCTAAAACCTGAGCAGTGATTGCAATCGGCACACCTGGTGGAGTTACTATGCTTGTGGGAAATGTCATTAGCCTGGGATACAACTTAGCATCTGCACGTCTGGGAAGTCAGACAGATTTCCTGCAGAATAGGAAGCAAGGTTTCAGACTGTTATCATTTTTGCGCTACGTCCACCACTGAATAGTTCCCAATGTTCACTGATGATATTTTAAAAATCAAACTGGCATGGAAGACGATGAAAACCTGGATGGATGAGTTCAGCCTCCAAACGGAGACACGCAGTCAACACACCGGCTTGGTATACTCCAGCAGATGCCGTCTAAGCCTTTAAATCGCACACTAATTGTGCTAATTGAGCTAACAGTAGCTGTTCCTTCTCCCAGCTCTGAGTCAACCAGCATCTTCTGGTACTGCTATAGAGATCCAAGCTGTTGGCTTTAGTGGTATTTTGTCAGCCATTAAATGATTCATCAGAGTCATTAATTGATTTATTACTGCTGCCTGCAAGTACTGCTTTGCAAATAAAGAATGATGTAGATCGCAATGCAGAAGAAGCTGAACAACTCAACACACGACCCGATGCTTAAGCTATCTATGTAAGTTCAACACTAAGGAAAAAGAAGAAGATAGGAAGAGCAAAATAAAAAGTCAAAGGGAAAAGATGAGTCGATATATTCATTTTTTTCCCTATATAAAAATGTTGGCTATTAGAATTTGCTGTAGTATTCAATCTTAATATTCTAAGGCAGTGTTTCTCAAACTTGGCGACTTTAAGTCCTGTGGACTTCAACTCCCAGAATTCCCCAGCCAGCATTCTGGGAGTTGAAGTCCACAGGACTTAAAGTCGCCAAGTTTGAGAAACACTGTTCTAAGGCAACAATCCCCAACTGTGGCACGCCAGAAACGGGGATGCGCAAACAAGCCATGATCCAACGGCGGGATGTAGGCAGCACAACCCAGTCTGCGGAAAAACCGCTTTCCACAGAACAAGGTACTTGCTGCCCAAAAGATTGGGGGCTGCTGTTCTGGGGCACAGGAAAGGCATCCGGAGCAGAACTCCTAGTCAACAAAGCCCAGCTAATACTCATTTTAATCTCTTAGGCAATTCCAAAAGTGGAAAGGAAATATTTTTAAAAATACAGAAACAGCTGAAAACAGCTTGGCGTGGGAGGAAAGAAAACCAGGTTTCAAGACACTTGTATTCCAAGAAATGATTTGGTTTTAAGTGATGCTTTTCCACCTAATTTGTCACTAAGACTGCGGACTGTTGTTATATGCAACCAGATAATTAGACTCATATAATGAAGAGAATATTGCCTCTTCCTTCCAGATGTGACAAAAGCAACTCTTTATTTATTTATCTGTCTATTTATAACATTTATGCGACCACCTAATACGGCAGAGTAATTCTGGCCAGCCTCAAAAAAAAAAAAAAAAAAAAAAAAAGTCAGCAAAAGACACAGACAGAACCGTTTCACAAAGCAACATGACACATTTAAAATTATGAAACTTGGTTTGTACCACAACTCAACAACTGGGACTCAGCTCACCCAGACTCAAAGGCCCAAGTTTTGCCTGCCTTTCTGAAGGCCTTCAGGTCAGGACCAACTGTGAAAGGTGGCTGCTTCCTCAAAGCAGATGACATTGTCTCAGCGGGGGGTGGAAACCTGATAGAAATCAGATCTTCTTCAGTGGGAAAAAATGGGCTTGTCTACAGCCATACTCTTTCAGTCAGAAATCTCTAATGTTGCTGTGTCAATCTCCTGCTGACTAGGGTGGTGAACTATATACCGTATTTTTCAGAGTATAAGATGCACCTTTTTACCCCAAATAGAGGGTGAAAATCCTGGTGCATCTTATACACTGAATATAGCATTTTGGCCTCCCAAATCCCCGCGCCCTTCGCAAAAATGGACATGCAGAGGGTTTGGGAGGCCTGAAAAATGCTCCTTGGGGCGGGGTAGGGCAAAAATGAGCAAAAAACATGCTTTTTTTGCTTGTTTTTGCCCCCTCAACCCCCAGGAGCACTCTACAAGTCTCCCAAAGCCTAGGCATGCCCTGTTTTTTTGCAAAAAACGGGCCCGTTTTTGCTTGTTTTTGCCCCCTCTCCCTTCTCCCGAGCACTTTGCAGGCCTCTCAAACTCTCTGCGTGCCCCGTTTTTCACAAAAAACGAAGTATGCAGAGGGTTTGGGAGGCCTGCAGAGTGCAAAAACTTTTTAAAATTTACCTCTTCAAAATTTTGGTGTATCTTATATTCCAGTGCATCTTATACTCTGAAAAATACGGTAGTTCATATATTTCTTGGCTAGCACAATTCAGTCATATAGACTTCCTCCTTTTATATTCACAGAGGAAACAGACTTTTATTAAGATCAGACACATCATTTGTTCAATTCACATACAGTTCTTCAATGTAAGCTATTTATCCTACCTTAGAGTCCATATTTGCCAAGCATGAAAGAGGATCCACTAAGAACTGATCAGCTTGGAGCAGTAAAACTGCTTTAAAAATATTTCACTGATTCTTGCAACAAGTAGATTCAGGGGCTACTACTGAGTTAATGGCAGGGCCATCATTCAAACCAGGAACTTCTGAATTTATATCTTTTACTCTTTTAAACTAGTAAGCTAGACAGCTGGAATTAATGGTCAAATTTTAGCTATAATTAAAAAACCATAAATTTAAAAAAAACCAATTTCAAAATCTTATCCAGACCAAGCATTGTCTGCTTAATTATGACATTCAGTAGTTGTACTGTGATTGTACTCTAATATTATAAACACACATTATGAGAAAGAGCAAGATTAGACTTATTTTAAAGTGTACTACCATCCTAGGAAAATATTTTTGGAAGCTTATGTCTGGGACTGCAACATGCAGAGCCAAGTTCAATCCCCTTCTGAGAAGTTTCAAGCTTGACAGAAGCCATCTTATGATTGCTTCACTCCTCATAATGCAATAGGAGGAGGTATCACTAGGCAAGGATGGAGTAGACTGTATCCTAACAAGGGGTACCATTTCTGAAGGTTGCTTCACTTGCTTCAAACTCCCTAAAAGAACCCCTACAAATCAATATAAAAAAGAGTGCCCCCTGGAAAGTTTTTTTTAGTTGTTTCCCGAGTTTAGTATTTTGACTTCCTACAATTTTAATTTGCGGGTTTATAAACTGAAGGGCTATTACATTTACCTGGCTCTCCAGGATAACTTGGTTCACCCAAGTTATGTTACCCGTCCCATCAATTAGGGATGTACATCTGGTGGGACTACAAAAAGCAGCCTTCTCAGTGGTGGCCCCTTCTCTATTGAATATCACTCTCAAGAGGTATGGTTGGTCCCCAACCTGTTGCTTTTCCAAGATTGATCTGATTGTGTTGCTGCTGCTATGGGGGAGGAGGGCTTATGGGTTTTTATCAGGGGTGAAATTCAGCAGATTCTGACAGGTTCTGGAGAACTAGTAGCAGAAATTTTGAGTAGTTTGGAGAACCGGCAAATACCACCTCTGGCTGGCCCCAGAGTGGGGTGGGAATGGAGATTTTGCAGTATCCTTCCCCTGCCACGTCCACCAAGCGATGCCCACAGAACCAGTAGGAAAAAAAAAATGAATTTCACCACTGGTTTTTATGTGGTAGATGTTTAAATGTAAGCCACCTGAAGCCACCTATATATGAATTGGCAGCCATATAAATTTGTTTAATAAATAAATGATATAATTTATCAACAGGTATGTGTGCAAATACTATAATCCAAATAATATAAGTGGAATTAAAGTGAGGTTTTTTTGTTTTTTTTGAAACGTGCCATTTGCACAATGTCTAACGAGCACTGGCATTCTGGTTTGAATTAAGTGAGCAAACTCAGTAACAATGCAACTATGCTAAGAAGAGGGGCAGGAAGAAGGTACTGCAAGGCTTTAAATATTTCAAAAATGTCCGGAAGGCTCCAGTTACAACACCACCATCCTCACCCAGTTCTGACCATGTTTTGGAAAAGTATCTGGAGTGTGTCATTCCAAGAGAACGCAGTGATGTAATCTCCACAGGAATAGTTACTCTGCTCTTTTATCTCACACCTCACCACCAGCGTGATTTACACATCGGCCGACCCAGGGCCGTTTCATAGAAGACAAACAGCAGCTCACTTTCTAGTCCAGATTAGTATGAAAACAATTTGTCTTTGCTTACACAGCCAAGAAAAAGAGAGAAAAATCAGGCTTCTAAACCATCGTGAAACCAGCTTCCCTTGTATTATGCTTCTGCTTCAGTTATGGCTAATAGTGTTGTCTTTTAATCCAAGTAGGAAAAGGAAAGGATCTGACATACAGAATAACCAGCTGAATAAACCTGGGTCTGAGGTGGAAAGAACGATTTGGAGAGACCGTATGAAAACCGAAAGTGTTGTCTCTAAAAACACTCCACTTTCGGCTTATTTATTGTTTCTATAAGCTCTTTCAAAAGTGCTTCACTAGAGGCATTTAGGTAACCTTTATAAACTACTTTGCTAGGCATGTTAGCCAAAAAAATTGCTAAAAAGCAGATAATAAATTTGAGAGGAAGAGGCAGATGAATGATTATATTCTGCACCATTGATCCGTATTTTACCAAACTATCTACTAATCATACATACAACTGTCGAATTCAGGAAAGGACAGTATACTATAGAAGTGCCTACTGTAGGAAAACTCACATCCAAGATGCTTTTGGAAATTCTTCCCTTTTATTTCCATTTCTTTTACTTCACATTTGGAAATGAGATGCCCCACAATTATTAGGGGGGGTGGGGGAGATCATGCAAACTAACTACAGGCAGTCCTTGAATTACAACTACAACTGAACTCAAATTTTCTGTTGCTCAGTGAGGCATTTGAGAGTTTTGCCCAATTTTACAACCTTTCTTGCCACATTTGTTAAGTGAATCACTGCAGTTGTCCAGTTAGTGACATGGTTGTTAAGTGAAGCTGGCTTCCCCTTTGATTTGGCTGATCAGAAGATCGCAAAAGGTAATCACATGACCTTGGGACACTGCAACCATCATAAATATGAGCCAGTTGCCAAGCGGCCAAATTCTGATCACATGACCATGGGGATGTTGCAATGGACGTAGGTGTGAAAAATGAACATACAGCACTTTTTCAGTGCCGTTGTAACTTCGAATGGCCACAAAACAAATGGTTGTAAGTCAAGGACTACCTATACTGCACAAAGAAATAAACCTGTCAGCAGTATTGATAGGAATAGATCCCCAAGTACAAGACTGGGACCACATATCTCAGAAAGACCTGCCCCCTACAAATGTGCATCAAATTTCTTTCTTAAGTTCAGCAGAGGCCTTACAACTTCCCTTCCTTTAAAATCCTCTGAAGCAGTGAGAATGCCAGGCATGACTGCAACTTTGACTTGTAGCACAGAGTATTCAAGCAATTTTTTAAAACTTGGCGGGAGAATTCTAGTGCCACTACATGCTAAAAATCCAGGAAAGAACAGGAAGCATAAGCTGGAGGGTAGATAGAAAGAACTTTATGGTGTGGAGCTGAGACTGTAACAGAGAAGATTGGAAACTCTTGCCCATGTTCTCCTGAATCCTAGAAGATTTTATACTGCAAGCATAGGGCAAGATATGATGGTGGCAGGCAGAATGAAGGATTACATTAGCAGAACCTAATTATAAATGGCCTGGTCAGGGTAAGCAAGGTCCCACTCTAGTTGGTGGTTCTGAGAGCTCTAGGCCTTTTACAAATTCCAAAAATGGGAAAAAGCAATGTTAAATATGACTGTGCAATGTTCTACATTCAAAAGTGAAAAGATACTTTGGAACATAAATGCATGCCTGTAAGTTTCTTATATCTAACAAAGGGGTCCCCAACCCCTGATCTGTCATCCAGTGCCAGACTGCAGCCCATTTGGAACCAGGCCGTGGAAATAGTGGGTGCGCGCACGCACACTGCTGCTGCATTTGGAAATGTGGTCCGTGTGTGAAACCATCCTTCCTCTTGCCCATCCCCATCCCCCTGCCTCTGCCTCCTCTATCCAGCTGGAAAGGTTGGAGACCACTGATCTAATACTTGGATGTGACAGCAACTATGGGGAGCAGTCATGTAACTCAAAATGACACAGCTGTTATAGAACTCAGGTGCTCTATTTGTCCCGTTTGCCCTGTGGTACCTCTTTTTCTCCTTCTGAATCAAAAAACAATGCAGTCCTAAAGTTAAACTTTGGAATTGGAAGGAGACGACATCCATGGACGTGTTACAAAGAAAAGCTGCAGAAAAAAATGACTGCATAATTAGTGAATGACACTAATAAAATTTCACCCTTTTCATTTTATGCAGAGAAATAAAATACTCCTTTCGGTCATGGGATAAAAAAATGTGTCTTATATGCTAATTTTGTTTGACTTCCTAAATAACAACAGCTATAGCTTGTTGCCTATAAACTCTAGGCAGCTACTTTGGTTTGCCAGAATCATCATTAAGCTAATACAAAGCCTAATTTAAAGGATCTATATCTATCTATCATCTATCTATCTATCTATCTATCTATCTATCCATCCATCCATCCATCCATCCATCCATCCATCCATCCATCCATCCATCCATCCATCCATCCACCCACCCACCCAAACTATTTGCTTGTAAATTTTATGATTCCACTTTACAAAAAATTCATGTGCTCAGAGACCAGTATGATAATACTGTGATAGAATACAAGCTGACTTTGGTAAACTGTAGGGGACAGGCTAAAATACCACTGGTTCCTTTGTGAAGTAAGTTCAATTTACAGCCTTGAAAAAGTGTTTTATCTCCTACCACCTGCTTTGCTCAATCTGAGATCAAATCCAATTCATGTAACTTCTCAGGTATCATCTCCAGAAAGAAAGGCTGTTCAAGGCACAGTCTCCTCTTGACTACACATGAGGAACCTCCTCCGGTACCTTCAATAAACTTTTAGTCTGCTGCAATGATTGATGTCTATCTTGTGCAAGAAATGCAACAGTTATTTGTTAGTACTGTAAAGGCAGCATTATTCAGCCCTTCTTTTTAAAAGCTTTTTTAAAAAATACTGAATGTAACAAGTAGGATCAAGAATTTATAGGGCAGAAATGTAGTCTACACATTTGCTTTTCAAAGAAGAACTGCACTCTGGCCAAGGTAATTGTGGTAAGTGAACATTCCGTGAGCCATAATAGGATAGCTACTTTATTTATTTATTCATTCCATTTCTGTAGCCAATTGACTATCCAACTGACAACTACTCACCAAGAGAACCTAGATGTGAGGCTTAAGTCCAAAATAATTGTTCATTAAATATACCCAGACAGAAGTAAAAGATAACCTTAGCAAACCATTTCATCATTTAGACAATATAAGCTCCCTTACAACATAAAAGTTAAAATAGATTGACTGTTACAATGGAAAAAACTGTGGAAGGAACGATCCTTAAGAGTTAACATAGTTATGTTAACCAGTTAACACCAAATTCATACAAAAAGAGGAAGGTTAGATTTATAGGGTGCTAAAGCCTGTCAAGAATACAGAAATTTAATTTCAGATTCTATAGCATTAAACCTGTTGTCAAGTTGTTTGACTTCTCAATCCAACTGTAGGCTTGTACACTGAAGAACTGTTGTGATCATTTTTCTACGTATCGAAATCTGGTTCATGCTGTTTTAATCCAGTACCATTACTATAATCATGAAACATAAAAGCCAGGAACTCCTGTCAAAGTTTGTGCCCACAGCTTCTGACAAGATTTATGGTACCAAGTCTTATTAATCAACCCACTTAAATGACTTTATGTTTCTGAGCAGATTAACAATTGCCCTGTTTGGCAAAAGCTATTCCAGTGATATTTATAAGATTAAAGTTTCCCAGTGCCTCATTGATTAACTATCCTTTTATTTTAAAAAGATACTGAAAGATTCTGCTTCCTATTTTGATAATTGACTATACTCTTCAATTCCATTACCTCTTATTCAGTCTGATAGAAGTATTTATATTATTTTGATATTTAATAAGCTACTTAATGAGTTAATTGGCTTATATTATCTCCCTCTCTCCCCCCTTTCTCTCCCTCCCTCTCCTGATTTAGTTTTGACGTCTAGCAATTGCTTATATAAGCTCACACAGTTTTTAGAAGGAATTTACCATTGCATTCTTCCAGGGGCTGAGAGAGAATGTCTGGCCCAGGGTCACTCAGCTGGCTGTGCCTAAGGCAGAACTAGAATTCACAATCACCTGGTTTCTAGCCTTTATCCACTACACCAAACTGGGTCTCATTGTTCCGTATAGGCATCTTTTAAATGCAGCATTTCTAGGTAGGTAGTGTAAATTTAAGGCACAGACCAATCAATGGAACGTACTTTGGAGCTCTTCAGTACAGTATTGTGGATAATTGTCAGCGCTGGCTAAGCCTGATGGTAGCTAATGTCCAAAGCATTTACTCTATACAATACAATAGTAGAGTTGGAAGGGACCTTGGAGGTCTTCTAGTCCAACCCCCTGCCTAGGCAGGAAACCCTATATCGTTTCAGACAGATGGCTATCCAACATCTTCTTAAAGACTTCCAGTGTTGGGGCATTCACAACTTCTGGAGGCAAGCTGTTCCACTGATTAATTGTTCTAACTGTCAGGAAATTTCTCCCCAGTTCTAAGTTCAAGTCTCCTTGATTAGTTTCCACCCATTGCTTCTTGTTCTACCCTCAGGTGCCTTGGAGAATAGTTTGACTCCCTCTTCTTTGTGGCAACCCCTGAGATATTGGAACACTGCTATCATGGTTCATTTAAATATGAACCTGTTGCTTCACATGAGCCTAAAAAAATGAAACCTGCCATTTGTTTGCTCCCGTGCAAAAAAATTAAAATAATGGCAGGTAGTGCTTATATATATGATTTCACATGATCCTTCATCCACTCTGACAGGTTGATGTGTACCTCATCAATATGCATGACTGAAAACCAGGAAGTATAACAGCAATCTCTTCATACCAATGACAAAATGAGAAAGTGAAGGCAGGAACAGAACAGTGCTGAAGCCCATCATGAGATGATTCTGGGATTGGAATTATTGGGCATATAGCCCCTTAGAAGTATTTGAAGTTGCTTTGAAACAAAAAACAAAATTAGATGGCATGTTTAGGTGGCTGCAGAAGATACTTGCCATGGCATAACTGAATTTTGAGGGTAACTGTTTTAGAGTTATCCAACTTGCTATTTTGTTCACTTAAATAAATGTTCTAATAGATCTGCAAATTTTGGGCAGTTCCTCATTTGCAATGTTATACCGGTAGTTCTCAACTTACAACACTTCATCTAATGACCATTGGAAGCTACAACGGCACTGAAAAAAGTTACTTATGACATTTATGAGCCACGATGGCGCAGTGGCTAGAGTGCAGTATTGCACTTCTGCTGATTGCCAGCTGCCTGCAATTTGGTAGTTCAAATCTCACCAGGTTTAAGGTTGACTCAGTCTTCCATTCTTCCGAGGTGGGTAAAATGAGGACCCAGATTGTTGGGGGCAATATGTGACTCTATAAACCGCTTAGAGAGGGCTGTAAAGCACTGTAAAGTGGTGTATAAGTCTAAGTGCTATTGCTGTTGCTATTTTTCACGTATAACCGTTGCAACATCCATATGATCACATGATCAAAATTCAGATTGCAAACTGACTCATAGTTATGATGGTTGCAGTGTCCTGGGGTCATATCATCCTTTTGCGACCTTCTGACGAACAAAGTCAATGGAGAGGCCAGATTCGTTTAGCAACTGTGTATTAACACAACAACTGCAGTGAGTCATTTAATATTCATGGCAAGAAAGGTCGTAAAATGGAGCAAAATTCACCTAACAACTGTCTTGCTTAGCGACAGAAATTTGGGGCTCAACTGTGGTCATACGTTGAGGACCACCTGCAGTTACTTGAATCAGATGAACTAAATCAGGTAACAACAGAAATTATGCCAATTAGATATGCTACATCCATCATGCGTCTATCTACATGCAAGTCTAAATGTAACCAGATCTTACAAGTCATACTGGGGCCACTTGGTCTCTTATCCTACCTTCTGCACTTTCAAGAAAATGTGACAGCAAACCAGTAGGCCTTAATCAAGCACAGGTTATTCACAGATTACAGGAAACAACATGAGCCTGCCTCTTCGGTATCCCCTCTGTTCTTAACCCTTGACCCACCACAGCTGGGCTGTTTGCTGGAAGTGGCAATATTTTTGAGCCAGGGAATGCAGGCAGTTATGCCTTAAGTACATTGTGTATCAATAAAACAGCTCATTTAAATTGCTTTAAAAAGACAGCCCTCAATTGAGAAGCTTTGAGCTCTAGGGCATCCATTACTGGGGGCAAAAAAAAAAAAAAAAAAAAGGACCGCGTGGATAATACCCCCCCCCTTCATCTTTCCCTCAATGTGAAGACTGACATTTCTTCATACTTGACAGGGTTAAAAATATTTCCACCGCTCAAACCCTCAATTTCAGTCCTGCTGAAAAACAGGCTATAAGGGAAAGAAGAATAAATCTACCCATTTAAGGGAATCAGGACAGCCTCACAGGAGGGAAAGTCAACTCACAACTTCTACTGCCATTCAAATATAATACAGTAAATGATTTCCTTTCCTGACACTAAGATTGATATTTGTGCCAGGGAGAAAATAAACTGCTAAGTGGCTCCTTTAAATCAGCTATCCCTTCTGCCCTCCCAATGTGATTGACCCCAATTCCCATTATCCCCAATCAGCATGGTCCTACTGGCTCAGGAATGCCGAGGAGGTAACTCCAGTACATCTTAAAAGTCTCATCAGACAGGAAACTGCCTTAAATATACTAATATCCCTTTCCAGTTTAACCTTTTCCCCCCAGTTTGCGCAAGGAGAAAAATAAAGTAGTAACTTCAACATCAAATACAGAAAGTCCTCTACTTACGACTGTTTCTTTATTGATGGTTCGTAGATACGATGGCCTCAGAAAAAAGTGTCTTACGACCTGAACTCATATTACCAGCCCACTCTGCCACCCTGTAATCACATGATTACAATTTGTATTCATGGCAACTGGTTCGTATTTACGACCATTTGCAACATTCTGCAGTCATGTGACCATGATCTACGACCTTTTCGGGGAAGTTGGATTTGCTTTACACCCACATGATTCACTTAACAACCATGTCATTCACTTAACGACTACCATGAAAATTCCACTAAACTCGATTTGTGACTGGAACATCTTATAGCAGAAATTCTGGTCCCAATTGTCATAAGTCAGGTACCACCGATATATCCAAGATGTGACATCTTGTACAGTTGTCCCAATGGAAGAGAATCTTGTACATCTTGTACACTTGTCCTTTCTGTTTCTGACAGCCAGGGAAAATGCAAATTGTATTGGCAACTGCACTGCTTTTTACTGTTTTGAATATTTATCCCAGAAGCACAGTCCAAATTTCAGATCACTTTCGGCACTACTTTTTATTGTGATATTTATATTGGTCCAGAATGTTATAATCTTGTTGCCTTGAAATGAAGAGACAAGATGACACAACAATGTTTTGAAAGCAGTGTTGGTTGAAAACAAAATATTACGTTACTGAAATGGACCAGAGGAGAAACAACACAGTTCTTTACTGTTTAATTTCCTTGTATTTTATACATGCTGACAAACTAAAAGAGTAAGTACCTTAACAGCTTATGTAAGCTGTTTTTTTTTTTTAAATGAAGCCGGTCTGTGTATGTCCATTCACTCAAGGGTCTTTCATTCAATCTCTGATTTGAACAGTAAGGGGCAAAATTGTGCTTATTCTGGCATTCAGATCTCCTCCTTTCTATCCACTTGTCAGGATAATCTCCAACTCCCATCCCTACTTGCTTCTTTCCCATGTTACAAGTGGCATGAAGCAAAGCTGCTTAATGGGTCACAAGGTTGAAAATAGAAGTTAACTTCATAAAGCGCTGGTGTATATTCCCACTAGAACTGCAGGCATAATTCTTGGCTTTTCTTTTCAACTTTTCAGAGCAGTCAGACGAGTAAGATCTGGTAGGCTTTTGTCTCACCTCGCAACACCACCTGCCTCCTGTCTGGAAAAGATTTTAAAATTGCAAAGAAATGTCAGCACTGACCTGGTGATCAAATATTACTGTAGAAGGCCGGCAGACTATATAAAGAAAACTTCAAAGTTTTCCTCGACATTTAAAAAAAAAAATCTTTCCAAACCAATGAAACATGGGGGGGGGGTGTAAATAAGAACAGGAGTGTGTGTGTGAGACTGTCTATCCATCAGTAACATGATCCCACCCACCCCTCTAAGCTGAACAGAATGGGACCAACTTTGATGTGGGGAGAGAAGCAGCAAAAGAAGAACAGAGTTTGAGAAAGGGACAAATCAGGGCAGAGTCTGTAGAAGAAAAACATTACAGAAAAGAATATGTATCCCAGTGCAACTCAGTGGGAAAGGCAATGAGTCAGAATCATGGCTGACTCCTCCATTCTCAGCCCCCCTCCCTCCTGGTCACATGACCTACAGTAGGAATTATTTTAACGGGAGGGGGAAAAATTTAGAAACCCTGCTCTGCATCCTTGCCCTATATTGTTTCAATTGATGCAATTTCAGAAGGAGGCAGGGAAAATTTAAAGGAAATGCCCAAGCCATGGCTGGTCAATTAAAACTCCATTTATGGATCTCAAGATGCATGCTTGAGTCTAAATAATATAAAGGTAAATGGTTGAATAAGTGAAGCTTCTGATGAGGAATATGATGAAGTTGGCTGATGTTTAAAATAAAGGGTAGTCCTTGACTTACAACCATTCATTTAGTGACTGATCAAAGTTACAAAGGCACTGAAAACTGTGACCTACAACCATTTTTCATACTTATGACAATTGCAGCATCCCCATGTGATAAAAATTCAGGCACTTGGCAAATGGGATGTCATCCCCAGGATCATGTGACCACCATATGTAACCTTCCTAGCTTCCAGAGTCAATGGGGGAAGCCAGATTCAACTTAACGATCGCACAATTCACTTAAGAACCACAGTGATTCGCTTAACAACTGTGGCAAAAAAAGATCACATAAATGGAGCAAAATTCACTTCACAAATAACTTTCTTAGCAACAGAAATTTTGGGCTCAATTGTGGTTGTAAGTCAATGACTAACAGTAATTGTGAAATCACAAAGGGATTTCAGGTTAGGCATTGGAATATTGTTAAGTCCTAGTTCCACCTTAGACATTAGGCAGCTGAGTGACCTTAGGCCAGTCACTCTCGCCCAGCCATAAGATAAAGGTAATAGCAAGCTATTACTTGTGAAAGCCTTGCCAAGATGCCAGCAAGGACAAATCCAGGTAGTTGCTCAGAAGTCAAGGTTGATTTGAAGGCATGAAAAATGTTACTTCAATTTCTAGAAATTAATAGAATACTTTACCACTGGATTACTAGCAGAAGGCCCAAATAACATCTAAAACTGCTCAACAGAATAGTACAAATAAGCGAGGAGAGGAAGATGCAAAAGAATCAGTCTTACTGCATTCTGATTCATCAAAATAGATTTGCCTTGGGAATGGCTAATATAGAACTGGTTCTGCAAACATACTAAAGAGTGGCTTGTCTAAGAAACACACCCGGAGGCCATCTGGCAAACAATGCCCAACCTCACTACAGTTGGCTGTATCAGATGGACATCTATCTATTCTGTTTTCTGCCCAGTCTCTAGACTATAAACACATAAAGGAAAGATTACAGCACAGGTCAAGATCTGAGCAGATTGCGTAAACAGGTAAGAATGAATTTAAGTGGGCTCCAGTTAAGCCTTTTCATCTCATTAAAACTGCCTTCATCTTATACTGTGAGGTTTTAAATTTAATAATAGAACACTACTGCACCTCTCAGTAACCTGATTAATGTTAGAGTAAAGCCATATCTTGACCATTTCATTCAGATCCAAGCAAGCAATAGGTTGGTTGGTTTTATTTCAAAATCCATGGACTTTGTTTTTGTTTGTTTATTCGGTCAATTTATATGATTACCCATTTGGCAAACGACCTTGGGTGTCTAACAGTATTAAAAGCAATTACAAAAATACATTAAAATCCAATAAACCAGTAAAAAGCACACATTGCATCTCTACAGTACCAGGCACAGTAATTCATAAGACACGTATAGAAATTATATTGACTCATACAACATCCTATCCCAACACTTGAGACAGGTTCTAGGGCCTTTTTGTAGACCAACAAGGTTGGAGCCTTTTAGATCTTAGGGCAATGCTTTCCCACAGGGTGGGCACAGTGACAGAGGAAGTATGCTTCCCTGGTCTGGTAAGGTGATACTGTTTAATAGAGTGTGACATCCTTGCCTAATCTTGTTGAATGAATAAGAATAATTGGAGACCTTCAAATATACTGGCCCTACATCATAAGGGCTTTACGGAAAACCAATTATGTTGAACTGCACCCAGAAGCCAACCAGTAAACAGTGCAGCTCAGGCAACAGTGGGGCTACACATATGTATTAAAATGTGCCCATAACTACCTGCATAAATGTACTATGGACCAGCCAATTTCTGAGCTCCTCAAATGTACCCTCATGGAGAGTGCATTACAGTAGTCTAGGCAAGAGGTCACTAAAGCATGAGTGACGGGGCCTCTTGATTCAGGACTGGCTGCAACTGACACACAAGATTTTTATATAAAAGTCCTCCTAGGCAAAGTTGCTATCTACTCATGGCCCCACCCAAACTAAAAATGTAAAATCTAAGTAGTCCCCAGACATACAACTAACTATTTGTTCTTATTAGGGTAAAGCCTGAGCTTATTCTTCCTCATCCAGACTCCACAGTCTCCAGATACTGAGATGAAACCCTGATAACATTGCTTTAGTAAACAAGGGCTGAGATGTATACCTGTGTATCATTAGTGCACTTTTGTGTCAATTGATCAGTGGTGGGTTCCTACGGGCACGGTCTGGTATGGCCGTACCGGTAGTAACCAGGAGCAGCTGATGACGTACCAGTACAGTGGCTCGTTTGGCCCACCCGCCCATGTTCTATACCTGTTTTTAAAGCAATTGGCCAATTGCGCACGCGTGCACAGCGTATGGCGCCTGTGCGAGCCCCAACAAGCAGCTGGGCATCACAGGGTTGGTGGATTGCGCATGCGTGTGCAGCACACATGTATGAACAGGATGCGCGGCCCTGTGAGCAGTGTACCAGTAGCGATAGCAAAAGCAACCCACCACTGCAATGGATGACCTCTCCCAGCAATTTCACATACATGTTAAACAAAAAAGCTGAGAATATGGAACCCTGTGATACTCCGCAAAGAAACAGCTTGCAGCTAGATCTATCCTTCTCTTGTTTGGAACTTACCCTGAAGGAACGAGAAGAATCACCACAACATTATGCCTCTCATTCTTAACTGCCTGCCTTTGCCAGTCTAGAAGCATAGAAGATGGAAAGTATTTGAAAGCCTTTGAACATTCAAGGGTGCCCAGATGGCAGCATTACTGCATCCTGATTCTGCAAGAGGTTTCCATCAAATATGATCACCACCGTTTATTACTTTATCCAGGTCTGAAACTCAAACAGAAGAGGTCCAAATAATCTGCTACTTTGAACGGCGCCCTGATCACCTTCCTCACAACCTTTCTAGAAAACAAGTGGTTGGAGACCAAACAACAGTTGGTTAGATCTGGCTATAATTTTTTTAAAGAATGGGCAAACAATGACTGCCTTCAAGGCACATGGAACCTTTCCCTCCTTCAAGGATGAGTTAATTCATCACTGACTGGACTCAACCACATACTATCTCTCAGATATCTTGAGTATGTCTGGACGGCCATGGATTTAATACAAAGATGACCCCCCTCATAGCTCTGCAGACCCTGTCCAATTCCTTAAGAGTTACAAACTGGTTAACCTCTCAGATAGCCAAGTCAGTTTAGTCCAGTGCTGCTATAAGGTACAATTCAAGTCCAACTTAAGAGTGAATCTGAGAAATTTTATAGTATTATAGTGGGGTTAATACTTGAAGGTATTTCTGCTCAGATTGCATTTGTGAAATTAGCAAGATGTTTTTGTTTGGCTCCATGTAACATTTACATCTTGAGCACTTATACTGTTGCATATAAATACATCTATTTTTTTAAAAAAAACTTGTGCAATATAGCACCTTTTAAAAGATAGCCCAGCAAGAAAAGTGTGTAAATCTCAGCTACATTCTGCAGCTATTTTGCTACTACTACCAATGAGACATAAAATATGTAAATATAATTGCCAGCTTCTTGCACATTGTCTTTATGCTTCTAAAGGATAAAAGGTCTACCCAGTAATGAAAGAACTACTAGAAGCGCTCATAAGAAGCTGATTTCAGTCATTAAGAAAAGAAAAAAGGTCCTGCAACTACAGGATAATGACCAGAGCAGGTAGTAAGTTGATTAAAACTGGAGATGCTTCTGTCTCTCACTTTCATTAGTATCCACAGAGGTGCAGAGTAACCTGGTTTGCAAATCATATCAAGCTTTAGTTCTTTGAATCAATCACAACAGAGAAGATTTACACATGCAGCCAAGGAACAATGTATGCTTAGGTTTAGTTTAAAATTTGAACCCAATATACTTTATATCTCCATCAACCTATGTTAATGGTGGTGAGTTCTAACCCGAAACTAAATTAAACTAAACTCTGGTTGGAAACTAAGATTACAAAAAGATGGTGATAGTTATTATTTATTATATAAGAATGCTGTTCTCTTGTTAAAGGAGCTATCTGGAAGCTTGGGATTGTTCTCTTAATCTCTCAACCATAAATCAGGAAATATTGGTTGGGTTTAATTGTCAAGTGTTTGTTCTCTAAAGGTAGACTAAAGCTTATCTCCTAAATTCTGCAGATATTCTATGAAAAAGGGATTTTTATGAAAATTTGTGGATAGGAAAAAAATAGGCAACATATATAAGGTGACCAACTTTTTTACAATGAAAAGGAGGACAAAACACGTTCTATTGTCCAAAATGCTAAGGTGACCAACTTTTTTACAATGAAAAGGAGGACAAATAAATTGGAAAAAATATATCGTAAATAAAAGAAATATTTTATTCATTGCAACAATAATACACTAAAATATGATATATGCATAATAAAAACATTTGCAACATTTTATATTGTAATTATGCTTACATGCCTGTTAATTATTATTTAAATGAGTACTTTTCCATTGAATTAATATTTTTGTCAATGTATCATCTTCTAACAATATATTGGAAATATCTGAACAAGAAATATCCTTCATATTGAATTTTACGGCAAGTGCTGCAGCTAGAGTATCAACATTCAATCTCGATTTCTCACTTGTCGAAAAATCATTGGCAATTGAAAAAAACTCTTTCAACTGCTGCATTAGTTCCAGGGCAGCACAACGTAAATTTAACAAGTATAAATAAATGTTCACATGGAATATGTTCATTTTTGAAATGGCTGAAAATATCCACCCATCTTTTATCAATTTCAACATGTTGATTTTCCCATTGTATTAATTTTTCAGAATTTAAATATACATTCAGTCTTCTAATTTCTTCAGAGACAATTGTCATCTAGTTTAATGTCTAGCATTTCTTTAGATAAAAATTCAACACAAGATTCAATATCTGTTCAATATACTTGCGATGAAGTAAAAAAAACACCATTAAAAACTGTTTAATAAAATACGTCACATAACGCGCAACAGATTAGCCTTCAAATATCAAAAAGGAGGACATGTAGGAGGACACTTTTCGAGGGAGGACAGAACTTACAAAAGAAGGACTGTCCTCCCTAAAGGAGGACGGTTGGTCACCTGAACATATATCCAAGAACATGAGGTCAGAAAGTTCTATTTTTCCCCTTTTGGGAAGTAGACAGCACCATACTCGGTCCTTGGAATGAAATGCAGGGTGGAGGTCCCCCCCCCCCGCTTTTAAGTGAAAGAGGCAGGCAGCAAAGTTAACTTCCTATTCCATCTTTTCTTTCTTTCTTTAGTGAGAGAGAGACAAAAAAGACAGACTGATTTACACTGTGAACTAAAAGGCAGCTTATAGTTGGGTACAAGGTTCACTACTCCTTCGCTAGTTCTTGGTTTGGAATAAGCATTAGTAAAGGTAAAGGTTCCCCTTGAACATATGTGCTAGTCGCTCCCGACTCTAGGGGGCGGTGCTCATCTCCATTTTAAAGCCAAAAAGCCAGCGCTGTCCCCAGACGTCTCCATGGTCATGTGGCCAGCATAACTAAATGCCAAAGGTACATGGGACGCTGTTACTTTCCCACCAAAGGTGGTTCCTATTTTTCTATTTGCATTTTTACATGCTTTCAAACTGTTAGGTTGGCAGAAGCTGGGACAAGTAATGGGAGCTCACTCCATTACGCGGTGCTAGGGGTTCGAACTGCCGAACCACTGACCATTCTGATCAACAAGGTCAGGTCTTAGCCACTAAGCCACCATGTCCCTATGGAATAAGTATACCTCACATGAATCAGACAATTAGGATAATTAAAAAACACAGACTGCCATTCTCCACATTAGAAACCAATATTATGGAATCAGAATGAATAAAATGAAAAGGCAGAAGAAACTGGAAAGTAAGGAACATACAAAAGCATGAAGCCAAATTCTGCAGCCAAACTTCAAATACACTCAGGCATATGCAGCTGAAGAATCTTACTATTTAAAAAGCAAGGCTTCTCCCCATCGTCCAAATTTTAGAACACCATGTGAGAAAGGATATCCAGTCTCTTCTTAGGCAGATTGGGACAAGTTATTATGAAATACCAAGTACCAGGGAATAATTCCCACATTATCAGAAATACTGCTTTAATCTCAATATTATATCTATCCTGGAACTGCAATTATTACAGTAAACTTCTTACACTGTTTATATTTAACATCTAGAAGTATGTATTGCAATAAATTATGAACCGTGCACACATAATTTAGACGTCTTAAAAGAGGTTTTTTTTTTGCTACTAATTGTTGACTCATTAGATTTAATCTTTTCTTTCTGAAAAGATTCTGAATGATGGACAGATACATGACATGGAAATGCTGACTGTTCCGTCTAATTAAAGATAGATATAGTCCATTTGTGCTAAACTATATTTGCTGAAGGTACATTCTTATAAAAGGATGTCAGGTGCGAATAGCCAGATACACCTGAGAAGAGTTTAATTAGCTATTTTATCACAAACCTACAACAGGAATCTTCTCAGAATGATGGTTTGCATCTGGGTAAGACAAGATATGGTTCGAAGGCATTCAAAGGTAGTCAGCCTTTTCCCTCTTGTGCCCATGTAGGGATTCCAGATTAATTCCTTGTTTGACTCCACCCCCTAGCTTGGTCAGTCTGTCTCCAATATAGATGAAGAAAAAAAGTTTATTTTAAAAAGTTTCCTAGGTAGAAAGCTAAGTAAAGTTGAAGCTCTTAAGAGCCTGTTACCAGATATTGCCAAGTCATTGGAATGAAAAAGATTCATGCATGAAGGCAAATATACATCTCCCAAGATAATATTGCAGGATCCAATCTGAGTGGGTTAATGGGACCTAAGGTTTATTCTTACAATACAATACAATAGCAGAGTTGGAAGGGACCTTCGAGGTCTTCTATCCAACCCCCTGCCTAGGCAGGAAACCCTATACCGTTTCAGACAAATGGCTATCCAACATCTTCTTAAAGACTTCCAGTGTTGGGGCATTCACAACTTCTGGAGGCAAGCTGTTCCACTGATTAATTGTTCTAATTGTCAGGAAATTTCCCCTCAGTTCTAAGTTGCTTCTCTCCTTGATTAGTTTCCACCCATTGCTTCTTGTTCTACCCTCAGGTGCCTTGGAGAATAGTTTGACTCCCTCTTCTTTGTGGCAACCCCTGAGATATTGGAATACTGCTATCATGTCTCCCCTAGTCCTTCTTTCTATTAAACTAGACATACCCAGTTCCTGCAACCGTTCTTCATATGTTTTAGCCTCCAGTCCCCTAATCATCTTTGTTGCTCTTCTCTGCACTCTTTCTAGAGTCTCCACATCTTTTCTACATCGTGGTGACCAAAACTGAATCCAGTAAAGCAAGTGTGGCCTTACCAAGGCATTATAAAGTGGTATTAAGACTTCACGTGATCTTGATTCTATCCCTCTGCTGATGCAGCCTAGAACTGTGTTGGCTTTTTTGGCAGCTGCTGCACACTGCTGGCTCATATTTAAATGGTTGTCCACTAGGACTCCAAGATCTTACAAGTTTTCATGCTCATGTTGGAACCCATTCTCAAGGAATTTCCCTCTCTCTCCACGATGGGTTCAGAGTGCTGTTGTATGCATTGTATAAAAAAGAATATTTGAGTTTTAGTAAATTTTAATTCTACTTCTAAAGCAATACATATGAAGACCAACTGAAAAACCTGAATATGAGGACTTTATTGGCAAGATGAACATCTAGCTGGATCTTTAGCCTTCTCTCTCTATTTTGGTACCCATTAAGAACGAAATGTGAAGGATATATTTATTTATGAAAAGATTTATTTAATTATAAAAAACCAAAAAAGTAGATTTGTTTGGAAGAAGCAGATAGGCACTGTAAAGCTGAATTGGTGATGGTTGTGATCATTTTTACTCTATAAAATTGTTTCACAAATAACAAATCTGGACAAACTGCCCAAGTGCATAACATATACGTAATAGTCTTGTAAACCATAGCTTGTTGTCTAGGCCATAACTGGCTGGGTTCATACATTGCCATGTGCCCTAAGCTGTAGAGTATAGGAGTCTACTTGCACTATATGTAAGCCGATGCTAAACAAACTACGTTATTTATTGCAGTTTTAAATCACTAGACTTCAGAACCAACTCTCTAATTTAGTGTGATATGTTAACCCAGCAATGTGGAAAGTAAAGGAATAAATCACTATTAGTATAATACTAAATGTATAATGCATGTTAGTAAAAGAACCTGGAAGTCTAATGATTAGCTAACCTAATGCAATAACACTATGGATTGACTATCAGAATGTAGTGTAATCTCGAGTAATATGGATTCAAATGTAAGCTAACAAAATACTGTATTAAATTATCGCTTCCTATGAGACAAACACACTGCCTATGCATAGGACTGCAGAATAAATATTACTTTAGCTACAGGACCTAAAAGCCCCTTGGGATAATGACGTCATTGTACCTTTTGGGGAGGAAGAAAAAAAAGTCACACTAACATTCATGCTAATTAAACAAAGTTACATGCAAGAAAAGAAACTGGCAGAAAAACAAAATAATTACAGACAGTAGATTTTTACTGAGTTTGATACCCAAAGAATTATCGAAAATGATCAATGTTTATCAACTTCACGGAAGGTTTCCCATGTTGTTGTACAATACAACATACACTTCGATGTGGAGAAATCCAACATTGTGCAAACAAACAATATTTTGTTTGCAACTCAACATTTATTTGCAACTCTCCCACACTGTCAAAAAAAACCCAAACTCCTGTTCTGCAAATTCTCTAAATAGTGTTTTTCAGTGGGTAATAATGCATCTTCTTTTCTCGACTGTTGTGGATGGAAAGGAAAGGAGAGAAAAAGAGGAGGGAAAATTAAACAATTTCCAATCAAATTGGCTGAGATATACTAATATGCTGATAATAAGCCTGCAGTGGGCAAAAGAAAAAGAAGGATTTATTGGGAAGGATGCCCCATAAGAGTGGCTGGGTAACTGGGACACAGATGTTGCTGGTTTGCTGGCTCTGAGACAGACTTGTTGGGTTAGAACTGTAGAGAAAGTTTCTTTTGACCGAAGCAAACACACTTCATAGCATTCTGTCATTCCAGTGTGAAAAGAGAGTTGATTTTTTACAATCCAGATACTAGCTGGTGAAATGCAACCTCAAGCTTCTCACTAATAAGCCCAAGTTATTACCACAGGTTTTCCTGGTGATGAAATAATCTTATCTACAGTAAATGGTATCTCAACAGTATTACTACAGTTTTTATGTACCAAAAAATGACTGTAAGAATGTACATAAAGAAAATTTTTCTAGAAAAAGGATGATTCTAGTCTGGTTCAATAAATGGTGAGAGCTTAAGATCAAAAGGTTGAGAACTAAAGACCTGGGTCAGAAATTCATGATATAGAAATTGACTGAATGTCAGAAAGGAACTCTCCCTCCAGCTACAGAACCCCCCTTCTGGATTTCACCTCAGACCAGTGGTGGGTTGCAGGCGGTACGCCCCGGTATGGGCGTACCAGAGCCTGCCTGGAGCACCGGATACCGTTCCGGTAAGGTGCTCCAGAGAGCCCACCTGTTCACCTGAGCTCCTTACCTGTCTTTTAAGGATTCTGTGCACGCGCATGGTGCATAGAGCGCCTGCACGACTCTCCGCAGAGGGATCCGGAACCCACCTCTGCCTCAGACATAGTGCTATCATTATTCAATATGGATTATCAATTGGATTATACAATATTTCAAACAATTCACTTATCCAGGGGGAAAGTCCTTAAACATGCAATTCTAAAGATGTCATTTTTGTATAATTGGATTGTGAAGTTTTACTTTATTCATCTGAAAAGGTTTCAAGTGCAAATACTAGCTTTCTCGATTGTTGAAAATAACAATAAACACGGCTTTGCAAACAGATCAGCATTTATTTAGCATTGTTGGGGGGGGGGAAGTAAGTATTTGTACTATGTAGTGTTAAAAAGAAGCAAGAAATTTATCTGTTATTGAGAAAGGATGCCTCTATATTTTATCTAAAGATATTTTAGCGTGGTCAATTTGATTCTGAATTGCGACTGTGTTTGCATCTATTGGGACATGGTGGCTCAGTGGCTAAGACGCTGAGCTTGTCAATCAGAAAGGCCAGCAGTTCAGCGGTTCGAATCCCTAGGGTCACGTAACGGGGTGAGCTCCCATTACTTGTCCCAGCTTCTGCCAACCTAGCAGTTTGAAAGCATGTAAAAATGCAAGTAGAAAAATAGAAACCACCTTTGGTGAGAAGGTAACAGCGTTCCATGTGCCTTCGGTGTTTAGTCATGCTGGCTACATGACCACGGAGATGTCTTTTGATAGCACTGGCTCTTTGCCTTTGAAACGGAAATGAGCACCGCCCCCTAGAGTTGGGAACGGCTAGCACATATGTTCTAGGGGAACCTTTACCTTTAGCTTGCATCTATGGCTTACTGTTCCTAAGCTTTACTACAATTGTCACTATAGTACCTGTATTTTTTTGCATTTTAAAAAAAGATTTCCTTGTCCTTCTCATCCATCTGTAAATGTAGTGGCCAATAATATATGACCCAATCAACAAATCCTTTTGGGGAGGGGAAGGGAGGAGGTATCTTTTGAGAGAGAGGGGCTAAATAAATGCTGATCTGTTTGCTAGACCTGCGGGATCGCATCTCACCTCATACATCCCTGCGACCAATTCGCTCCCACAGGGAGGGACTCCTCCGGGTACCGTCCACTAAGCAGTGTCAACGGGCGGCGCCCAGGAGTAGAGCCTTCTCTGTGATGGGCCCAACCCTCTGGAATGACCTCCCCCCCGATATCAGAACTACTACCGACCTCCGCTCCTTCCGACAGAAACTTAAGACCCACCTGTTCCAATTAGCTGGCCTAGCTGATTTATAGTCCCATTTTCAACCTCCTGGCAAACATCTTATTTTGGGGTATTTTTAAGGGTAACTTTTAACTTTTTATTCGAATTTTAATCCATTATTGTACAGTGTATATCCTACCTCCTCTGTCTATCTATGTATATCTATATTTTTGTATCCACATTGTTTTAATATGACTGTACACCGCCCCGAGTCCTGTCAAGGAAAGGGCGCGGCCTATAAATTAAAGTATTGTTATTATTATTATTAGTAGTAGTAGTAGTAGTAGTAACATTTCATTAATATTTGTTCATTTAGAATTATTGCGCTCCTGCTATTTTACTAAACTTCTGATTGTTCCTGTTAGCCAATCTTAAATCTCTGATAGCATTTAAAACAAAAGCCAAAGGCCCACTTCCTCAATTAGAAAGAGCTGAATTTATATTGTGTTAAAAATAAACCAACATTAAACAAGTGCATTTAAAAACCTAGCAATTTCATGGCTGCTTTATACCAATAGAGTGTTATTTCCCCCTTTCCCTTTGTAAAGGGTAATCTGGAAAGGCAGCAACATCAGGGCAGCTTTAGTCTCAAAGCAGAAAGGTTTTTAATCTTTTAAGATCCCCATTCTGTCCACACCACACCACGAATAGGAAACACCTCCAGTATCGGGAAACCACTTCAGTCATTCACAGTTTGGAAATCATTCTTGGTCTCTCTGCTAGGCATACATGTTCAGTGAGTCTGGCAGTGGTATTGCTAACATTTACAAACATTCTTATACAAACATAGAGAGACTCTCTGCTGATCTTGCTTTAATATATCCCAAGGAAATAACTTGGCAGGATTGTAAAACTTCACAGCAACCAATTTAAGGGGGGGGGGAGGGAGGGAATAGAAATATGGAAACAGGAAGGGCGGTGGGGAGGAAAATATTCAAATCATTTTGTGTGCTTTAAGTAGGGGAGGGAAGAAGATGAGAGAAAAAAGTCAGATAGTACAGCAGAGCATTTTATGAATAGACGGTAAAATTTACTCGATTGCTAAGTCACGTTAGCTCCTCAAAATGTAGGACATAAAAAAGAAATAAATTTGCTCCCATTTGTGCTTTGTGAAATGTAAAGTTTTGCTACATGCAACATATTCAAGTTTCATGTTCTGGAATAAGTATCAGAACTATTTGTTGCAAGTCTTCAACGGCCTTTGTCTTTCTAAAGCATGGCATCCTAGCGGCATTATTCTTGCCTCTGAAATTATGGATTGCTCCTTGAACACACTTAAATGAGAGACTTGCTTTCGTCAAACAAACGAACAAACAAAAAACCCTGGAAGTGAAGTATCATTTAGGATCCGGGTTTTGAATTAGATACTGATCACAATGTCTATGTGCAATATGTTTTGAACGTATTGAAAAAAAAACAAGAAATGGAAATTCCCTCTTAAAAAACTGAAGACCAAATACTCCAGTGTCAAAAAGCAAATGTGATAAAGAGAAACATGCAAATAGAAAGCATGTAAAACATAGTTTCTGGAATTCGTTTTAATCCCTTTACATTGCAGTAGCCCCAATATTGTTTGTCTGCATAATGAAGTAGCGTATTGCGTCTTTGTGTGGTGTTTCTGCCTCCCCACATACCCATACCCATATGCATTTATGTTTACACAGCCCATACGGTGAGATCCACTTCTCTAGCTTGCATGACCCAAAAGAGGGAGACTCAGAACGAAACCAAGGCCAACATTCTGGGCTGTGATTCAATTCTCTCACCCATAAGGCTGCACAGAGGATTTTTTCCCACTCTCCACAGTCCCCATTTTTTTTAACATAATTGTTTTGTTGTTACCTTCTCACACCACACCAAAAGGGCCCAGTTCAGTTAATGGCCATGAAGGAATTTAGACCTGGCCTATGGAATGAAGAAGGAATAAGCAAACTGTTAAGGGAAGACTTTCCCCCAAAAATATTGAGTCTGAGAAAGAGGAAAGTTTTAGAAAGAAGCTCAAAATAACTCTATCTTGGTTTTGTTTGATATTAGATAAAGAAGGAAACTCTTATAGGCTTTCAAGGTCCTCTTACTCTACCACACAACAATGAAAGCATTCCTGGTATCCATTTTGATCTTGTTTCATATCAACCTCAAAGGACTAACAATGGTCTTGTAGTACTCATAGTCCCCTATACACTGCCCCAAAGCAAGGACATCATTTGACAGATAAGCTGAGATCCAATGCAGGGACTCCAATAGTCCTTTATCTCCCCTTTCTAAATTTAGCTTTTCCTACTGAGTAATAGGAACCAATGTTTATCATGAGCAATTGGGTTAATACAGGTAGTCCTCAACATATTTACTACAACTGAGCCCATAATTCCTGTTGCTAAGCGAGATAGTTGTTAAGTTAATTTTGCCCCATTTTAAGATCTTTCTTGACACAGTTGTTAATTGAATCACTGCACTTGTTAAGTTGGTAACATGGTTGTAAATTGAATCTGGCTTCCCCATTGACTTTGCTCGCCAGAAGTTCGCAAAAGATGGTCATATGACCTCAGTATACTGCAACCATCAAAAACTCACGGCAGTTGCCAAGCATCTGAATTTTGATTATGTAACTGTGGGAATGCTACAATGGTCGTAAATGTGAAAAACAGTCATAAGTCATATTTTTCAGTGCTGTTTTTAACTTTGAACGGCCATTAAACAAATGGTTCTATGATGAGGACTACCTGTATATAAACCCATCAAGAAAATTCATGTTCAATTCAATTCAATTCAATTCAATTCAATACAATACAATACAATACAATACAATAGCAGAGTTGGAAGGGACCTTGGAGGTCTTCTATCCAACCCCCTGCCTAGGCAGGAAACCCTATACCGTTTCAGACCAATGGCTATCCAACATCTTCTTAAAGACTTCCAGTGTTGGGGCATTCACAACTTCTGGAGGCAAGCTGTTCCACTGATTAATTGTTCTAACTGTCAGGAAGTTTTTCCTCAGTTCTAAGTTGCTTCTCTCCTTGATTAGTTTCCACCCATTGCTTCTTGTTCTACCCTCAGGTGCCTTGGAAAATAGTTTGACTCCCTCTTCTTTGCGGCAATCCCTGAGATATTGGAACACTGCTATCATGTCTCCCCTAGTCCTTCTTTCTCTTAAGCTAAACATACCAAGTTCCTGCAACCGTTCTTCATATGTTTTAGTCTCCAGTCCCCTAATCATCTTTGTTGCTCTTCTCTGCACTCTTTCTAGAGTCTCCACATCTTTTCTACATCGTGGTGATCAAAACTGAATGCAGTATTCCAAGTGTGGCCTTACCAAGGCATTATAAAGTGGTATTAACACTTCACGTGATCTTGATTCTATCCCTCTGTTGATGCAGCCTAGAACTGTGTTGGCTTTTTTTGGCAGCTGCTGCACACTGCTGGCTCATATTTAAATGGTTGTCCACTAGGATTCCAAGATCCCTCTCACAGTTACTAACATTGAGCAAGGTACTACCTATACTGTACCTGTGCATTTCACCTATACTGTATCTGTGCAAACTCCTGGCAGTGGGCAGTGAAGTACCTTGTACTCCAAGGTTTTAGTCTTTTAAGCCTTTAAGCTTGGGATATTGCTAAACATTTATGTTGAACTGAGCCCAGATCTCATCTGACAGCTCCATTCAGGATGAAGAACCACTTAGACCCTTCTTTACATGTGGTTATTTAATCAACTGCAAATTCATCAGACTTGAGTACTGTCTAAATTTATCCATCTTGTCCACAAAATGTATCCATCTTATTCACAAAGATAACACAAGAGACCCTGGCAAACGTTTTACTGAGATTTAAGAAACACTGCAACATTCCCTTCATCTACAAAATTACTTCTGGCATAAAAAGAAGTGAACTTAATCTGATAAGAGTCATTAGCATTCTTTAGCAGTCGGTAGCATTCTTTTCTACGTGCTCGCAGATGTGGCTTGACAATACGCTCTTGTATCTTGCCCAAGACAGACATTAAGCTAAGTGCTATGTAGTTTCCCGGATCCTCCCTGTCCCCCATTTTGAATATTAGGATTACGTTTGTTCTTCTTCATTTTATCAATTCTCCAGTGGTTTTCAAAGTTTGCAGTCAGTGGTTCTTAGATAACTTCTGCCAGCTCCTTCAATATCTTGATATAATATATCTGACCCTGGAGACCTGAATTCATTTCAAGAAACAAACTTAAGTTCTTATTGTTCCATTATCAATCCCGAGCTGTGTTCCTACCCTTTTGGCAATCGTTTCAGGAAGGGTTCTTTCCCTCTTCTGAGAGAAAACATTGCACAGAAAGTACTAGGAAGTTTACCTTTTCTTTATTCCCATTATTAGCAATAGCAGTAGCACTTAGGCTTATATACTACTTTATAGTGCTTTACATCCTTTCCAGATCTGCGGACCGGTGGCAGTAGAGGTTGGGGACCCCTGCTTTAAAGCATTCTCTGAAAGGTTTACAGAGCCAGCATATTGCCTCCAACAATATGGATTCTCATTTTACCAAACTCTGAAGGATGGAAGGCTAAGTCAACCTCAAGCCGGTTAGGATCAAACTCCTGGCAGTGGGCAGAGTCAGTTTGTAATACTGCATTCTAACCACTGCGCCACAAGGGCTCTTTTATTGGCTTCCAATCTTTCCTGACCATGAGCCTTATTTTCTTTTAGACATACTCTTCAACCCCTCTTATTATATTTGCATTCTTTGCTAGCATCATCTTTTTCTAGGCTTTAGTCTTCTTGACTCCATCCCTACTACCACTACCACTTTGAACTCCTTCTGAGTTATCTGTCTTTGTTCCTTTTCTTCTGCATCATCTCTTTGCTTCTTTTTAAGCTTATCATTCATCTATACCAGGCTTCCTAAAGCTGCCTGCCTTCTTTTAACAATTAGCTCTATTTACCAATTTACTAAATACTTGTAGGGTAAAAGGTGTAGCACATTTAGGGCAGATTACATGGTCTTTGGGTACCTTCTTTTTGGACAAGTTCCTTCCTACTCCCCTGCTCCTGGAGAACTCTCTAGTTCCTGTTCTCCTTGAAGGTCTCATCTTGCTGTCTTTTATGGTATGCTCCACATTCCCTGATGAATCTTAAAACAAGAAATGACCTCCAATTCTTTAGTTTCTCTTCCAGCAAGGAGCCAAGCTCACTTCTGTAAAAAGTACAATTTGCATACTCTTTTGAGAAGGCAACCACAGCCATATGGCAAGTCACCATTATTTCTCCCTTGGTGTCCATCCTTTTCTCAGGTTCCCAGGTCAACTTCTTCCTCTTCCAGCAAAATCCCCCTGTTCCTTAATCTCCCCTGTTCATTCTCTTTAGTCACCACGCCTAACAGCCTGCCTCTTTCTAAATCAGAGGTGTCCAACCTTGGCCAGTTTAAGACTTGTGGCCTTCAACTCCCAGAGTTCTGGTTGGGGGAACTCTGGGAATTGAAATCCAAAAGTCTTAAAATTGCCAAGCTTGGACACCCCTTTCCTAAACAATGCTGCCTGAAATTTCAGCTGCTGCTGAGGATTCCAGTTAGAGTTCAGATGATTACTTGATCAAAAAATCAGTGGGAGATCTAAGCCCCTCCCATTCTAACCATAAACTCAGACTGTGTGTTTGCAAACAACCAAATACAAACAGCCTCAGCCAAAAAAACTGGATAGATCCATGCAAACAGTCAAACAAATCCTCCCCCAAACTTGACAGATCAGCTCCCAAATCCACCAGCTCCCTTGTAAAAAGCTCCTGTTCCTATTTGCTTGCTCTGCATAGACCACACAGCTGTCTCTTTGTAAACATTAAACTTTGACATTAAATTATGACAGTTTAGCTCTCTTTATAGGTTTTAGAACCTGGTAGACAGGGTTTTTTCTTTAAAGTACTGCAGCGGATACCTACCCCATTTTCAATATACAAATAACATTCGCAAGCTCAAAAATGTAAAAGGAGAATAAGTACAATATGCTCGGAAGTGTCAGCACAAGGGGATGCCATTGTATGGTAGTAACCAAGCCAAATATAATGCTCCAAATTAAATGGGAAATCAACTGACAGCACGTCAACCGCAATATTTTCCCCTAAAGCACAAACAAGTTGATTTACAGTTTGTTTTTTTGTGCAGTGTGTGCATGCCTGCCAACAACCACACCACACCCACCCACAAACATAAAATGTATGCCTCCTCCAGCCAAACACCTCAGTTTTGAGGCTTCAACATTCATTATGCACTTAAAGAAATCTGTGAAATCAAGTTGGAGAACCATCAGTATTGTCACAGGCACACATGATTCTTACTGGGAACATAAATTGAGTAATGCAGGAATACAGACATCAGGAAAAATGGGATAATAAAATAAAAGCATGTGCAGATTTTGGAAGGGTTAAGATTATTTACAAGATTATGAAGTGTTTATATAAAGAGGGCCAAATCCATCTTGTGCATGTTGGCAAATAAAGCATGTTAGGGCCAACAGCAGAAGATGAAAAGGTAAAAAGAAGAAGAGGAGATTCATAGTTGATGGCCCTGGCTGAAGCTTAAAATTATAGCAAGAGAAAGAAGCAGCAGAATTCTACAAAGCTCCCAATACTCTGTCAGAGGTTGTTTCACGAAAAAAATCACACCTTGAACCTGGGGTATCCTCTCATACCATTCACACAATACAGGTAGAAGACCAAAGACTGAAAAGTAAGCGCCTTTCTCCCACCCAGATATTTGATTTTTCCAGAGTCTCCTTTTTAAAGCAATGTAGGGTAGAGCTTGGCTAATGAATTAAAACCCCAGTCTTTATAAAAGCAGATTGCTTTGTTTGGAACTATCCATGGTGCTGCAATTACCAGTCTTGTATCCCCAGCCACATGGGTTCCATGCTGAAACTAGGCCAGAACCTCAACTGAAAAGCAGGCTCCCTATCATGGAATTAATAGAAGCATGATGAGATGATAAAAGTCTGAGCAGGTCATAACTTACAAACAGGCCGGGTTTTTTGGCTCAAATTAATGGGTTACCTAGAATGGATTATCTACTAAAATCCCCACAGGAAGGCTACATGCCACCCATTTTCCTAATATTATCATTAGATTGCGATTGTTGTTAAATAATACTTACTTGTTACCTTTACTCCGGGGCTTAAAATTGCATAAATGGATGTTCCCCTTATTTTATTCCACAGCAACCTTATGAGGTAAGTTGAACTGAGTGATAGATACCACTCCAAATTCACTCCATGGTCATGTCACAGGGGTGGGCTTTAAATTTTTTAGCTTCTGCCTGGTTGCTGGGTGGGTGTGGCCATGATGGGCATGACCTAGTTTCTCGTGGCTTTCCTCGAGCCTCTGGGAGGGTGAAAATACCTCCCCTGCTCCGGAGGCCCTCCGAATGCCCTCCAGAGATTGGAAACGGGCTTGTTTCTGTTGGAATGGAATGCCTGTTTCTGTTGGAATGGAGGTTGGAATGCCTGTTCTTCCCCGTCCCCGAGACTCTGTGCAGGCCCTTCACTTACCTCGCATCCAAAACAGGCCGCATGGAGACTCCTGGGAGGGACAGGCAGGGTGGGAAGGGCCAGCCAGGGGTGGGGTTTTGAAGTTCTCTGAACTGGCCATAACGTTAGCTATGGGTTCTCCTGAACCCGGGCGAACCAGTAGCAGCCCACCCCTGGTCACGTGTTAACTTGAACCTGGATACAGGATTCCAGCTCAAAACGTTTAACTAATATACTACACTGTTTGCTGAATAGGCAGTTCAATGGCTGAAAGTTCCTACATGACTTGTGCTCCAAAGAATCCATAACAATCCTGACGAATTAATTTTGCTCCAAATATTATTAAAAAATGGAATGTGTTAAACATCACTGCATGGTTCTGACTAGCCAGGAAATATAACAGGAATAATTTTTCAGCCACGCTAATCCACCAATACAACATTCATTTTCAATTTACATGTTTTAAAAGTTTATGAATCTCCAACACTGCCAGAAAGAATCAAAATGATTTTCGCCAAGGCACATGCAATTAACAGGCTTGAAAATGATGCAAACTCAGGTATTAATTAACTATAAATTTTTGTCTAATAATCCCATCAGCAGCAAACACTAGGCGCTCATCCAACAATCAATACTAGCCATTTAAAGACTCCATCTGCCAAAAAAGTTATATAAAATAAATATATAAAACTTTCATTAGATCCTACAATGACTTTCGAACAATTAATCTACCATTAATGTATCAGGCAGTATTGTCTGGTTTTATTGCAGTGACAATCAACACTATCCATATTTCTCATCACATCCCATGATAGAATTCTGTTCCAATACTATTCTGGGAGATGAATTACGTCTCATTTTACTGCTGAAGCTGTATCTTCTCCTACTTGCACAGGCTTTAAAGAAAAACCTTATAGCTCAAGCTTCATAGTTTTTAAAACAAAAGAAAAGGCAAGGCAACAAAGCTGTTGGGAACAGTAAATTGCCAGAGTTTCTGCAAAGTTGCAAGTACTAAAGCAGATGGACGTTTTCTTGTTGCAACACTTCTACGTACATGTGCTATTACCACCATGTTGCAATTACCAAGGGTCACTCAACCACATGGCTGAACAGCATACTTCCCATCTGGACATACACATGTACATACTTTTCATCTTTCTTTATCTTTATACATAAAAGCCTTGTTAGATGAATCTACAAGATGGAGCTCCCAAAACCATTTTTTTAAAAACAGGCAGGTTAAGAGAATTACAACTTCTTCTGGAGAAAGAAAACAGCAAAACAACTAGTAAAGTATCATTAACTTTATGCAAAGGAAAAATGGGGAATCTATTGTATTCTTGGTAACATCTGTTGGAAAAGGAAATTGGCTTAATTTATGGAACTACATATATAATGAAAACAGAACAAAGTACTCAAACCTCAGTGCTAATCTGTTACAAGGTTATTCAACATTTTCTTCTTATTAGACATTTTCATATTACCATCAGTAATATGAAAATGTCTAATAAGAAGAAAACGTTGAATCGCCTTGTAACGGATTACAAAATTAGTGGACCAGAGGAATGCCGTCAATATAGTTTACTTGGACTTCAGCAAGGCATTTGATAAAGTAGACCATAACCTACTACTAGTTAAAGTAGAAAAATGTGGGTTAGACAGCATCACCACCAGATGGATTTGTAACTGGCTGACCAACCACACTCAATGTGTAGTCCTCAATGGAACTGCATCTACATGGAGGGAGGTATGCAGTAGTGTACCCCAAGGCTCTGTTTTAGGCCGAGTACTCTTCAACATCTTCATCAATGATCTGGATGAGGGGATAAATGGGGAACTCATCAAATTTGCAGATGACACCAACGTGGCAGGAATAGCCAACACTCCAGAAGACAAGCTTAAGATACAGAAGGATCTTGACAAACTTGAACATTGGGCACTATCTAACAAAATGAAATTCAATGGTGAAAAAAGTAAGGTTCTACATTTAGGCAAGAAAAGCAAAATGCAAGGTACAGTATAGGTGGTACCTTGCTCAATAGTAGTAACTGTGAAAGGGATCTTGGAATCCTAGTGGACAACCATTTAAATATGAGCCAGCAGTGTGCAGCAGCTGCCAAAAAAGCCAACACAGTTCTAGGCTGCATCAACAGAGGGATAGAATCAAGATCATGTGAAGCTTTAATACCACTTTATAATGACTTGCTATGGCCACATTTTGAGGTATGATCTTTGAACATTCCAAATTACAGCAATTTTTAAAAAAAATATGTTAATTAACATAGTGTACATATTGTGAGTAGGGACGCGGTGGCTCAGTGGCTAAGATGCTGAGCTTGTCAATCAGAAAGGTCAGCAGTCCAGCAGTTCAAATCCCTAGTGCCATGTAACGGAGTGAACTCCCATACCTAGCAGTTCGAAAGCATGTAAAAATGCAAGTAGAAAAATAGGAGCCATCTTTGGTGGGAAGGTAACAGCGTTCCGTGCACCTTTGGCTTTGAGTCATGCCAGCCACATGACCACGGAGACGTCTTTGGACAGTGCTGGCTCTTTGGCTTTGAAACGGAGATGAACACTGCCCCCAAGAGTCGGGAACGACTAACACATAAGTGCAAGGGGAACCTTTACCTTTACATATTGTGATTGGTCTATGGGAATTGACTTTTAATACAAGTGTGTGTGTGCTTTAGGTGTATATGCTTATATACATAGTGAATAGAGAAAAATGCAAACAAAGAAATCAATCTTCAAATAAAATGATGGAATTTCTATGTAATATTTAAAGTATAGCATATATTCAAAAGAGGCTAATCTTATGCCTATAAAGGGACATTTGAGCCAAACATTAAAACCCAGGGTGGGTAAAATTTGTAATACTGAATGGGTTTCCCGCTCTCGCTCTCTCTGATTTCTCTCCCAGACTTCCACAAGCACACATGAAATTGAAAAGAAAATGATTCCAGAAAGGCAGGCTGGAGAATTAAGAATACATCAGAGGCGATTATACCAAGGAATGTATGAAATTACACAGGAGATTAGAGATTCATCTCTACAGGTATAAATATCCCACGTATACTAATTGACATTGCTATAAAATTATCATTTTGGATATCTTGTAAAAAGTTGAAGCAGAAGGGTCAGAATGCACCTCTCATTCTTCTTGATGACTTAGTCCTACTGTTTTAATTTTTTTCTCTTTGTGAGCGTGTATAGGTTTATATACCGTGTTTCCCCGAAAATACGACAGGGTCTTATTTTCTTTTTACCTACAAAATATGGCTTGGGCTTTATTATGGTGGGGAGGGTTTATTGTTTTGGGGTTGCCGGGCGGCTGCTCTCTTGCGAGCGGGCTCCCAAAGAGCCGGGCACAGCCTCATGGGCGAATGGCTGTGCTGCGCTGTTGCAGCAGCACAACACAACAGCCATGAAGTGACCACGCAAACCCCCTTTGCAGCAGGGCACAGCGCCATTCACTGACCTAGGGGTATCGTGAGCGCCTGTTCGCCGCCGCCCGGCTCCTTCCAAATGCCAGTGAATGGCGCTCTGCATGGCTGGAGAGGGGGGTTGCGCAAGCGCCTGTTCTGCTCTTGCTCACCCACCTCCCAGCCAAACGATGCATGGCCCAGCTCTCATTATGAAGCCAGGGCACCTCCGCCGCCGCCGCCATCCCAGCCTGGCTTTTTCCGCGGCTTCTAACCGGAGTCTTTCGGCAGTGGTCACTTTGGGCACACGCTCTATGGTTGTGGGCCAGCGTGTACAACCATAGAGTGTGCGCCCAGAACTTTGGGAGCCTGCTCGCAAGAGAGCAGCCGCCCGGCAACCACCCTCTTCAGCTGGGCACAGTGCTGCTCAGCGACCTAGCGGTATCTTGAAGGCACCAAGCAGCACGATCACCTTTGCCTACCCCAGGTTCCCATGGCTTGGCATCTTCGGGATACTGCTAGGTTGGTGAGCGGCACTCTGCCTGGCCGGAGGTGGGGGGCTGTCCAGGGGGCTTATATGCGGGGTGGGGGCTTATATTTTTGCCCACCAGAAAAATGTGGCATGGCTGCATTATGAGGACATGTTGTATTTTCAGGGAAACACGGTATCATGTGTTGTCATTTGAGAATAACACCTCATGTTGCACAAGATGACACAAGAAAATAAAAGCTCCTACTGCAGCTCAAAGTATGCCACACTAAATTTGATCATGCTTTAAGCTGCAACAATGCTAGTTATATTATCTTAAAGGCTAAAATGGGTTCCCATAGCATAGCCTATGACTACATCAGAACCATTCAAGGAAATACACATTTGCTTATCTGAACTCTGAAATTCTTTATCTAATCAAATGTCCCAGCTAGCTTGAATTGGTGACATCCCATGTCATTCTGCATCCTTAAGGTAGGACAGGAAATGGGAAAGATTATGTGAAATGAACCAAAGCTGTAGAGAAGCTGCAGACTGAGCAACGGCAAGCGTTAAAAATAGAGTGTTGGTACTTATCTGATACGCCTCTTCTCATAGTGGGGGCGGAGTATCCAGGATGGGTTGACCTTGTCCTCTCTTGATTGGACTGAATCAGATAAGCTCTTTTAGCCACGCCTTGGTCACCAGCTCCACCCAGTTATCGGCGAAGAACTCTATCCAACTCGCTGTGTCATCCATTCTAGACTTTATTTTAGTTTCAAACCTTTATTACTTCAATAGAACAGTTCAACAAAAACATAACAATTTCACAACATACCCATATCTGGGAGGGGCTGGATACTTCTCCCCCACTATGAGAAGAGGCGTATCAGGTAAGTACCAACGCCCTTTCTCCATAGTGAGGGGAAGAGTAACAGGATGGGACGTACCAAAGCCTACATGTCCCTAGGGAGGGTTACACATTTGAGTATATGCCCAAACCTATGCCTGGTGAGACCTCTCACCCGCCTTGTGAACAGCCTGCAACACTCTACGCCTGAATGAGGCTTCCGCAGAAGCAAAGGAGTCCAACTTGTAATTCCTCACGAATGGTGAGGGGGCTGCCCTACCATTCTACCCTACCTACTCAGATAGTGAGGCCTGTTTGGCCCAGGCTGCCGAAGTGGCTGCGCTTCATGTAGAATGTGCTGTGATAGAGCTCGGTGTTTGCAGATCCCGTGCCTGATAGGCAGAAGCAATACAGGTTCTTAACCACCTGTCTATCGTGGTGGAAGTCACCTTGTTCCCCAAGGACCCCGGCTGGAAGGAAACAAATAAGGCTTCCGACTTCCTGTTCAGCCTGAGGTAAATCCTCAGAGCCTCCTCACATCCAAGGTGTGCCACTTCCTCTCTAATGGGCGAGAAGGATCCAGGCAGAAATTGGGCAATATCAGCTCCTGCAAGCAATGGAAGCAAGAACACACCTTGGATATGAAGGAGGGGTCCAACCTTAGCACTACCCTGTCCTGGTGGAACATGCAGAGATCTTCCCTGGTAAACAGAGCCTGCAGTTCGGATATCTTCCTGGCGGAGGTGATGGCCACCAAAAAGACCACCTTAAGTTTCAGGAACTTGAGAGAGACAGTACGTAATGGATCGAACGGAGGGCCTGTCAGAGCGTCCAACACCTTGTGTAAGTTCCAGGAAGGGTACCTGTGCACCGTGGGTGGTTTAAGATTGGAGGCCTCCTTGAGGAACTGCCTGACCATCGGATGGTGAGTCAGTGTCTGAGATCTACAGCACAGGAGTACCGATTAAATGGCCGACACCTGTCTCCTAATCATGTTGGGAGCCAACCCTCTGTCCAGCCCCGCCTGAAGGAAGTCCAGAACTTGTGCAACAGTGGCCCGGACCAGATTGTGGCCCCTAGAGATGCACCATGTTGAAAAAGCCCACCCTGTAATGCCGTAAATGCGCTCCATGGAGGGTCTGTGAGCTGCGTGGGTAGTCTGTATAGCCCTGGGGGAGAAGTGATCTTCCCTCAGGATGCTCCACTCAAGCGCCAAGTGGTCAACTGGAGCCACTGAGGGTCCAGGTGTTCCAGCGACCCCTGATTGAGGGAGATCCTCTCCTGGGGGATCCTCCAGGGCCTGTCCACCGAGAGGGATTGGAGATTGCAAACGAAGTCCTTGGGGCCAGTGGGGGCAATCAGTACCACCTCCGCCCCCTCCCGCAAGATTTTTTGCATGACCCTGGGGATCAGGGGTAAGGGTGGATAGGCATAGAGGAGCCCCCGGGGCCAAGGGACATGAAAAGGGTTTACCCCCTCCACCCCGCATGTCCGGTACCTGGACCTGGGTGTTTAGAGGGGTGGTGAATAGGTTGATCTCTGGGCGTCCGAAGCGCTCTGCCAACTCCTCGAAGATTGCTGGCTGCATCTTCCACTCCAAATTGTCCACCTCGGTCCGGCTGAGCCAGTCGGCTCTGATGTTGTCCACACCTGCTATATGTTCTGCCCTCAGCGAATGCTGTCTAAGGTCATAGGCTATCTGAGGTGCTTCTGTGTTTTCTCATAGTTGGACATCCAATTCTGAGTTTGTGATGGGTTCAGGCATGGGGACCGCCTGTCTGACCCTTTTGCCATGGCTAGAAGGGTGCTATGATTCTATGACTAGGATTAGCTCAGAAAATTTCTTGAATGTATTATGAATTCTTTGAGTTCAATTCACTTGTTGGCCACTAGGGTACGTTACAAGACTTTGTAGGTGCAGGTGCAGTCCACCTGTCAGCCACTAGAGTTCATTGCAAAACTTTGTAGACACAGATGCAGTTCATGTGTCAGCCACTAGAGTGTGTTGCCAGACTTTGTAAATGCAGGCGCAGTTCACGTGTCAGCCACTAGAGTGCGCTGCAAAACTTAGTAGTGGCAGACGCAGTTCACTGGTCAGCCACTAGAGTGCGTTGCAGGGCTTTGGAGATGCAGGCGCAGTTCACGGGTTGGCCACTCGGTGCGATGCAATGCTTGTAGATGGAGGCATACATCACTTGTCGGCCACTAGGCGTTGCAAGTGTTGGCCTGAAATACTGGATTGCAGTTTGTAGAAGAGCCACTAGAGGTCGCTGCTTGTGCCTACTGTTTGGAGTGATTGGTAATGGCGCCTTCCTTGCTGTTAAAGGATGGAAGGCTGAGTCAATCTTGAGCCAGTGAGATCTGAACTGCCAAACTGCAGCTAGCAGTCAGCTGAAGTAGCCTGCAGTACTGCACTCTAACCCCTGTGCCACCTCAGCTCTAGTTGCCAAGGCTATTCTGCTGGTTAGGTTTGTCAAGCTGACTCTCCAGTTTTGGAATTCCTAAGGGTCTTTTCCCGAACTTGGAACCCGTCTTGGACCTGGCTAGCTTGGTACCTTCTATAAGGGTTGAGCCCTTCCCAAATAATTCATAAACAATAGCAACCAATCCACAAGAGTATAACAATCTCTTCAGCTGAACTACATCTGCCTTTTGGCCCTTTGGCTGCCTGAAGGCTTTGCACACACAAGGTAAGGTGATGTTGGGATGGTTAGGACATCTTTATTGCCCCTCGTTGTCAGGACAACTTATCATTAAAGTTCAAAGGATTTGGGAGGTCGGGTCTGGGCTAGCTGACCTCTTTTTCATTCAGGCTTTTACAACCACTTAAAGAGTAAGGCTTGGAATCTGCATCAGGTTTCTCTTTCTTTGTTAGGCCACATGTGTTTGGCCTTAACAACAGCAGATCAGATTACATAGGTTGGGAAGGGGTGGGGTTGCTTTATCATGCGATTCCTGGATCCCTTCCCCTGGAACTCAATTAGATGGAAACAAGGTCGATCTTGCTTGCAAACAAGGAGAGAGAGGAAACATGCTTTTCTAACTTTGCAGGATCTGCTTTCTCAGTGTATCAGAGAAGAATAAAAACAGGCTTTTCAGAGCACATTGAATCACCTAGGTGGTAGATGCTACATTTCTCATGCAACTCTTGGCCCCTTTTTAACACATTTTCTTAATCACAAGAGAGTCTTTCATCTCAGGAGGATAGCTTTTCTCACTGAAACGGGATGTTCCTCTTTGTTCCAAGAGGGGTTGGGGGAAATCCCGGCATCTGATTTCAGTTAGACTGCAAACAGAGTTTGGGATTCAACTTCAATGTTCCTTTTACTTGAGGGGACCTCAAATTAACCTCATCTTTATACTGTTCTGCCTCGGTTGGTTGCCCCACCCCCATAGACAGCCTGCAGAGGTAGAAGGGAGGCTTGAGAAGAATGCCCTGTAGTGAGGGTGACTGCCATCCCTGGATAGAGCCCCAGATGCCTGAGGTATCAATGGGAATCCTCACTTGTTGGGTCCCTTCCTCCTCTGTGATCGTATCAGGCTCCAGACCAGAGGGCGCCTTCTTGCTGATGGCCTTATGGCAGATGCGCCCTAGGGCTTTATGCCTCTGTTTTTCATATTTAGAGGCAGGTTTGGGAGGCTTGGAGCCAGAGCTTGCCTCTTTAACCGCCCTGGAGGAGGTGTGCTTCATTTTGTTCTTTGCCTTGCCGCCCCCACCCTTGGATGGACCTTCAGGGGTAATTAACCTGATTGGAAGCTCTTCTGCCCCTCCAGTGGGGCTGCCAGTTTTAGAAGCGAGGACTTGATTCCTGCCTGTGTCCTCCGAGCTGCAGTAGGCCACCATCTTGGGCCACATGAGGACTCTCCTCCCCCTTAATTTCAAATGGTGCTGCGCGGCAAATACAACAGCCCTGCCGGTCAGGGCTTCGAAAAAGCGGCTTGTGCTACTAAGAGCTGCCGCGCTCTCTCTCCTGTGGCCTCCTGCTGTTAACAGCAACTCGCTGAAAACCTTGCCGCCCCCTCCTCCAACTGCTTTCCTTTCTCTTCCTTAAAGGGAAAGTTTTTCCTTAAAGGGAAGACCTTCTCTAAAGGGAAAGCCTCAGGAGTGATCTGAGCCTCGTTGCCCTATCTGGGCTTCTCTGGCCAGTCAGGCACTCAGAAAAGGAGTGAATAGGGCTTGCCTAAATCATGATAGCAAGGTTGCCGGAACACAGGATGACAAAGCCCGAGGTGTTGAAGGGAGTCCTCACCTGGAGGGAGGGGTCCCCTTCTGCAGCCCTGCCAGGTGAAGAGAAACCTGGTAATCTTTCCTTAGGTTCCAGGCCGGTGGGTGGGGTGTCTTCCTGTTGCTGTCCTTGTGGCAGATGCGCTCCAAGGCTTGGTGCCTTTGCCTTTCATACTTGGAGCTAGGGTTGGGGGGGGGGTTGGATCCACAGCCTGCCTCTTTAGCCCCCTTGGTGGAGATATGCTTCCTTTTAGCCTTTGCCTTGCCTCCTCCGCCCTTGGCTAATGCCTCTGAGATGATTTCTAACCTTTTTAAGGGCTCCTCAGTGCCTCCGGTGGGGTTGCTGGCTGTAGGGCTGAGTGCTTGGCTCCTGCCAGCCTCCTCTGAGCTGTTAGGGGCCACCATCTTGGACCACGTGGTTTCAAAATGGCTCCCGGCTCCAAATTCAAAAAGCTCCTCTTCCTGGGAGCACGTGGAAGCAGTTTGTGCCTTTGCAGGCTGCCGCACGGCTTCCACTGCCGCTGGGGGCTCTCTCTTGCCTCCCCCTGTCTCCCGCAGCTCTTTCTGAGCCTCTCTGACTCTCACCTTGTTCTCTGGTGATTGCTGCCAGCGTGGGTGCTCCGGGGCATTTTAAAACACCGTGGTTCGTCGCTCAACCCGAGGGGAGCGGTGGAGTGCTCCAGCGCTCTTAGAGCCTTTTTGGGCATCGCCCTTGCTGCAGAGGCCTCTGCGGAGCTCGCTTACCTGTCTTTGGTGAGAGTCCTCACTTAGTGCCCTGGGTCTCACTCTGTGACCTGGGCTGTGCGCCACCTTAGCAGTTGCTGCGCGGGCTTTCTACCCCCGCTGGGGATTTCCTCAGCCTCTAGTGATTGATCAGGCAGCGTGGAGGCAATTTCGATCACTTTTGCAGCAATTCACAGCCGTCCGTTGATGGACTGAGTCGATAACTGGGTGGAGCCTGGTGACCAGGGTGTGGCTAAAAGAGCTTATCTGACTCAGTCCAATCAAGAGAGGACAAGGTCAACCCATCCTGGCTACTCCTCCCCTCACTATGGAGAAAAATCCCATCATTTTGAAGGAAAAAAATATTAGGGAAATATTAGGAAAGGTTGGGTAAAACAAAATAATTATATTTAGAATCTTTGGTGATCTCTTACTGATTTTATAGTTAGCCAGGTATTCCCCTGACTTTTACTTTGTATTGAAACATGAGAGAAATGAGGAAAAGAATGGACTCATTTTACATGGGTTGGGTACTGAAGTGTAGAAACCTATAATTATAACCAAAATAGAAAGAAAATACATTGGAGGTTTTATCTTTGGAAGCATTCCACCAAGTGAATAAACACAGAATATTTTGTCAAGAGGTCAGTATTTTATATATTATCTCCCGGGAGAAAGAAGTGGGGGTGGGGTGAAGGAAGGCATACACACTAAAGACTTTTTCCTATTCTTATTGCTCTTGAATACTGAACTATTGCATTTGCTTAAGCCTATTTTACTGCTAGCAGCTGTCTGTTATATGGTGACTGCTGGAGAGCTTGCCCAAGAGCAGGTGAGCACCATCTGCCTGGCCCTGACAAGATGCCCATTTCATTTAGACAAAAAGCTGACAGCTACATGGCCACCATCTTCGTGCCATAATATAAAACCTCTTTTCTCAAATGCTGCTGTAACCTTTCACAGATATTCAAATAGGCATTGTATACCTAGAGAGAAGCTGTAACATGTCTCTCCCATCCGTCCCCCCCAACTCCCCCCTCCATCTCTATGTTTAAATAAATCCCCTCTCAGGCACACTGGTGAGCATGCTTTCAGAAAGACCCATAATTGGCTTGCCTACTGATCTGTGAAGAGTACATTTTCTACAGCGGCTTTCTCCCTGCTACCTCTTTTTTTTAAGGGCGGGGGGGGCGGGGAACCTCCCTGTCCTCGAACAAAAAATGTGTGTCAGGTTAACATAAAATTAACATTTTGAGCAAGAGGGTTTTTTGTAATAAAGTCTACAAAGCAGAGCTGATAAGTATTAAATACACCAACAAGAGGGAAAGGCCTTAAATTGAGGTGGAAAGGGTCAACATGGCTGCTGTATTAAATGCTGCTCAATTGTTTTGCATCATTATTCTAATTCATGCTTTTTTTTTACTGTATTTCTTTTTTAAAAAATGATGGTTCCCCGTACATTTTTTTCTTCTGTGGGGAAATAAATAGCTTTAACAGGATTTATTCATTCATTCATAAACTATTAGACGTATTGTAGTCTCTAGAAAATGAATGCCTTATAATCCTCTATCTAGAAATGTCTTATTCTAAATCTAAATGGCCAATCCAATTGTTACAGCAGCTTTCTACAAGTCTGAGGTATTCTAGCTAGATTGTGTTGTAGTGCAACTTGCAGAATTCCTGGTCATGGTGGCTGTGACTTCTGGGATTTTAGAGTCCTAGAATAGTAGGATGAGAGCAGATTGAGGAAGCTGCCCTACTATTTCTAAACTGAGAACAGTAAAAGAGCTTCTAACAGAGATAAATATGGCTGCATCGATAACCTTCCTACACGTACATTTTATATTTCCGTTGGTTACGTCTGCTGCCAGAGACTCCCAGCAAAAAATGCCCCAATCTAGGTGGCAAGCTGCTTCCCAAGAGTGCTTGTAAGCTTTTAGCACTCCTAGTTCCCACTGCAAACTTCTCTCGAAGCCCCGAAAGAACAGTACATTTCACTACAATTTTGAGGGGAGCTGTGACAAAAGTCTGCGGAAGTCATGTGTCACTTAATTATCAGGCGATGTGGATCTTAACAGTAAGTAGGACATGGAGTACTTTTCAAGTGATTTACTGAAGTCTAGATTTTTTTGGGCTACTGTCAATAAAGTAGGCCGAAAACTTTAGAAATAATTTTTTCCTGTTTTTTGTGTTATCTCTCAGTTCAATGTGGCAGAAGAGAAAGTCCTAAGGGTGATACTTCTATGTATAAATGAAATATTTATCCTCCCTCTTTCCCCACTATTTCATACTAGGTCCAGAGATGGTATTCAGCCAGTTCTCTCTGGTTCGGGCGAACCGGTAGCGGGGGCTGCAGGAGGCTCCAACCACCTGCCCCAACGTAATGCGCGAGCTCACATTTGCGAACCGGTAGAGAAGGTAAGTGAATCCCACCGCTGACTAAGTCGTGCTATGAACCCTTAGGATTAATAGTAAAGTTAAGCCATGAAGTGTGCCCAAATGGTCATTTATGAGACTTTGGAAATACTGGGCAAATAACAAAAGAACTCATAATCGAAATAAAAGTTGTGAAGCGATTTATTCCACAATGGTGGATGAGTTTTCATTTTAGCGATCTCTCATACTTGCTCTGCCTTCCAGATACTTTTTAAAATGTGTTAACTGCTTTAAAAACGGGGTAGATAATTTTTTCACTGTACATTTTAAAGAAAGACTCACTATTCATCTAGTACAGAAAGAAAGCTTGAATGGTTTGGGGGGATTTAAAATGTTTCTTCATACTGGCATTGTAAGGAATCAAAAGCGAAAGAATTCATGTTCCATTTTTAACACTGACTTAATTATTTAATGTTGTTCTTGTTTACTCAGCATATTTTGCTACTATTGTGTTTTTACTTTGCCACTTTGGAAGTCCTCGCGGACTATATTGTTTTACCAATGTGATATTGTATGATATGGTACCTACAGTACAGTGTACTGTAAACTGCTTGAAAGATTCCAGTAATTCTTAAATGATGCTTTCACCTAAGAAAAAGATGGATCGTAGGGCAGGAAAAACAATAAGAACAACGAGAATGGCATGAATGGTGGGAAAAATATATCTCATATTTCTCACTGAATACGTTTTGTGACTGGTTGTTAGGCAATTAAAATATCAAAAGCAGAACACAGAAAGATGAGAATAGGCGAAAGTAGAGAAGAAACGTTAGGCATTATGACAGCTACTGTCATAATGATTCCCAAGTAGCATGCTTGGAAATACAAACCAGCCATGATCTTTGATAAAGTGACCTATCAATATAATTCATTTTTCTTCCACAAAATGTCTGTCTGTCTCTCTGTCTGTCCAACTGAAGTCTGACTGACTGAGATTTTGTCTTAAGGAATAAGGTGAATCGGGATTTTCTGATGCTATCTACTTTAGAGGGCAGAGGTTTAAGAAAAATCACTTAAGTGAGAAAAAGGTATTATCTCACTCTGATCCCTGTTTGTCTAAGAAAGGACCAGAAAACAAAATTAGCTGACCATACAAAACAATCTCATGCTCGCCAGATGTTCAGTATTATATTATATTTGCCATGTTTGCTAATGATTGGTAAGGCCAATTGTGACTTACAGGGATTGTAATCCACTGACAGGTGCGACTCCGTCTACCTCTCAGCTATACCTGGAATCAGCCTTCTTCCACCTGGGATAGACCTTGCTTAGAAACCACATCTGGGACCAGAATCTCAGTCATTGAGCAAAGTAGTTAAATGAGAGGTTATGTGACTGCATCCCTCAATGGCCCCAATCCCAGCTCCTCTTTGGCCTTCTCCCTACCCTGCCAGCTGCTAACAGGTGTGCCCAGGCTACACCATTCTGCAAATAGATGCCATTCTTGTGAGTGTACAGAAGCCTCATTCTCTAAATTGTATAATTTAGAGAATGAAGCATCATTTGAATCACCCTGAGAGCAGGGTTCATTCTTGTGATCATTCAGAAGCCATGTTCTCCAAATCGCACCATTCGGACAACAAGATTTCCAAACGATTGTGAGAATAGCATCTACTTGCAGCGTGTTGCAAGTAGGAAAGCCATGTCTCACATAGCCTGGGTGCACATGTAAGTAGCAACCAAAAAACCTCATGAAAGTAGATGAGGTACTTTGGTAAATCTGATATTTGGCCGAGACCTCCCGGCCTGCTGGGGTGGGGAAGCAGCCAGAAAGCTTCGGGCCACAGCAGCTTTGTGCATATGGGTAAGCATCTGAGATGAGGAAGAGGAAAGGAAAGGTGGGTGGAGGTAGTTGCAGGACCCCTCTGTTGTAAACTGTAGGTGGATTGCCAAGCATCCAAATTTTGATTATGTGACTACACGGGTGCTGCAACAGTTGTAACTTTGGGCAGAGATCTTGAGTCCCCTCATTCAGCACTGCCACAATTTCTAATAATCACTGAACGAATGGCCGTTAAGCAAGGACGACCTGTACACTGCACTACAATTCCATCATCCAGAGAAGCAGTAATTGGCTATATTGTATATGATTGAAGTGGACAGCATATTACAGAAAGCTGTGCTTGTTGCAAGAAGAATAAAACCCTTAAATTTAAAATGAGCTGCCCCAAAAGGGAGATCAGGCAGAAAGAACATAGCAGCATCTGTTACAATATTTGCAGATGATCAGTCATTTTAAGGTAAATTATTTGAGGGGAAAATATAGTTTTCCATCAGGTAAATAGAATATCTCATAGTTAGATCAAACTGCAATCCAGAAAAATGTATGCTATAACCCATGTGTCAAGAATCATTGCATTAGTATAACGAACAAAAACTTTTATGAATTGATTATGGGACATTTATTATGACTCAAAAGTTTATGCTATAATAATATGTTTGTGTCTTTAAAGAGTCACAGTGTTTGTCATTGTAAGATATCAATAGGACTATTCTTCTATAAATCAAACTGCAAAAAATGGCATTTTAAAGTAAGGTATTATAAGAGGGCTATGTTAACCCCAAGTCCTACCAGTATGTGTCATTTTTCCTATTCATTTATTAACTAAGATTCAATCTGGAAATAAATTTGGGCACTTCAAATACAATTTAGTACATTATTCTGGGCTTTAGCTTGCTGTTGTTTCCTTGATGCACAATTATTTCTTTTCCTGCCATGAATGGATCCACCACCAGATTTGTTTCCATGTAGCTCATAAACCAAGATCTCTGAATCTCTCTAGTTCTTCGACAACTTTCCGCTCCTTCCACAATCCCTCCCCCCACCCATTAATCCGCAAGACCAGTCCTGACTAATCCCTTTGAGCCATATGGAGTTTGAACCATTGAGATCTCAACTATGCCCTCAGAATATACAGCTCTGCCTAAGGCGGTGCTTTTCAAAAAAAACGGCAGGAACAACAGCAGCAGACCAAGCCGAGAAAGGGGAGGGAGGGGAAACCCCCCACTACCTTTCCAGAATGTAGCAGTTGAATCCAGAGTTTCAAGAGAAGAAGGAAGCACTATTTTCAAAAAGTGAGGGGAAAAAGTGCACTTGTCAACCAATCCATAAAGAGTATAGAAGGGCATCACTGCTTAAAATGGCAAGAAGCAATAATGACATGGACAACTTCCACAAGTAAAAACTTGGATCTAATGCAGGAAGACTAAAGTAGAATACAATATATGCATTTGTTTCAACATAGAATATCCCATGCACATTTGACCTGTTCCTACATCTCTTGCAATTTCAGATACGTTTTCAATTCCAAGTAACAACCACAATGTTTTGGGGAGCAGACACAAAGGTCACAAAAAGTCCCTGCAATCTATTTCCAAGTATTCGATAACTGCCCAATCTTCCCATTGTCTCATTTGTATCCCAGTACAATAAATTTGTAGATTAGTCTGAAGGCATAAGGGGAAAAAATTCCTCTCTTGTGCACAAAGCTTATTTTGCCAATGAAAATAATAAATATTGAAAAATTCCAATGAAATATTCTTTACTATAGCATGAAAATATTTGCCTCAATTTGAGTGTATCTCAACTTCTGTTGTTTAAATCATATAGGCTTTTCTTTAGAACCAGGAATTCTTAATCATTCAGAATTTGGTTCCAATTAGAACAGTTGTATTTTCATGGACATATTTATTGTTGGAAAGGATCTATTTGGGCAACAGGTAAAGGGCATTGATAGCTGCATTTGCAAAGGATTCTACAAAATCTTAACTTACTGTAACCCTAACTTACTGTGCATCATAGAGGTCACTTACTCCTTTAAAACTGGAGCTAACTAAATGAACTAATCTAGAACATCATCCCAAACCCAGATCTTGGCTTGTTTGCTACATAAGTGATGGTGAGGTGTTCCTCTACTTTCTAATGCAATTTCTGGTTTGTTTAAGCCAGTAGAGTTAGTGGAAGGAGCTAAGCAGAGTATTCACAAACTGGTGACAATGTGTATGATTGGAGAAGGTAATGTTTAACAACAGTGCATTAAATTTGATATCCAAATATGTCACATTCCCCTAATTGATGTTCTTTTTGTCCTTTTCTTTTTTAAAATACTAGTGGTTCCTATTTCAATTTTGCTTTTGTTTATTTAAAATCGGAATGACAAAACTTACAACACTTGTCCTTAAGTAGCATGAAGTGCAGCTTTCTGCAGTTCTCTTGTTCCAATTCTGGACACATTTCAATTTTGCTTGTACAAAACCTTGACATAAACATGTACAGTACAATTGTGTATGCTGAATAATTATAAATAATTCCTGTTATAGTTTTAAGCAATGCCATTAGTTTAATTTGATCAGAATGTGCTGCCCTATTAGCAGTACTGTACAGCCTGTTTCCAGAGCTTTCCTGTCAATCAACTAGAAGCCATTTTTATTTGCCAACAGGCAACATACAACTGTATTTCACTTTCCAACACCAAGTAGAAATCTTACCCTCCCTCCAGGGCCATGTTTCTCAGATTGTTGATTGGGACAGACGGGCATGAATGATCAAAAATTTAGAAAAATAATAACCTCTCACATATACTTCTAGAGACACTATTCCATGGGTCAGCAACACAATATTCTAGTTATGTGCCCTTTCTGCTCTCTTTTCTCCTCTTTACCAGTGGTTTAACAACTGGTTTGGTGACTGTGTGTTTTGCACGCATGTGTGCTTTGCGTGTGCACACAGAGCTGAAAATGGAGCATTTAATAGCTCAGCTGCTTACTTTCCATGTCAGCAATGGTAAGTAAAAGAGCTTTTTTTGGGGGGGGGGTGTCAGTTGTGCCACGTGATTGAGATGAGCTAGAAAGCAGGAAATAAAGGACAGGATCGTTGGAGCTACCAGTTCACCCAAACCGGTCCAAACCGGCTGAATACCACCTCTGCTGTTTACATGCCTAATGTATCGGTGCATACAATTCATCACAAATATATTTATGTGTATAGTAAAAGCAAAAAAAGAAAAAGAAAACAAGAAATCTCATATTGTTCAGCACTCACCCTAATAAAATAGTCAGAGATCTTTTTCAGGAGAGGAAAGCTTGACAAATGTAAAGAATCTATAAATCTAAAAAAGTTTGACAAGTTTACAGATACATCCAGTACCACAAAACTGGAGAATCCCTATTTTAGGAAGCAGTACAACTGGGATGTATATTGCTCCTTAATTTCAAGTCCTTAGGAATCCTATAGCTCTCCTCTACCCAGTGTCCTCTGCATTGGACAACTCCTATCATTTAAACAAATGACGACACTGCCGGATGATCCAATCTGGGTCGGTCATCGGGACCAGAGGTTTTGTCTCCTGGACTTTCAAACTCATGCTGGAGCCCAACTTCAGCTGTAGCTGGAGAGAAGTTCCCTGAATATGGGCTCCAGCATGAGTTTGAAAACACAGAAGACAAAACCTCTGGTCCTGATGACCGACCCAGATTGGATCCAGCAACATTATCTTGGGACACATATATTCACCTTCATTTACACTGGTTGGAGTTATGCAGTTGACAACTATCAGATTAAGGAAGGTTGCTCTGGAGGAGAGGCCATCATCTTAAGTCATTGCACTTTGTCCAACTCACACTTTGTTACCTATTACAAAGTTGTCTAACATACAAAAAAAAAAAAAAGATAAAAGCAAACAGAGCTACAAAACGAGCAAAAATATGTGCTTCTACCCTTTTTTTTTCATTAGGAGTTGGAAATCTGATGTCTTCCAGATATTTTAGACTACAACTCCTGTAATATTTTATTATGGTCCAAAACATCGGGAAGATATTATATTTCCTTCCTCTCATCTAATAAATACACTGTCTTAAAAAACTCACTACAACAATGAATAGCCACAATCTCAACCTATTCTCTGGAGAGAAAAAAAAAAGGGGGGGGGGAGAAGAAAATGGGAACTCATCAATGATTTCTGGACAAAAACATCAGCACCAGTTTCCAAGACCACCAGGCCAGACCTTTTGATATAGGTCAACCAGAGCAAAGGGCTACAGGGGTAAAACTGATGTAAGCTACCATGTAATTCAGTGCTATCTGCAATAAACCGGATGCTTTCTTCATGCCTAGTAAAAGCAAGAAACTAATTTAGCACGCAGGATGGGTACATTTCAGAAAAGGAGGAGGATGATACAGGTGCTTTCACAATAAGACAGATGAAATAAAGCAGTACAATTCACAAACTGGATTAACTCTTCGGCAGACTCAAGGAGGATAGGGAGTATACACACTTGAAGGAAAATAGGATGAATTATGTCCAATTTATGGTTACAAAAGGGAGGAAAAGTCTGTACAGATTCATCTTTGCGATGCACACACAATATGAGTCTTCCAAGGACAAATAATTAGATTTTTCAGCTTGTGCTAGCCAAGGACGTCTCGTTTTCCTTTTCAAAAAGCATCTTGCAGTTTTCAAGGCTCCAACTACTATGTCCGCCAAGTTCTCACCCCAATGAGCTATCTAGAGCTCTAAAGAGCTGTGCAAATCTTCAAGATTCTGATACCAAAGTCACCTAGCACTTTGGGAAAGATAACATGCAACAAAATATACCTACAAGAATAATTAAAACAACATAAATTGGCACGGTCCAACTTTTGTACCTATTTAATTTGGTAGCACTGATAGGTAGAATATGAAGGACTAGGGCACAGTTGCCAAGGTCACCAATCATAGAAGACAAAGAGAGGCTTCCATTAATGGAAGCAAGGAAAAGAAGCTTTGATTGAAATTGGATTTGGAATTATATATTACCACACTTCCAGAAGATTCCTGCTCAGCTTCAGCATAAATTTTCAAAACTTTTCTGTTTCTTTAGGACTAAAATTTCTTTTTGTTTTTTGTCATTTTCAGTACAAACACTATGCATTTTGAATTATAGTTCCTCCAACCTATGAAGTTCAAATGGTTATCAGCTGTCTCTGTTATTTGAAAAGTCAATAGGGTATAGAGTACCCATCTATATATTACTAATCTATTATACCTCTGGTTGACCTCTGAATACTTGACAAGAGATTAATCAATATTATTTATTTATTGACAGAATATATTTAAATACAGCCTTTCTGTCAAGATGCTAAAAAAATTGTATTGGTCCCCTCTTCATAAGTTCCTTTTGGGGCTTTGCTTTCCTGCTTCCCTGCTTTTCTTGTAGGAAAGGGAATCTTAATCATCAGCAGAAAAAATTTAACCAATGCATTTTCAATTCTTATGGCCACGAAGCAGACTACCAGAACCTTATATCAAAAATTAGAAAATACTCTAACCTTTAAGCAAGATACTTCAATTTTGTTAATCTGATATCAGTATCTGTGAAGGATTAGGGTAATGTTCTGTATAGAAGTAACATTCTCCTTTATTCAAATACCTATTTATTAGAAAGACCTTTCAGAAACTATGAGACCACATTAACTATGAGACTACTTTGCAGTATTGGATAAGTAGTATGCAAATAATTGCATAGACATATTTTTTCTTGAACTGTCATTGTCCCATTCCAATATTATTGTTGTGCTCATGATGGTGGTGGCATCGATGCCAGCCCCATTTCCATCCCATCATCCATTCTCAACCATTCAGTGGTGGGTTCCGGATCCCGGTGCAACGGGGCCATCCGTCCACCACATGAATGCGTGCAGGGCGCATGCACACGCATGCAGCACGCACATGCGTACTTACCACTCGTGATGCTCCACGACGCCTCCATGATGCTCTAGCTGCTCGGTGGAGCGTTGCACAGGCGTCATACGCTCTGTGCGCAGAAGCTCTGAAAACCTCAAATACCGGTAAGGCGTGTGGGCGAGGCTTCCGGAGCACCGTACCGGAACGGTACCTGGTGCTCCCGGCAGGCACCAATACGCCCATACTGGGGCGTACCGGTCGTAACACACCACTGCAACCATTCCTTCCTCTTTTTTCCTCCCTCGTGAAAAGTCAATGGAAAAGAACCCTTGAATCAGACCATCTCCTCAGTGAAATTCAGAACAATAATAGGAATAGTATAGGTTTTTCCATAAACTTGATTCTGGTACCCATCTAAGAAAATGTCCATTAAATTTTTAAAAATGTTGATCCTTGAAAGCATTCCTTCTGTTATTAATGGGGTGGGAAGTTGGGAGGTTATAAAACGTTCAGAGCGATTACTGAGCTGAAATCCCAGCATTGCCCATCATGGGAAAAAATTTTCCATACAGTAAAAGGAAGTGACATCAGAGACTTGGGACTTTTTATTAGTACAGCACCCTGCTAAGCAGTACAAAGAGGGCAATGTGAATTCTAAAGGCTCTCTTATTGCAAAGAAGAGCCCTTCAGTCTCCCCTCAGGCTGAAGCTTTTGTATTGTCTTTACTGCAGCAGCCTTGCCTGGATTCATTAATGACCATGTAAGTTCCAAAAAGGAATTTGCTGCTGATTTACCTCCAGGCAAACCCTTACGTCTGCTAAACGCCTCCCCCCCCCCCCTACAATCCTAAATAAAACAAAAATAAAAAGCAGAAAAATTAAATCTTTAAAAATATCTCAGAAACTATATTGTTGGGATGAGAAGAGCGTAACAACTTTAACTGACCTTAATATTAGCATGCCACACTTCAAAATAACGCAACTCAAAACAAAGTCCCAAATCACTATAACGGAGGAGGAAAAGACCCAGCATATGAAAGCAAGAGGAGGACTGTTGATTACATGATTATTTCAACAATATTAATCAGTGATTCTGTGCTTACAACTAGGGCTCTTGACAATCATTGTTTTCAAAGATAAAATTCACCTGCGCTGAATTCTACAAATTTGCTCAAACATTTTGTAGGTCACTTTGGCTGTTTGACAATAGATAGTAGCTTCACTGGGGCTGGCAAGCTGCTCCTAGTATATAGTATAACAGCAGAGAATAAGGCAAAAAAATGGGATTACTACGTTCCACCCCCCAAAAGGAAGGCTACTAGCCACTTTTTGAACAAAAGCTATTTGGTTACTATATTGCAGAAGAAATGCCTATTAATATGCTCTCTGTATCTGGCCACTGTATAGCAGAGCCTTTCCCAATCTGGCAATTACTAGATATGTTAGGGATGCAACCTCCATAATTCCCAGCCAGGGGAATGTTGGGAGTTGCAGTCCCAACACATCTGGAGAGTGCCAGATTGGGAAAGACTGATGTAACACATTCAAGAGAGGACAAAGCATTAATTATATTTTCCAAACAACCTAATTATCTAAAACCCTATTTTATTATCTCAAGTGCCGTCCTATGTTAATAATTCCTTCCAGCAAGCAACTCCCCTCATTTGTCAAAACATCTATTAATTCAATTAAACTAGATCAACCAGAGCCACTTTAGAGTAGCAGACAGCAAAGACTTGGCAGCTATTTGGACAGTAGGAAGCCGCACCAAAATCTTATTACCATCATCCCAACTGCTTATATTCTGCTTACTTTCACCAAAAGGGCTATAACACTGATTTCAGCCTTGCAATATGCCACTTACTGATGCAAGTATCCACGGCAGGCACCCAAATGGCAAACTGCACCTGCTTTGACAGTAAGGTCACATGTACAGTCATAAAAACATTGCCACAATGTGGTTACACATATTCTGTTTTGAGTGGTAAAAGGGTTATCACAATTTTAAGGCCAAAAAACCCCTATGCAGACATGCAAACCCCATTCTTTGGGCATGCATATTAGAGAAGATCTGGTAATTCTTAAAGTTCTGGAAAATAATTAGGTGGCAAGTAGAAGAGAGAAACTAGAACAAAGGAAGAACTGGAAACTCTTAAGAAAGCAGTTGCCTCCTAAATCTTTGCAAAATCTAGACTGTGAGCTCAGATTTTAGAAAACTTTCTCCCCCTAACACAGCTATGAAATAAGATGAAGAATACGTTTAGAGAGATTTATATACACAATTTCAAACAAGGCAATGTTTTCAGACAATCTACAATGTTTGGAGGTTCAGGTAGGATTTAGATATCCCCAAGCCATCCAAGAGATGAAGCTGTGTCATTTGTATAAAGCTCAAGCGACTCAGTGAATTGGAAAATTAGTTTAAATTCATTTAAAATCAAACACACGTAACTTCAAAAAAATTGACTTGCACGTAAAAATTGTTGCTTTAATATGTCTTCTCGTTGATAGCAATTAAACCAATGACAGTAAGATGGCACTATCAGAATCATTCTGCATAATTTGGTCCCCATGGTGTAAACAAGCTCAGAACAATAACCAAAACAATGTTAGGTACCAACTCAAGAGACACCTCTAGTAGTGATGTAGTCTGGAAGTATTTTCCATTATAAAGCCACTAATACCTCCATTCCCAAGTCTAGTAGCACTTTATTCGTTTGAAGGAAAATAAATATTATACTACAAAATCATTTTGAATTCTATGGCTTTCACTTCTACAGATTGTCTCTATCTCTATTGTGAAACTGAGAACTTAGCCATATATGTGTGTATACTGCAGCTAGACAATACATAATGCACCTATTAATAATAGCATTTAGTGACCTTCACACTAAACTTTAGAAAATAAAGTAGTATTACAAATTTGCAGTGGGACATAGGGGTAAAATAGATTTACAAACAACACCATGTGAAACCGATATAGACTAAAAATATTTTCTTCTGTCCATCATTTCCTCTTACACATGATTAGCGTACATGGTTAATCAGAGCCATATTACACATCAACATGAAAAATAACAGGTAATTCTGCCTCCACACAATGTTGTTGTATACGACTACATACCTTAATGTGTCTCATAGAAACAATATACCAAACTCTACCTGGCATAAAAGCTATTTTAGGTTTCAGTATCTCATAAATTCAGAAGAAATGCACAAACCAGTAGGATCTATCAACCCAATGTAGGTAGTTGATGTATGTCAATTCCAAAAAGATGTTTCATAATTTGTGCAGCTCCAAAGTAGCAACTGTTGGCAACTCTTTGAAGCATCCACTTCTTTTTCTGGGAATTACAGAGTCCTTCAATCCTGGAAAAAAGCTGCAGCTGTTTTAAAGAGTTGCATACAAATACTGTTATTTATAGCCTGATGAGCTTGAAAGCATCTTTTTGGGAATTGAATCCAAGTATTTCACAGGCTTAGTAAGTATCCTTAAAGTTGGTTAGGTTTCTAAATTTTATACACACATGCTCACACACATTCTACAATTTAACCACACCAATTAATTAATTAATTAATTAATTAATTAATTAATTAATTAATTATTCACCCCCATCTATCTATCATCTACCTATCTACCTACCTACCTACCTATCTATCTATCTATCTATCTATCTATCTATCTATCTATCTATCTATCTATCTATCTATCTATCTATCTATCTATCTATCTATCTATCTATCTATCTATCTATCTATCTATCTATCTATCATCTATCATCTATCTATCATCTATGCATGCATCCAAATTTTGACCATGTGATCATGGGGATGCTGCAATGGTCATAAATGTGGAAAATGGCCATGAGTCACTTTTGTCAGTGCTGTTGTAACATTGAATGGCCACTAAATGAATGTTGCAAGTCGAGGTCTACCTGTACAAAAAAGATTGCACACATGGACACACATGCACACAAATAAGAACATCGCTTGCTAGCTGCAGTGATAGTGAAGGATGAAGGGAAGAGATGCTGACCAGTGAATGATCAGAAAAGAGGGGGAATGGTGCAACGGGGCCTGGCATCCACCACATGAATGTGCGCAGCACGTGCATGCATCCTTACCTCCTGCAACGCTCCGTGATGCCTCAGCGATGCTCCAGCTGCTCGGCAGAGCGTCGCACAGGCGCCGTACACTCTGTGTGCATGCGCGGAAGTGCCGAAGAGCTCAAATACAGGTAAGGATGGTGGGTGGGTGTGCCCTCTGAAGCACCATACCAGAACGGTACCCGGTGCTCCCGGCAGGCATTGGTATGCCCATACTGGGACGTACCACCTGCAACCCACCACTGCTCTAAACTCTCATTGTATGAATTACTGATTCAAGGCTATGAAAAACCCATCAACTGGGGAAATTCCTACCTTGTGAAATAGAAAGATTCACCACCAGAAAAAATACACAATTTTATAGAACATAAATGTATCAGTTACTGCAAAATTATGATAATTCTGTATTAATTCCAGATTGGAACCAGTATGTCTCTCAACATTAATCCCTGGGAAACACTGTCAAGAGTAACTTCTGTGTTACTTGTGGACTTTTCATTGGCTCCTGGTTGACCACTGAATCTGATCCAAACCGGCTCTGTGTGTTTAAGTGCAAATGTTATCAGAAGATCCTGTCCACAGTTTTTACTCAAAGAACCAAAACTGAATCTGAAGCTGGAGAATGCATAGCTTTTGTTAATCCTGTGGTTTGGAGGATACTCCTTATTTGGGATGAGGCTGCAACTTTCCTTGCCAACAGATTTACAGCTTGAGGGTCACCTTGGCCAACAACATGCTATTTAACTGAGACTGGAGAAGCTGCGATCAGAATGCCTGATAAATTAGTTGGTCCCATTTCTAGAGAAGTGAGAGTCCTGGCATCCATGATTATGGGCTTAAAGTAATGCATTTTGTAGAACAGTCCTGAGTGATGAAGCTGGAATGTGTAGTTTGTCCAGAATGCTGCAAGACAGGTGACAAGTGATGCTTCCAGGAAATACTATATCATTCCTACAATGAAATGCTAGACAGAATATAGATTGTTTCTCAAGCCCAAATCAAGTTACTATGAAGGATATAAAAAGTTTTGTGTATCTTTGGACCAGATTATTTGATGGCTTGTCTACACAATATAATTGGTCCTGCAATCTTAAATCTTTATTGGAGTATTGGCGGTAGGTGAGAAATTAAAGCCATTGTTTCAAACTAGCTCTTTGATAACTTTCTAGGCTGCATATTAATTACTCTTACATATTGTGACTCGTAATTTATCTAGGTCCATGACTAGGGGTAAGGTTTTATTACTTTAAAATAAAAAATGTGCACCAATAGGCAGACACACTACGTACTATGTAAAATGCTTGAATAACAGGGCTAAAACATTTATAGAAGTCTTTAGCAAAAGTAGCATACGGGAACAAAGCCGAAGTCTTTGCATGATAAAAGGCATCTTGATGTTGCATGGGTGCAAACATGCTTTTAGTCTACACATACTGTACTTTCTCACACTTTTCTTTATAAACCTGAGAACTAGGAACTTATTTAGAAACATAACCCCCAAGAGTTTCCCCAAAAGGCTTTTATGCCTGTGATAATAAGGTATAACTCTAGTGCAGCAAGTTTCTATATCTAATGTTTATATGTAGGCAGCCCCAACAAAACTAATGGCTTTGAAACTGGACCATTTATCATGCCATGGTCTCATAATTTTGCATACTATAGGGATGGAAGGGTTCAGGTCCACAGCTGCTGGGCACGTCAGATTTATAGAGTGAAAGCACCTGAGCTCTCTCTCCTAGTCCTTTGGGGAAACTCCAGTTTTTTAGGACTGATTAATGATACAACGTTAATGTAGCAGCCATTTATCCTGCTTCATAGTTTGAGAAGTTCTACACTGAGCAGATGATGAAGTCCATGGATTTGTAGTGATTTAGCACCTTTAGCTCCAGAGAATTAATGTCTCCAATATGCCAGTAAATCTACTAAATGAAGCAGTTTCTTGATGGCCATTTCTATGATGGATGATCTGAAAGAATGCCAAATTTTATCACTTAGCCCCAAATCTGAAAAGGCAAAGAAAGACAAAGCAGGAAGGGGCTTCACATTTCAAAACATGGCCCAATTCAGTTTGCAGTGTTTGGGTCTATATTTTCCTTCGCCTAAACTGTATTTGGAATCCTAACTAAAGCTCTTCTGGACAACCGATCCCTCATTGCGAAGAGCAACTTCAGGGCCCCACATTTGGTATCCATTCTGTCTCTTAGAGCAAGTGATGCCAACAAGTCATTAAATGGTAAATAGCAACCAAGGACTTTATCTGGTAACCACCAGGGAAAGCCTGAGAAGTGACTTTTAAACACAAAAACCTCATGAGCCCCTGGAAACCACTGTGCTAAGGGGTCTATAATAACTCACCATAGTCAACTCACCATGGGGCAATTTGCCATGATCTACTTCCCACCGACAACTTGCTGTGGCTAACTGGCCGCAGGGCAACTCGGTGGCAGAGCGGAGTTGCACTAATATCAGAGAAATCATGGAATAGGATCATTAAAGAAAGGATGCCAACGGAGGGATAAAATGAATTATGAGTTACAAAAAAATTAAATAATAATTATTATTATTATTGCAAATAATTAAGTCAAATTGTTGAATTGTCCTGTGGCACGTTGGCCATGGTGAGTTGGCTATGGCAAATTGGTCGTGATGAGTTGACCATGGCGAGTTACCCAGTCTGGATGCTAAGCACTCTGTTCTGTTGGGTTACACAAGCAGTATAATGGAGTCTGTAAAAACTGGCTGCTTGAGGGAGAAGAGATGTAGAGGTATCATGTATTCCTCTGGGGCAGTGGCTCAGACTAACAAACATGTGGATGGTGATTGTCATCAAGTCTTGAGTTATGTGACATTGTATATGCATATCAGGGGTGGGTTCCGGCTTCTTCTACTGCTGGTTTGCTCAGGGACGTGCTTCGGGCACGGGCGAGCTTCGGGTGTGTGCACACATGCACAGTAGTAAAAAAAACCAAGATGGCCACGCCTATGGCGGCACCAATAGAACGAGTTTGGGGGGGTGGCCGGCCGAGTTACTACCTACTCGGACGAACCAGTCCAAACCGGTAGGAAGCCACCTCTGATGCATAGGCAGGAAGAGCAATTCATTTAAGAACTGTGCTTTTGTTCTTGGCTTTCATGATTAGGGGGGAAAACTAGATAATCAAAAAAAAAAATTGAGGTTTTTTGTAATCACAGAGTAAGGCATAATTCTGTAATTGCACTTATATTTGCTGCAAAGGAAATTAGAAGCTTCTTTCTATTTCTTTCTCTTTGCACGTTGCCGTTTCCTTTTTCTTCTTTTACTTTATTAGTTTGCTTTTTTTGTAAAACCTTTTATTGAAAAAAAAAAGGATTGTTCGAAAGGCATTGCATGTACACCATCTATCTATAAATTGCATTTGTGAGAGAGTGCACAGAGGGTAACAGTTACAGGAAGGTGAGGGTCCTTTATGACTCAGCAGAGATATGTCCTGCATCTATCTCATTAACAAAACAAAACAAAAATGCACCCTTCAGAAGTGGAATTGTTGTCCCTTTAAATACATTATAATATGCAAACATAAAGACACCCTTGAATCAAGTTTGATTCCTACTAATTGCAGGAGGTCCTCATTCAACAACTGGTTGCTTAGCGACCATTTGAAGTAAAGACAAACTCTGCACACACACACGCACACACACATACACAAACACACACACGAACGAACGAATGAACTTGTGTGCTTGGCAACAAATTCATCTTTACAGTCAGATCACAGTATTCCATGTCACATGACCAGGATTTATGATGTTTTTTGCTGCCTTTTCAGCCAATTTCTGGCAAAAAAAAAAAAAAAAACCACCCACAGAAATAAATCAACTCCCTACATAGGGATACCCTGATTTATGAATATCATGACTTTCAATGGACATTCCAGGCTCCATTATATTCATAAAAGTTGAAGACTATCAGTGCATGGAGCTACTGATACAGTTCTCTTGGAAACATTACAGAAAACAGACACAACTTGTCATTACTTCCTTTCAGAATATCTTTGACATCTATGACTAGGCTACAACCCTACTATTCCTGTTCGTCAGCCACCTAAGGCAGAACCAGGCCCAACACAGCTTATGTTCAGAGTCCAGGCAAAGTCAGCCATACAATAAGCCACAATGAATGAAAACAAATACTGGCTCCCCACCCCTAAAAAAAAATCACAGGAAGCATGTTTGCTTTCAATGTTACACACTTTAAGTGTCAAAGCATTCCCAGGAATGGACATACTCAACGGCAGCAAACTTCTCACAGAATGGCTGCACGATAGCAGAGAAACCCTCGTCTCTACGTTATGTCAGGCAGTAGTGCTAAACAATGAGAATATTTCTGATCTAGCCAAATAAAAACACAAGTTCAGAGAAATCCTAAATAATCTGATCTCTCAGCTATCGAGTACCTCCAGATCTTATTTTCTGATTCATCTTTATCAAACAGTATTCACTGTATTGACGGGTAGGATTCCTAATAAAATCCAAGCAGATATGTAAAAACAAACTGTAGAAGTTTTCCTGCTGCAGAGATATATGCAACAATAGATCAGTTTGTGACATCTTACAAAAGTTAGCTTTATTGGTTCTGCCAAAAAAAAAAAAAGCTGACTCACATGATGACTATGAACACTAATGATTCATATCTCCCAGAATAGCAACCTCTCTAAGCTAACTAGAAATGGCTTCTTTAGAACTGGATGCTACAATGTTGGAAAGGTTTCTTGTAGGCAAGAGTCTTCCTTTATGACCCGGGCTCTACCTTGCAAGTTCAAGACATAACTAGGTTATAACCCTTTAACCTCTGCTACTCTGCAGTCCTGAGCATTTGCTGAAAAATACACTACTAAGATATTAGGGATGGGATGGCTCAGTGGCTAAGATGCTGAGCTTGTCGATCGAAAGGTTGGCAGTTCGGCAGTTTGTATCCTTAGTGCCGCGTAACAGAGTGAGCTCTTGTTATTTGTCCCAGCTTCTGCCAACCTAGCAGTTCGAAAGCACATGAAAAATGCAAGTAGAAAAATAGGGACCACCTTTGGTGGGAAGGTTCTGTGTGCCTTCGGCGTTTAGTCGTGCTGGCCACATGACCATGCATCTTCGGACAGCGCTGACTCTTCGACTTTGCAATGGAGATGTGCACCGCCCCCTAGAGTCGGGAACAACTAGCATATATGAGGGGAACCTTTACTTTTAGCTTTACCTTAAGATATTGCCTAACAGAACTCTCACACCAACCAATTTTACTTGTTCTACTACAGGAAAGGAAAGATGAGAAAGGACAGAAGCAACAGGCATATGCATATCTGGGAAAACAAGGATATCAAGGGAATTTACTGCTGTTCCTTGAATAATATAGAAATGAATGCTTCCTGCACTGTTGTAGTGAATCAGATAGTAGCTGGTGAATAGATCATTTAATATAAACAAGATTCTGCCTTGCTGTATTTTTAAGCGACCAATGAGTACAGAATTTTCAGGTAGTCCTCGACCACAATTGAGCCCCAAATTTCTGTTGCTAACTGAGACATTTGTAAAGTGAATTTTGCCCCATTTTACAACCTTTCTTGCTAGAGTTGTTTAGTGATTAACTACCGTTGTTAAAGTAGAAACACCGTTGTTATGTGAATGTGGCTGCTCCATGACAAAACGGGTTCGCATGACCCCAGGAAACAGCAAATGTCATAAAAATGGGGTGAGTTGCCAAGCTCCTGAATTTTGTTCATGTGTGACCAAGGGGATGCTGCAATGGTTATAAGTGTGAAAAACGGTCATGTCACTTTTTGAGTGCTGTTATAACTTTGATCACGAAACAAACTCTTGTAAGTCAAGGATTATGTTGTGGCCCGCCAGCAGCCAGTGGAGTTGGCAGCAGATTCGGACAGTGAGGAGGTTGGGGAGGAACATGGGCCAGTCCTGGAGTCTGGGGAAGGCTCTGATGAGGGCTCTGTGTCAGAAGTAGAGCGGGGGCCAGAGCCGTATACCAGTTATCAGCTGCCTTCAGAGTCAGACATCAGTGAGGCAGACAAACAGCTGGAGCCTGTTCCCAGTGTGCGTAGATGCAGAGTTGCCAGATGAAGGGAACAGCTAAAGAACAGGCGTCGACTAGGGAGTAAGGCCACAGGTGGACGATGAATGGCCCCTCCCAGAGGAAATGAAAGGGGAGTGGAGTTTGCAGGAGACAATTAGTTCAATTAATTGGCTCGTGATTCTCCGAGACTCCTTGCCAAGTTTTGCAGAAATCAGCCTGGCAGCTCTCTACGCCAGATAAGGTCTGTGACTGTAAATCCTCCCTTGAAAGACTTCGCTGTATGTGAATGAGCAGAATTCACAGTAAATTAATAAAAGGGGTTTTTGTCGGGACCAGGAGTTTGCTTCATGATCTTGGGAAGCCTAGGTCAGAACAGACTACCTGTGCTTCTCTATGAAGGACCTCCAGCAGATCTGTATGTGGATGGGATAAGTGAATTCTTGTTCCATCCAGGCTACTTCGCTCTGATAATGTAAGGTCTATAGGAAATGAGTGGAACTTCTGAAGCTGAACCTACTTAAGTTTTTCTTCATTGATTCATGGAGAAGGCAAAAGAAAACAGAAGTGGGCATTTCTTTCCATGTTGATAGATTGATAGGTCAGGATAGGATAGGCCAATACTGGAGCCAGTAACATTTGAAGGATTCCCATCACCCATCAAATCACAATGAAGGAAGCAGTACATTTTAAAGTATAATTTAAAGTATCACTAGCAGAAAACCAATTATATAAATTATAGGATTCATATAAAACATGTCATCCAAAGCAGTATCACACACAGATGGTAGTTAAGTAATTTTAAACTCTGGCCTTGATGGTTTTACTGAGGTCTCTTCTTTATAGTAGGTTTTACTTCTCTTATTTCCAAATGTAATTTGTCCAATATGCTACATTTTGGAGGTTCTCTTGCTTACTTTCTGAATGGTCCCAGAGCTACTTCCTCAAGGTCCTGTAAATATTCCTACATCTTCTGCCATATGAAGCATGGCTGTATACAGGTAGTCTTTGAATTATAACAGTTCATTCAGCGACCATTCAAAGTTACAACGGCTCTCAAAAAAGTGACATAACCATTTTTCACACTTACGACTTTTGCAGCCAACCCATGGACAGATGATGATCAAAATTCAGACCTATGCTTTTTCTAGTATATTGTTCTCATAGCAAGATTACACAAAATAAACAGAACACAAAGATACAAGAGGTATCTTTGAGGTATGTCTTAATCTGTTCTCCCAACAGATAACTATTATTTCCTGTTATATGTGATTCAGCTAATAAGTGCAACAATTTATTGCAGAGAGCAATAACATAAAAATCCACTCAAAGTAGAGGAACTTAGTAGCATGAACCTAAAATAATATTTTACATGAAGCTTTATGCTTCTAGAAGAAAATACAATACCTTAAAATATACAGAGATGTTCTATCCAGAGAAGGAACTTCAACATTTGTTATCATCATCTAGTTCTATAGCAGTGGTTCTCAACCTTCCCAATGCCGTGACCCTTTAATAGAGTTCCTCATGTTGTGGTGACCCCCAACCATAAAATTGGTTTCGGGAACCCAAAGGGGTCCCGACCCACAGGTTGAGAACCACTGCTCTATAGCTTTCAACTAAATTCTTCCTCTCCAAAGTCTCTCCAATCATTGTTTTGAATCAGTGGGAAATTGGGCCAGTGGACAAATGTAATCATGACATATGGCAGGACTAACATAGAAGAAGACAGCTCCCAAACAGTTGCCTACAGCTGCCTATTCCTGCATCCTCTCAATTCCATTAATATGCCTCTACCTAATTTTGTGACAGTCCCACAAAACCAGTTCCAGCTGGGACATCTAATCAGCACTTGGACTACTGTATGACTACCACCGTTTTCGGCCAGTAGAGTGCTGTTGGAGGCCGGCAGAGGCACCGCGGGTTGGTCCTTTGATATTTCCAGGCCGGTCCCCACGGGCCAGACCTAAGCACCCCGTATACTGGATTCGGCCCGCGGGCCTTGAGTGACACCCCTGACCTAAGGTGTTCACTGAATAATAGATCTTTGAAACGAAGGAGGGCATAGGTAAGTCCGACTCACCAGGCCACCATTATAGTTGCAAAATAATCCAGAGAGATGACAATTTACGTTGTGATCAGTTGTTAGATTAAGAAGGGAGCACAAGTTCTTCTGTTCCCAAAACAAAGCAGCAACCCTTTGAATCGGGCTACTCCATATAATTGTTTTAAATCATTCCGATTACTAAAAATCAATCCCCACGTTTTCTGTTTTTGGAAATTTCAACCTGGTCCTGCCTTTTGCAAAACAAATAAAGAAGATGGACAGAGAACAAATAGATTGTGGACAATAATCACACTGATATGTGTGTTTCCAATAATTACCTATTGCATTTTATTTTATTAATGATTGGCTATTGTTGCTGTTGAAACCTGGAATTCTGAAACCTTAAGTCATAATCACTACGCTAATGAAGTCACGGTTTTTTGGCAGCTGATAATCCCTTAGAGATTTGTATTAACGGCTTTTCATAAAGTGACTGCTTTTAACAAGTGCTGAACACAACGGTGCTTGTGTCAGGTAGGTGAGTATTTGCATAGCTTGCCTTTATTTTTTCCAGGCTACCACATTCCTGATTTAAAAGTGGCAAAAAAAGGTGACATAATCATTTGAGGGATTTCCCTTTGGGGAAAAAACAGTCAGAAAAGAATGGCTGGTGTCAATAGAGCTTTTCCATCTGCTCCCCCTCCCCCAGATGTGGTCTTGAGTCTTAGGTGACACTAAGCCCCAAAAGTCAATGAGCATCTGTTCTTTTCCTCCACCCACTGCAATCTGCCCCAAACTGCCAGTTCGACAGCCATCAATCAAGCAATAATATGCTGACCACAAGACCCAATGGGACATCATTTTCTAAGTCAAATGCAGCAGTTAGCATAAATAAAACACTGCACCATGGTTGCATGTGTGTGTTCCTTTCTTTCTCTTTCTCTCTCTCTCTCTCTCCTCTCCTAATGATTCTGCAGCTGCTGTTAAGAACTCTGCACGCAATGAAAGTGAGAAAAATAGGCAGGACAGAATGGCTATTCTGCACTTCTGAGTCATAACAATTATGATGCGATAAGAACCATTTCCCATGAATTTTTAAGGACCAGTTATCCTGCACTGAAACCTTCCCCAAGTAAAAGGGGGATAGATCAGAATACGATTGACAGCTATTTTTATCCTAATAGACAAGTCCAACTAACTAAAGCTGGAAGCTACCTGCACCTCAGTTTTGATATTCTAGAGCTCTGATTTGAGCTTCCTAAGTTTAGTTTAATGGCTCAGAAACCAACCAAAAAATGAGGAGGACTTCCTCGCACTATCAAATTTTGAACACTGGAAAGTTGCATAGAAGTATTTTTTTTAAATAAATATGTTTTCTTTAAAACGATTACCCAGGCATTATGGGTAACATGCCAAACATTGCTAAGTATAACAGAACGCAGGTTTAAAAAAGTATCACAAGGATAACTATTTTGTTTTAGCAGTTGAATGTATTGAATTTCAATATTTTATGTGAAACCAATCAATTCAATTTTATGATCCGATTATGTTAAGCCTTAGGCAAAAAGCGGTCCTAGGTGTGTAGTTAATTTTCAACTCTACTATGAGGTCATTTATCTCATAATTGGTGCTACCATTCTGTTCTGTTTCAATACTACCATCACACTGCTAATTTAAAGTTGACACTTATACACAAAAATGAGTTGAACACTCCTACATATTTCAAATGTCAGAAGGTGCTGATCTATTTGTGTAGTGGAGAGTGTTCTGGTGTTACATTTGAGGACTCATCACTAGATGGCACCCACAACTGATTTACATACACAGTTTCCAGCTCAGCTGAAGGCATACTTGATGCATCATGAACACAATCAAAATCAAGTATCAACTGTTCAACCCTCCTAGAAATTAAAAGCAATTTAACTGTAGTAATGAAGTGCTTGTATCCTATTGATATCAGCCAAAGTTGCTTGTTTCCCTTTTCTTCAGAAAACCTACGTGTATCAGTTGTGAAAGATATACAAAACCATGAACAATTAAGATCTGCAGCCAAAGGTAGCTTCATTGTGGACTATAAGCAACAACCTTTTGGTTTCCTGATATTTTGAATTGCAATACAACCACTGCGCTTTTTTACCATTGCCAGGCTAGCTGAGGTTGCTCCAAATTTTGGGGTTGGTTTAGCTGGAGGAGGAATTAGTGTGATGTTAATAGATTAGATTGTGACAGGTTGAAGTCTACCCTTATCCATGGAAGTTCACTGCTGACTTTGGACCAGTTTCTTCTTCTCTCAGCCCCTTGTACCTCAAAGGATGGTTGATGCAGGAAATACATGATCTCTTCAAGGAAAGATGATATCTAACTAATAAATTCACAAGAAACAGCCAGTAAATACAGAATTTGTTTGATGAAGAATGAAACACTAAAAGCGAGTACCGTATTTTTCGTACGATAAGACGCACCGGGGTATAAGACGCACCATGATTTTGAAGAGGTAAATTTTTAAAAAAAGTTTTTTGCACTCTGCAGGCCTCCCAAACCCTCTGCACACCTATTTTTTTTTGCAAATAAAAAGTGCATGCAGAGGCTTTGGAAGGCTTATAGAGTGTTCCTGGAGGTGGGGCAAAAATGCCCTGTTTTTTGCTCATTTTTGCCCTCCCCAGCCCTCAGGAGTACTTTGCAAGTCTCCCAAACCCTCTGCATGTCCATTTTTGAAAAGGGGGTGGGGTTTTGGTAGGCCAAAAATGCTGTATTCAGTGTATAAGACACACCCAGATTTTCACCCTCTTTTTGTGAGGGAAACGGTGCGTCTTATACTCTGAAAAATATGGTAATCAATATCCATAAATACTGTACAAGGAAATAAATGAAAACATGCTCCAATTTTTAGACAGAAATAAAAAGTTCTCAAGGTTCTCCTACTTTCGTTAGGTACAAAAAACAGGCAACACCAGAGTACAGTAGTTGGGTATATATGAATAGTAACTAATGCTGCCAACTCTACTAAAGGAAAAACAAGCTCAGAGCAAATTACAGAAAAAAAGGAAAGTCTAAAGTCATAAAAAATAATTGTAAGAATAAGAGAGCTGCTTACATATTCTTATCTTGCTCCATCTAATATCAAATGACAGAACATTGGTACATGACAGAAATAAAATGAGATCAACATATTCAGGTTTCATTAAATCACATCCTCTGGAACTAACACATTGCTCATCTTCAAATGTGACATGAACTAGATCTTGTCTCCAGCGCAATAATCCCCCTGAACTCTTAGGACCTCAGATTCCTCATTAAAAAGAGAGAACGAGACACTAAGTTTCTAGTCTTCAAGGCTGCTGAGGACAGGTAACATACACAAGTTCTGAACAGATTTTGTGGCAACATATACAGCAGTTTCGATAACACTTAATTCTCTATGACAAAGGGCAAATTCATGATCTGCAAACTATTATCCTATTAAAGTATTAAACTACTATCAGAGGGATAGAATCAATATCACCAGGAGCGATGCTACTGCTTTATAGTGCCTTGGTAAGACCACACTTGGATTACTGTAGCCAATTTTGGTCATCACAATATAAAAGAAATGATGAAAGAGTACAGAGAAAAATTATTGGGCGGCAGGGGGCGGGCTGAAAACTAAAACATATGAAGAATGGTGCAGGATCTGGGCATGTCTAGTCTAGTGAAAAGAAGAACCTGGGGTGACATAGCAGTGTACCGATATTTGAGAGGCTGCCATAAAGAAGAGGGCATCAACTTATTTTCCAAAGCACCAAAAGGCAAGACAAGGAGCAATGGATGGAAAATGAACAAAGAGAGAAGTAACCTAGAACTAAGCAGAAATTCCCTGACAGTAAGAACAATCAACAAGTGGAACAACTTGCCTCCAACACCAAAGGCTTTTAAGAGGAGATTGAACAGCCATTTGTCTGAAATGGTATAGGATCTCCTGCTTGAGCAGGAGGTTAGACTAGAAAACCTCCAGGACCCCTTCCAACTCTGTTATTCTGTTATCCACAAAATAGGAAGTCTATAGTTTGTTATGAGTAACTTTTTGAATACAGGAAAACATTGAATCTGGTTTTCCACAACTCCCATTATCCAAATTCTACGCATGCACCACATTCTCACTCTGTGTCCCCCCTCCCCAATAAAACATTTTAAACAGTTCCCTGATGGATATTACATAGAAGAAAGTACATGGATTCTATCTTGCAGTGCCACTGTAGATCCTGGATGTGTTTATATAGTACTCCTTCCAACAATATTTGTTGTTACCACCCTTATTTTCCTGTTGAGAGGCAACTGATTTATGTTGTTATGATCCTTGCTGCTATAATCAAAGTCAAGTCTCTCACAAAAGTCTTCATTTTTGCATCTTCAACCAAACAGAAAGAAAAAACTGCATCCCTTAAGTTCATAAGTGCCCTTTCATAATTGGCAAGTTGTATGTCCTGAAACATTAATTCAATTTACAAGCTAGTTCTTCTGTTCTATAGTGTCAGCTCACAATATAGTAATAGCACTTAGACTTATATACCGCTTCATAGTGCTTTATAGCCCTATCTAAGCTGTTTACAGAGTCAGCATATTGCCCCAACAATCTGGATCCTCATTTTACCGGCCTCGGAAGGATGGAAGGCTGAATTAACCTTGAACCTAGTGAGATTCGATCTGCCAAACTGCAGGCAGTCGGTGATCAGCAGAAATAGCCTGCAGTACTGCACTCTAACCACTGCGCCACCGCAGCTCAATATTCAATATTCTTTCTCATCAAGTAATCATTCTAAAGAAACTTATAAAATTGTTAGATCTGGGCCACTGGAACATGGTAGGGATTAGTCTTTTTCAGTCTTTTACCTTTGGTTCTAATGCTCAAACATTAGGAGATCATTATGGGATCAATTAAAATCCCTTGGCTTAATTGGATTTCTAGAAAGCTTCTACAGTTATCTTCTGAATAAGCTACTTTGAGGAAAAGGTTATCATTTGTTTGACATCAGTCACTGAACAAACTTCCTTTAGCCCCTGAAAACTTACATAAAACTATGGAAAGTGGCTTTATTACCAAATGGGAAGGTTCAACATTCACTTTACAATAAATACATTCTCTTACCTACCACTTCATTACAAGAGAAACAAAGTCTTTCTGCCTTTCCTAAAATATGCAGTTAATTGCTTAAAAAAGAAAAGTTGACTCGTCTGAAGAAGAGAGGAATCATTTCATATATTATTGAAAAGAAAATTGTTCTTCTCACGCAGAATAATCTATGCATGTTCAGTACTACATATTCCTAACTAAGTGCAATCTCCCAACATTAGCATGAATTCTAAACGAATAACTTTTCTTCCTCCAGAAAGGTGGTGCTATATTTTAAGTTCAAGAACTGTGTTGAAAACCTTTTAAAAACCAAGATATTTTTCTATATCACAGAAAGTGTACACTACTTTTAATTTCTATTAAACTTAGTGCAGATTTACATACTTCCAGTGGTGGGATTCAATTTTTTTTACTACCGGCTCTATGGGTGCGACTTTGTGGGCATAGCAGGGGAAGGATACTGCAAAATCCCCATTCCCTCCCCACTGTCAAAATTTCCGCTACAGAACACCACCTCTGCATACTTCATGTGTTCATTGCCTCAACACTTGCACAAAAATATGATCTAAGAATGATCGATATGGAGTAAAGATTTTAGACCTAATTCAGGGGAATTCAGAAAGCTAAATGATTCTGTCTGTTCTGAAGACATTGATTTTCAAGTGTCTTCACGCTTGCTCAAATGAATGGCTATGGGATTGGTTATGGGATCAAAAGATCACCACCCTTAGATCACCCTCTTCTCAAAATATTATCCTGCTCTATGACAACTATAGACTTTGCAGTCAAAGCCATTCAAATAAGTCCATAAAAGATATGAACGTAATTTATATTTGGTCCCTCCTACATAGATTCCAAAGTCGAATTCCACTTTGAAATTATAAGGACCATCTGATAATTCAGAAAAGAATACCCAGATGGCCCATGTAAAGATGTCTTCAGACTACAAATCCTCCAAATACTTAGAGCATTCCAGAAATCATGGGCTACAAATATAAGAATCTGGAGGGCGTAAGGTGGGAAATGACTTATCCAAGTTGAAAGTACTACAATGAGAAGCTTCTTCACATTCAACAACTTCTACATCCACTTTCCCACTTTTGCCTAAATGCCACTCAGAGCCATTTCAAAGTCCAGTTGTTAATAAAGAAACCAAGTATCTCAGCTAATCCAATCTCATTTCCCACTTAGCTGCTTTGAGTCTAAAATAACCTTTCACCTTGGAAACACTGCACAGAAAATTCTCTACCATGAGCAGCCAAGGAATCTGTTTTCATAATAAATCAAGAAACTGCATTGTTTAAGTCCAGAGTTCGGCTCCGATACAATAGTTTGGAGAGTTTTTAGGCTGAAAGCTTGTGTAAAATCAGAACCTGCTCCATAGTAACTTGCTTGCAGCCTTATTAATGCCTATTAAGCAAGTTTCCAGATTTTAGAGGTATTCTCTTACATTGATTAACATACTTTTCAAAGCCCAGAGATGTTGTAGTTCATGAAACTAGTCATATTATTTGAGTCCTGGGACTTTAATCCCACCTATGTATTTTACACAATTTCCAGACTGAGCTACTTATGTCTGGGCTACAACAGTTTAACCTTTGGAAAGGAATCTTTTAGCTGTTAGAGAAACATGGCTAGAAAAGTAATGCTTTTGGGTTTGCATCCTAGACTTCATCTTTCTTTTCTACTGATTTCTCTTAGAACTGTGATGGCGAACCTATGGCATACATGCCAGAGGTGGCACGTGAGCCATCGCCCCAGTTCAGCTCTGCTGTGCATGCACGCACACCTCCCGCCAGCCAGCTGGCCTTCAGATCTCTGCTGTGCATGCGGGGGCAGCATGCATGTGCGCATGCATGAGGGCTGGGTGCATGCAGGGGGCCTGCGCATGCATGCACAGGGGCAGGGGAAATGTGCGGAGGGCAGGAGGCATGCGCGGGGCCTGCATGCGCATTATATTTTGGGGGTTTGGGCATGCGCTTTCGGCACTCAGTCCGGAAAAGGTTAGCCATAACGGCCTTAGAAAATGATTTTCATTTCATGATGAGATGGTCAGTATCCATTATAGCAAATGTGTTAATGGCTAATCTCCAGATATTTAATGATAGCCTACAAGGTGCACTTTTGAATTTATTCACTGCCCTGAAAATATTGTGGATCTGTTCTAATGTTTTTTTTCCCATCATTTCCTATTTCTTCTAATGGCCCTTAATTTTGGGCTTCCTTCAATATCTTTTCCTCCTGAAATTGAATTTAATGCTTGATCTGGATTGGATTCACCCAGGCTGGATGTTTAGTAATCTATATACAGTACATATTTTTTTTTAAAAGGACTGAATTGCTGGTGTCTCGTTGTTTGCAAGTTATTTTTAGAATATGACATATGGGGCTTCCAGTTTACTGTAAGCATTTTCCTGGCACCTACCAGGTTGCACAATTTTTAATATTTTGAAAATATTAAAATGCTGTGCTGCAAAGCGAAACACTGGCCTCCAGGTTTATCTTAAATTTCCAAGTGTATACCCTTTGAAGACCTTGTGGGGTTAATAAAAATTATGTGCAGCTACAACTGAGTAATATATTTGAAAGTGTGTCTTTTGGCTCAAAACAACAAAACGAGAGAAGTCAAGGAAGGAGTTTCCTGTCAGAGGGTTCTAGAGAAGATGGAGGCAAAATGGTGCTTGATAACTCCTTGACAGCCATTTTAGGAGTGAGGAGCCTATTCTGCTGATTCCATATTATAAGAGCACCTAGAATTGTGTTCCCAAAACTTGTGTCTTCCACCAGTAGAAAAGGGGACGGAGACAGCTGCTTTAGATACAAGTATCTTGTTACATCTCTGAGCATTTAATTGACCAGGAAATCAACAGGCCTCTTGAGTTCTATCTTACATCCTTGTGGCTCTGCTGCAGCAATAGCACTTCCGTCAGGATCTGTCCAAAATAACTTAGGGCTACAGGTAGTCTTCAACTTACAACAACACTGAAAAGTGACTTATGACCATTGCAGCATTCCCATGGTCATGTGAGTCACATTCAGATGCTTGCCAATTGGTTCATATTTATGATAGCTGCAGTGTCCTTGGGTCATGCCATCCCCTTTTTCGACTTTCTGATAAGCAAAGTCAATGGGGAAGCCAGGCAAAACTCATTTTACACATTTCTCACTTAACAACATAAATTTTGGGCTCAATTGTGGTCGAAAGTGAAGGACTACCTGTACTTTATTCATCAGAAGTGCTCAGTTTTGCATAGCAAAGTGCATAGCAATGGTAGGTGCAGTGGTTAGAATACAGTACTGCAGGCTACTTCTGCTGACTGCCAGCAGTTTGGCAGTTCAAATCCCAACAAGCTCAAGGTTGACTCAGCCTTCCATCCTTCCGAGGTCGGTAAAATGAGGATCCAGATTGTTGGGGGCAATATACTGACTCTGTAAATTGCATGAAAGAGGGCTGTAAAGCACGGTGAAGCGGTATATAAATCTAAGTGCTATTGCTATTTCTGTATGATCTGCCTTGAAGGTACACAGTAGTTTCACTTCGCCAAAATACATTGCGATGCTCAGAAGGGGATACAAAGGTTATAACATTTATTCATACATCACATCAAGCCCTAATTTGCCTTACTTTGGATTTAACACACTCTGAAGTCAGCCAGTGTGTTTTACTTAACAAACGTACGACGTTAAAAATCCTAGCCTGGCATATGCAAAGCAAAAAAACATATCCTCACAGTTCATGTTTACTTGGAAACAACCCAGATAGTTTCAATATTCTTTTTTTTAAAAATTAAAGCAGTATTTTCAATCTTTTTCAAGTACACTTTTTTCAAGTATATATCAGTGTATATGTCAATATTGAGAGCATACAAGCTTCAAGGTGAAGCAGCATGGGAAACGAGGAGCTGATTTTATATTGTGCCTCTACTTTTAACAAAAAGATTGGATGGATGTTTTCAAATACTTATGGTTCTCTTGTAAGTTGTTTCTGGAAAATTGATGTCCAGTGGAAGATAGGTTTTTAAAAAATGAGCTGAGCTGAGCAAACACATTTCACCAACCCTCTGTGTTAGCCATAACATTCCTGAAATGCATTCAGGATGTTCTCCCTTATTCTAAGTACAGAATAGAGTTAACCATATAAGAAAGGGTAAGAAAATATTGTGGGGATATACACTACTAAGATATTAGGGACGCGGTGGCTCAGTGGCTAAGACACTGAGTTTGTCAATCAGAAAGGTTGGCAGTTCGAATCCCTAGTGCCGCATAACGGAGTGAGCTCGTGTTACTTGTCCCAGCTTCTGCCAACCTAGCAGTTCGAAAGCATGTAAAAATGCAAGTAGAAAAATAGGAACCACCTTTGGTGGGAAGCTAACAGCGTTCCATGCCCCTTCGGCATTTAGTCCTGCTGGCCACATGACCACGGAGATGTCTTCAGACAGCGCTAGCTCTTTGGCTTTGAAACGGAGATGAGCACTGCTCCCTAGAGTCGGGAACGACTAACACATATGTGTGAGGGGAACCTTTACCTTTAAGAAAATATCAAAATGGAGCATTAGGCAGCACAAATTGGCCACTTTTAGCTTCCACAATTTTTTTCTGGTAGCAGTAAAGACCTAGAAGGCATTCTTGGTAATAAGTGGTTTTAGTAGTGGATGGCTTAGAGCAGGGGTATCAAACTGGTGGCCCATGGGCCGGATATGTCACACACAGGCAACACCCACCCTGGCTCTGCAAAGGCAAAAAACATAGCAATGAGTCACAATACGTTCCATGATGCAATTGAGTTTGACTGTGGTTTAGAACATACAATCCCTTCCACTTAATTTTTCTTAATTAAAATATTGTAATTGGTAGAGAGGGAAGAAGCTGAGTAGATAGGAAATAAAATGTGAGCAAGTAGTAAATATATAGGTACCTCAGCATAAGATGATAATTTGCAGAAGAGACTTCAGTCATAAAAATAAATACTTGGATTTAATAGACTCCACTTTAATGGACTTTAGATTTAAGAGACAAAAATAAGCTAAATCTGAAGTTTTTTCCATTTTTGGAAAACAACATTTTTTACTCCAAACAACAGATATTGTTTAGCAACACAATATGAAAAATGTTTCCTGCTTCCCTTCAAGCTTAGCATTCACTATTTCTTGCAAAGTAGCTTTTCTCCTGTCAATGCATGAATTTTGACGCAAATAATTCACCAATTAAAGACACCCCTTTCCCCTATGGCTATTAAACTGTGGATTTACTGAAATATTTATTTGTACAATAATTGCACTAAACACAATGAAAACTATGGCCGCATACTCTCTAAATAACTACCAAATCACTCCAGAGTTGAGTCTCATGGGAGAGAGATTTTCTAGGTAGATTTTCAGTATTCCTACTTCTGGACTTAATAAAATCCTGATTTTGGCACAAAAATGAGAACGTGTTTTCCTTCTGTGCCCATTTTTAACACAGGAAGAATAATGTAGCATAACACCTGTCAGTAGACTAATGACAATGTGCTTTGAGATGTCAAGAAACTTCAGCTGGCAATATCGTCAGAGACCCAAACATCCTTCACTGAATCTTTTGGACCTCTTTCTGTGGTTTCTCTCAAAATCTCCTCCTTTATGTAAAGCAGGTTATTTCAGCTTGCAGATTTCTGATATTTCCTAAAGCAAAAGATTTTCTGAAACCATTATACTGCTTTCACATTACAGAAGATGATTGGCAGTAATGTCTCCAGGGGAAAAAAAGGATCAAATTAATCTTGGCAGAATGCATCTTAAAGGCAACCTAAATGTATTTTAAGGGAACAAATACATTTATTTAATTTCAACGTGTGGCCAAAATAGCGCTTTCAAAAGATTTCACAATGATTCAGATTGGTTAATCAAGAACCTATTTCATAGTGCGAGTAGGGTACGTACTCTATGTGTGAAATTTTATATTCAATGAATTCTCTTTTCAACTCTCCTAACACATCATGATCCTCCCTTGCTTTGGGTGCAAGCTATCCTTCATTTTCTTTTCCAATTAGCAGGAACAAAACAAAACAAGCAAGCAAACAAAAACCCAGCTTACAATTATGTTTCTGGTCCTGACAGCCAGAACACAAACACAGAAATTAGCAAGTATCAAGAGAGCTAGATTGCTGTGGCTTAACAATGTTTTACCTTTCCCCTTTCAGGGACAGAGGTTGCAGGGAAAACAAGCTTGGTGGTCTCAGATAGAGTCCCAGGAGGGCGTTTGTCCTGAATTACTGCTACTTCTGCAAATAGCCAGAGACAAAGCATGTCACTGACTGGCACTCAGAAGCTGATATGGAACACCTAATATCTCACACTGACAGCTCAGTGTTATTTGACCTATCTGGACTGTGATGGCCAGTTAAGAGAGACATAGTAAATAGGTATTACTTAGAAACAGGACTATAAAGAAGAAGTCAGAATGTTTAATTTTTTTCTCTCACACTTACCAAAAGTGATCCAGTCCATTTCTCCCCCCCTGCCCCCCCGCCCCAGCTAACTTCTACTGAAAAGAACTGTTATATATACAAAGAGAAGGATTACTATAACTACTGCCTGCCTCTATAAACAGTCTGTTCTCTGAACTGTAAATCAGTTTTTTTTAAAAGATGCAGGTTTCTTTTGAATGAAATGTTTTTTCTTTATAGTATTTGCCATGGTTTTTATCTGGAAAGTCTATCAACAAGTCTCCTGTCTCTATCAAATCACTGTTCCTTACATAGATGCATCAGATTTAGGCATGAAAGCTAGCTGGGTGACTTTGAGCCAGTCACTTTCTCTCATGCCCAACTCACCTCATAAGATTGCTGGAATAGGAAAATAGGAGGATGGAGCATTAGATATGCTTGCTACCTTGAGTTATTTATAAAAATAAAAAGATGGGATAAAAATAAAACAAATCCCATCACTGTTAACTAACTGTACTTTGAGCTAATATAATGTTTGAATATTTTATAGGGAAAAAATACACCGTAGGTAATTTTGATTAATACAAAATTTGATTAGCAAACAGGATTAACATTAAAGGAGCTTTCCAATCACTAAACATGGTTTGTGTTTTTCTCTCTGAACTCTTCATAGACAATTGGGGTTTATCGTCATGTTCCACTAAGTATGCCCCAAATACACCTTGCTAGCCTTTATTAAAAAACATGTCCTCATGATACTGCCTCTGCTTCATTTCCAGCCCAATGGGCAGATAGTTCAGTTTTTAGTATCCATCAGACGCACGGTTTTGCCTCTTTTCCCAACGCAATCTTGCCATGACCATAATTTGGCATATTTCACCAATGCAGCCAAAAGATTAGGATCTATCCAGCTCCTATTGGCTGTTGTGGGCACATCTAAGCCTAGGTACTATTATTCACTACACTCTGCTTTGACCCAGCCAACTCCTCTCAGCCACTAGGCCTGGAAACTAGCTCCAAAATAAGGGGCAGCTGCTGTAGCGAGGGACAAATTGAAGCTACATGTTCCACCTATCAAGATTTTATTCTGGATATTTGTCTATACTTCCCCAAAATGTTACCTATTTTTGGCAGGCGCAAGGAGGGCTATTTTTAAACATGGATATGTGCTTGAAAAACAGCTCTCTCTCTCTCTCTCTCTCTCTCTCTCTCTCTCTCTGTTTTCCCCCCAGCCCCCAAAATGGATGACAGGTAATAAAGATAACATAGTAAAATTTCAATCACCTCCAGCCCTGCCCTCTGCATGTCACCTCTTTTCCGGGCCACAAGGATTAAAGAGAGGTATTTTTTAAAACATGGATCTAGAAGATTGTTTGGACTGAGGGAAAGCAGATTTGAGAAAAAGAACCCTTAATATCGATGTAGCACATTTCAAGTACTTGTGTTAATTACCTTAATAATAATAATAATAATAATAATAATAATAATAATAATAATAATAATAATAATAATAATAATAATAATAATAATAATAATAATAAATAATAATAATATTTATTTCTTAGCCGTACCCTCTCCCGAAGGACTCGGGGCGGCGTACAATAAAACATAGGAAATAAATATATAAACAAACATACATATAACAAAAACGTATACCAAGACATATACATATACAAGGAGGAGGTGAGCTGATGAATAAAAAACAATTAAAAACACAATGTTTAAAAACCCCTAAATAATTTAATACAATTAAAATACCCCAAATAAAAAACCCGTCAGGAGCGATATAGTTGGATCAAAGTTGAGCCAGGCCAGCTACTTGGAATAGGTGGGTCTTGAGCTTTACACGAAAGGAGCGGAGGTCAGAGGTATTCCTAATATCCGGGGGGAGGTCATTCCACAGGGCTGGGCCCGCCACAGAGAAGGCTCTACTCCTAGGCGCCGCCCCCCGGCACTGCCTGGTGGACGGCACCTGGAGGAGACCCTCTCTGTGCGAGCGGATTGGTCGCAGGGATGTATGGGGCAGAATACGATCCCGCAAGTAACTAGGTCCTGAGCCATGGAGCACTTTGAAGATCGTTATCAAAACCTTGAAACGCACCTGATAGACCACAGGAAGCCAGTGCAGCTCGCGCAGGAACGGTGTCACATGGGAGTACCTAATAATCCTTTGAACAACTCAGCGAGGTACAGTATATCATACTGGAAATAATTTCATCTTCTCAGCAATGCACTAAGAAAATAGTAATTCATAATGCTATCTAATAAGTGTATGCTTTAGAGAAGAATTAAACTTCTGATGCAGAGTTTGTGTTTTTACAGATAATAACTTATTAAGTTAAGGAATGAAGACTGGCCATGGACTCCATTCTCTGCTCAGCTGCATGCTTTTTGGCACATTGTGATTCTGTGCTGCAACCACCAAGCTGTATGTGACACAGGAGCTTAATCAAGCTGACTAACTTGGAAATTAAAACCACAGTTTTCTTAACTCAGATGCAAACAGCCCACTACAGGTAGTCCTCGATTTACAACAGTTCCTTTAGTGAAAAGTTACAACAGCACTGGAAAAAGTGACTTATGATCCTTTTTCAGTTATGATTTTTGCAGACGCTTGTTCACTGGTTCATATTTAAGACCATTGCTGCGTCCTAAGATCATGCGATCCTCTTTTGCCACCTTCTGACAAGCAAAGTCAACGGGGAAGCCAGATTCACTTAACAACCAGGTTACTAACTTATCAACTGCAGTGATTCACTTAACAACTGGGGCAGTTGTAAAATGGAGCAAAACTCACTTAACAAGTCTCACTTAACAACAGAGATTTTGGGATGAATTGTGGTCGTAAGTTGAGGACTACCTGCAGTTTGAACAAACCACAAAAAAAAATTGTCAGAGTTGCTACACAAGGATGAGGGGTGGGGTGGGGTGGAGTTCCAGCGTAGCTGCACATTTCTCAATTTAATAAACCATCATTTATAAAGCTGAGTTTCATCTAACTTAGCCCAGGGTGGATATAGTGCTCTATAAGAGGCTGTTTTTCTGGAAGCATGACTTAGGCTTTTAGCTATGGCCAGCTGCCAGCATGGCTGCCCATAACAATTGATATGATTACAAAATAGTTGAGACTCTCAGGCACGACATAGGTATCTCTGTTCAAGGACAGAGAACATCCTTGAAAGTTTTATGTGTCACTCACCAGCATAATGAAACCATTAGAAAGGCTGCATGACCTTTGAGAAACAGTCACTGGGGTGGGTGTGGTGTATTGTATACGGATACTTCACTGTTGTCCGGCAGCCTTGTCAGGCACCATACAAAACACTCAGCGTTCCTACGTCAGTGCATGGGAGCATGATAATGAATTGAGTCAGTCTTTACCAAGAGACGCAGACAGCCAGGTGAAGTCAGCCATCAATCTGTTCCTTTGCAGAACAGAACAGATGTTTTCAGGGCCCCAGGAAAAAGGGAAAGGAAAGCCCCACTTTTTCCTCATCGTTTTAACTAAAAAGGCTCAACAACTATAGAACGTTAGTAGTCTTTTCCCTTGTGAAATTGGTAGCCTTTCTATTAACATATACATTAAAATTTTATCCAGCAAATTAACATTTTCCAGAGCTAAATTGATATAATTAAACCAGATGTCAAAAGACAACACACTTAGAACATCACTAATATCCAACATAAATGCTTTTAAATCTGCTTTCAAAAGCTAACCAACTAGTGGAGGAGTTTCTATTTACTATTACTAATTTTTGTTCTGTTTAATATTGGGTTATAAACATCAGATACACCTAGATTTAATATTTTTGGTACACGTTCCTACACAATCTAGGATTCTGAATATTAAAATACAGTACTTTTAAAGTACCCAACAATAAAAATCACATTTTGAATCTAAAAGTAAGCCAAGATCAACCAAGGGTCCCAAAGGTATAAATGCATCTATGCCAATTTTTTTCTCACTCCATGTAATAACATATACACTGTATCAAAGTAGGACCATGGATTATATACAATTGTAGTTGCTCCTACTAGTAATAGAAACTTTGCTTTTATCCTTGCAGAAGTAAAAAAAAAATCCATTTCTTTGATTCTGTTTGCAAACGACTGTGCAACAACCAGAACAAGCAGCAACTAGTTGTAGTAGCTTCATTAAGCTAGCTTTTACTTGCTGGAGTTGTTTTGCTTAGTACTTGTACAACTGGAAGTGAAATACTGCCACCTCTTGCACTCTTTTGGGTACTCTGATACAGCCTTCAAGAAGATACCTTGTAGAAGGCATTGCTAGAAAAGTGGGTTTTGCAAATATAGCCACTATTATGGATCACCTATCTATGCTACTTGCAACATAAATTTACTTATTTTTGTTAAATAACAGTAAGTATATGTTGAATACTGATTACATATTTTAACCGAGAAATTAATTTTGCACCACTAAGTTCCATATAGAGGAAATTTGCTATATTTCTGTCCAACAATTCTTTTGTTTTCAGCTAGATGTCTGTATGTGTGCACACATGATGAAACAAGGTTTAGTCATAAAATGTTAATCCTTTCAAGGCTTTATATAACAGATAACACTGAGAGGGTCATTGTACAAAGCATGAAGAATCTGAATTTGATAGCAACTAACTCAACAGCAGGGAGAATTGTACACTGTACACTTGCTTGATTTGCCAGAAACACAACACATTGAAAATGGAAGGCAGAATGAAGTCAACATTGTCAAGAAGGCTTTATGGTATTCTTTCATAACTTAGACTTGAATAACAGCTCCTCTGCAATAAAGACTCGTCCAATAAATATCTAGACTTCCTTTCTATGCAACTCCATTGTTACTCTTGGAAAATCACCTTTCTTAAGCATAACCAGTCATTGTTAAACCATTGCTTAAAATCTGCTTTTGAGTCCTCCTATCTAAATGGAAGAAGAGTAGAAAAGAATTATATTCTAATTAAAATCCAATATTCAATCAACTTATGACATATGTCACAAAGAGCAAAACCAATAAACATGAACCAGAAGGTCAAAGATACAGCCCAAAGCACATAAATTTGCCACATGCACAGTTTGGAAAATAATTAGGTTATGAATCATTTGGTGGAGGGGTTGTTAATTCTCCCTTTCATGTTTTTAAATGGAGATTGTTATATATGGCACTGAAACACAATTGCCTTTATCCTTTTGTATGCTAAAAGAGGCAAAGTTTGATTTACCACCTGTAGGAGTTACTATGTTGTAACCCCTACAAGTGGTTATTTTACATTCCAAATGTAAAGGTAAAGGTTCCCCTCACCTATACGTGCTAGTCGTTCCCGACTCTAGGGGGCAGTGCTCATTTCCGTTTCAAAGCCGAAGAGCCTGCGCTGTCCGAAGATGTCTCTGTGGTCATGTGGCCAGCATGACTAAATGCTGAAGGTGCACGGAACGCTGTTACTTTCCCACCAAAGGTTCCTATTTTTTCTACTTGCACTTTTACATTCTAGGTTGGCAGAAGCTGGGACAAGTAAACGGGAGCTCATTCCGTTACGCGGCGTTAGGGATTTGAACTGCCAAACTGCAGACCTTTCTGATCAACAAGCTCAGCCTCTTAGCCACTGAGCCACTGCGTCCCTATTCTAGCCTAGGTACAAATTTTATGCATCTGCACTGTTCCAACAGGCACCACAGACAACCAATAAATTGGATGCCTGACTCAATTAATATATGCCACTCCTCGACCTGTTTCTTCAATGTATACTGCTGTGCAACTGAACGTTGAAAGTAAAAGACAAGATGCTATCTACTCTCTTCTGTGGACCTCACAGATGCCTGGCTGTGCTGAATGGCATACCAAAAGGAGGGATGACAGCAGAACGAAGCAACAAAAATCCTTACTTTTAGACCAGGAATGGTCAGCATTTCTCAGCCTGGAGGCTGTACCTCCTTTTGTTTTGTTACTTCTGGGGGGATAACTCCTGGTCATTGGAGTAGATGAGACCAACATTTTCTTAACATTTTTTTCAATATTGTGGGACCCTGGGCAGGGAGCTAATCCCTTAACTTTGTAGAAATCTTTTGAGTTCCCGTTTTGTTCCTTTATACTGGCCCAACCCAACAGAATAAGAAGCAACTTACCTTGGAGGTGGTTAAGAGGTTTGTTAAGACATGCTATGGATATCTGAAGCTTTGCAGTTCTGAAGGCAACCAATTTACTCCTCCAAACCTTACAAAACCCCTAAGAACAAATAATTCTGAAACTTTTGTCCTCAGGCACATTGGAGAGCCTATCCCCTGCTGCGTCAAATGAGGTGCTGAAGGGCATGCAGTCTGCCCACCATTGCTCCAGTCAAGGGCTGCCTAATGAAGATTATGTTAACGCTTGCATTTTAACAGTTGGGTGCTTGTTTAGAACCATCCGAGAAGCCAGAATGTAGGATCCCGTGCATTCAGATAAAGCTGCTTGGATAAAGTAGCGCAATGCATAATTTGCTAAAAAACTGATGTACAACCAAGCATTTGCCTTATTACTAAATTGAGTATGCTGTGATTGGATGTGATAAACGCCAAAAAAAAGGGAGGGGGTGGAGTAGAGTGTAGTACTGCATATTACAAGGGTTGCCAAAACTTGCAGGCTAATCTGAATTTTAAAAAGACACACCACACACACCAGTATATGCTTGCTACTCCAAACTTTGACAGACAACAAAGAACAGGAACAGGCCTGGCTTTGTTTTTGTTCAGGCTAGAGCTGAAAGGAAGGACTTCTGCAAGTCCAGCTTGACCTTCCCCTTCCAAAGAATCCTTGAAACTTTCAAGTGTAAGGTCTTACAGACAGAGAGGAATTGGCCTTACCTTTACAAGCACATGCTTTGATTTTAATTTCTTTCCCTTGTAACGTTTTCATTAACTGAAAGGGAAATGTCTTTCCCTACACACATACACATTAACACCCAGGTCTTTTTAAACCTGTATTATTGCTCTGAATTTGAATCAGCACACAAGTATTTTCCTCTTTAAAAATATTCTGCAATGAGCAGGAAAAAAAGGTGATTCAAATTTTGAGTTTAGAAAGTTACAGAGTAAGGATCTAGATAAGTTTGAAATAAGGTGAGAGAGTTATAAGAATGTTTCCTGTGGAAAAAAATCTTTTATTTTGAATTCTTTAAAATGCTTTTATTTTGAATTCCTTTTTTTTTTAAAGGATAGGACAGGACTTTGAGGGTTGGGCACGAGAGGGATTTAGAAAGAACTAAAGATAACAATTAAAGAAAAAAACACGTTTGAGATACTAATTCAGAATGGAGCAAAATATTTAAACATTTAACATATTGAGATATAGTTTTGAACAATGTATGTCAAAGTTAATTTTAAGAGTGTCTGCCTCTATAGATAGGCTGTTTTTAAAAAAATATTAGGGAAGAAGAACAAAACTGTGACTGATCTGAAATTTAAAAATGACTAGCTACAACAATGAAATGCAAAAAGATCCTACATTGAACATGCAAAAGGAACCAGCAGATATCTTAATAATTAAAAAGAGATATATAGATAACAGATCAAGAGTGTGACCTGGATAATTTTCTCCTCTATTGGATTTTCAAAAGAGGAGAAGTATAAAAAAAAAGAAAATAAATCAAGTTTTAGGACATTATTTGAAGGGACTAAAAATCAAAGTTATTAAAAGTTAAATGAGAAAATACAAAGTTGGTTTATTTGATCAAGGTTAAAATATGCATACTGTCTCTAGTAACACTTTACATTCACATCACTTAGTGACAGAAATTCCAGGCCCAATTATGGCTGTTAGGTAAAGACTACCTCACTGTAACCTAGGTTTTGGAAACAAAAACTAGTATTAATAGTTCTACTATTATCTCATTAAGCAGAAGGGAGTCTATGAGAGAAAGGCTCAGCTAAGGCTAACAACAGTTTCATGAAAATAAATATGAAACAGGTTTGTTCTACTTTGAAACTTAAAGACATCCTAAAAAGTGATAAGATGTACTTTTAATAAAGTACAGCAGTGGGCAAGAAAAAGTAACAATTTTCTCATAGAGGACAGAGTTTCCTTTTTGAAACCAGTCTATTAAAAACCAGAAACAAACAAAATTCAATGTTACAAAACAAAGCAAAAGAACAGAGGAAGAAAATAAAAAGAGAGAGACTGGCAATAAAAGAAGACCAAAATAGCAGGGAAAATGAGTGACATTAGAAGGCTTTTTCCTCACCTGGTTTTGAAAAAAAGCTTCAGTGCAAACTAAAAACCAAGTCTCGAAATAACTCATTCTTTAGTTACAATCAGGAAAACAAAAGGCAATCTTAGCAGCATTCAAAAGCCGCTTTTCTAAATATGCAGACACCCCTGGACAAACAATTGTTTGCTGCTTATACAATTTTCCTGCCTACGCAAAAGAAACCAATGTCTTCTCTGAACTGAGCGTGGTTCCTGTTATTCAATGGACATATGAAGGTAGTTTTCTGGGCAATAAGATGGAAATTGTTTATCACTGTGTTATTCCAGGGGTTTCTTTTCCTCTTCAATTTCAGAAGGTTTCCTAGTAATATTCCATTCAAGTACTAACCAGATCCAGTTGCAGATTTTCACAATCAGCCACAGTTTAGGGACTGACTGCCATTTAGAGCACCTACTTAAGATAAGTCTCCAGCATCCTTGCTATCCATCGCCATGGGTTTTGTATCTTGGCTACTGACCAAACTGGTATTTCCAGGATGTTCATTGGGCGACTTCTCAGAAGACAGCTGAGGTAAGCAACCTGTCATCCTGAATAAATGTTGGAAGAACCTGGTACCTGGATTTTTGTATGTTTTAATTATAGTATCTGTTAGTACTTTTGTAAGAACAAGCAATATACCTTTAAGCTAGAAAGCCCTAAGGAAAAAAATAGTTTTTGCAGCTCCTTGGTAAAATATCAAATCTTTTTCTTTCATTGGTTTTGAATATGGACAGACATTAGGAAGCATTCCCGTAATATAGTGAAGTAAACAGGGAATATCTAATTATTCGGTGGCTAAATATTTTGTGTCGTTTAAAATAGTGTCCAGTTCTAAGATGCAACTTGCAGCATTCAAGGTTATAGAGGACTCCCATTATGCTAGGGACTTCACAGCAATCTGGACTAAACATTTAAAACTAATTGGAAAACCAAATCTGTAATAGACACTAAGGGGATGTAATAGCTTTATTTCTACTAGAAAACATTTCATGTGGTCTGAGATGGGCTTCCTTCAATTACAAAAGTGAACACAGAACTGCTGAAATTTACACTGCAACAAACAGCATGAAAATACACACACACACACAGACACAAAATTTACATACCATTACTATTTTGTAGAACTGATTATGGAGGCATTATAGAAGATTATAGAGGTTTACAAAAACAAAAAATATATAAAGTGAATATTGATGAATGGAGGGGTGGTGAATGTGAGGGTTAGAATCTTCCTCCCTTTTCCGTGTCTTTCATGATCCTTCTCTAGGGGAAAAAATGGTATTTGGGTAAGGTTAATCCTTTGGCATCAAGAAGCTAGAATGCAATAAAATTTAAGTTGACTAAACTACAAGTGAATAACCAGAAAACTATTTTCTCCGCTGTTCTATTGTGTCCAATTCTCAGAGGCTGGCTGTACAAGTCCCTGCCATTTTCTTGGCAACATTTTTCAAAATATTTGCCATTGTCTCCTTCTTAGGGATGAGAGAACGTGACTGGCCTAAGGTCACCCATCTGGCTTTGTGCCTGTCAGACTAGAACTCACAGTCTCCTGATTTCTAGCCTGATGTCTTAAACCCTTCATCAAAGTAGTTTAGAATAAAATGTGTTACTTTTATTGTTTTGCATACTAATTTGTATAAAACTTTCAAGAAAACAACATTTTTTTTAAATAGTTGAGGTTCTGGAGTTGAATGCTAAGATCTTGTGTTAGAGCACTGCCATATTTGCAAATTTCAAAGGAAATTGATGGAAAGACTGAATGCCCAAGAATTACAAACACCTGAATGAATGTTATTAATACAACTATCATATACCTCTATTATACATCTATCACAGAAACTTAAGTTACTGCAAATATGCTTTGGGACATAGGAATCATTTTCAGAAAACATCCTAGGTCAGTGATGGCTACCCTTTTTGTCCTGATGTGCCAAAAGCACATGCATGCTTGCCCACACACATAATACAAAGTGGGTATGACCCCTCCCATGTGCCCCGCCCCCTGCGTATGTGTGCATGCCCCCCTCATGCCCCATTTTTGGCCTAGCAGTCCCCCCCTGAGCCCCCTCCTGTGCACGCCTATGCTGTTACAGATGTTATGGCAGCCTTGTATGCAGCTTTATTCTTCTCTAGCATTCATCTCCATTGTTCAATGATGCATTTCCTGCCTCTCTAGGATTTACCTCTGTCTGCTCCTGTGAGGCATTTCCTGTTCCTGTTGGATGTATATAGTTATATTCTTGATGACTTTTATAGTGTTTTGCGGAGACTCGAAAATCAGCTGGCTGGCGGAAGGCATGCGCATGCTTGGTGGAGCCCAGCAGTGAGGCCTCCGCAAGCCACCTGTGGCATGCATGCCATAGGTTCGTTATTATAGCCCTAGGTTATTTCACATTACCAAATCAGGTAGGTACATATATTTCAATAAGATTTATATACAGGTAGTCCTCAATTAAACTGTTCATTTAGAAAAAAAAGTGACATGACAATTTTTCATACTTATGACCGTTGCAGCATCCCAATGGTCATGTGATTTACATTCAGATGCTTGATAACTGGTTCATATTTATGACGGTTGCAGGGTCCCATGGTCATGTGTTCTCCTTTTGCAACCCTCTGATAAGTAAAATCAATGGGAAAGCTAGATTCACTTAACAGCCATGTGAACATATGAGGCAACTACATATTCCAGGAAAGATATGGCTGCTTTGAGGAGCTGCCATTATACATACCATGCTACTTTTTCTCCCTTTTTGAATTCAAAGCCTTGCCGAGCCATATATGTAATTATCTACAGCTGGGGGGGACGGGACCAGTTTTTTCTTGCAATATTTCTTACCTGGCAGGGTTAAGAATATTTAAATACACATTTGAAAATCTTGACAATGAACTAAAGATTCATGAAGCTTAGTAATACATTTTTTCATCCACAATTAATTATCTTCTTTCCTTAAGTCGAAATTATTACAAATGTTTTCATCACAAAGTTTCCGACAATAGACTGTAAAAGAGTGCCCAGATTTATATCAGTATTCCTGTATCTCTGTCCAATCACTGAAAATGTTGGCATACGTTTAAAGGAGATTTCATAACTTTCAATTGTAATATTCTAGATTTTGCATTCTGAAAATCATAAGAGTGCTTAACAAACAATTTTCTTACCCTTGTGTTTATAGAAACACAATGAAATAGAAATATGCAGATAATACTCATAACTTACTTTGAATATCCAGATTAGAATTACTTTGCCCAAATGAATACCTGTTACGTTCTATAGTGCTCATTTATGTCTGCTGTTACTAATATTCTTTTTCCTATGCTATCAAAAGCATTTGACTTTAAAAAAAATTATACAAGCAAAATAAGTTATATTCATATTACATATTCCTATTCTGTTATAGTTGCAGGTGCACATTATATTTAGGGATGACTCTTAGCAAAGGATCAAGGAAGAATTTGGAGCCAGGGAACCAAGTTTTAGCACCCTCAATTTTTTTCATCTTTTCTCAAGATCTGCAAAGATGACTTCAAGTAAACATATGCTGTATGTAGGTATGCTTAATTTACAAGATACTTAAAACCCTACTTGAACAAACGAACAAAATGCTTCCTTCTTAAGCATGAGATCAAAAACTTATGAACAATTGGGTCAAATGGTCCTAAACGTGAAAAGAAATCAGAGAAAAGTCAATTAAAGCAGCAAATATTTGTGCAATTATCATTGTGATAATTGAGAATAGCTATAATCAGCAATAGCACAGTTCTCTTAGCATGGTTCAATTAATTAACACATGTAGTAGGTCAAGAAGCTATCATCTCCATTCAATCCACATATTGAATTAAATGGCTTGATTTTCAAAAGCTGAAAGTCTAAAAAACTGCAAGTCCAAGACAAAACCAATCCTAAATTTTATTGTCAAGAATATGGGAAGGAACAGCTCCCAATATAACTTTAGAACTAAAGTTATATCTATCCATCATGATATGAGGCACCAAGTACTTACTATCCAGAAATGTACAGGTCAAAAATTAAGCTGTTATAAACTGCTATCAAAAGCTAACAGGACATCAGCAAAGACACTAGCAAATTATTCAAAGGTCTCAGAATAAGAGCTTAGGTTGCAATCTGATTAAATAACTTTTAATTAGTTGCATGAATTGTAGTGGCTACCCTGAATTACATTTGCATATGTAAGTGTACTGATTAACAGATATAAGAAAGTGTGCTTTGTTTTTAAATTATACATACATGTCTGCTGCCATCTTCAGTTTTTACAACATGTATTCAGGATAGTATTTAAAAAACAAAACTAATACCTGATTAATTAAATCCTCTTTTTATGTCCATAAGTATACAGCTGCCAGCTGTAGAATAGCAGGCTAGAAAGGGGGAGGGGGAGACTCTCTTCGTTCATTCACATCTTTTCATTTTTTTAAGGTTATTTTAACAATCTCCCTCCTACTCTATGAAATGGGGGAAAATATATTTACACCAGCTTTTAGATTGGGGGTGTGTGGCAAAAGGCTGTAAGCACTGCCAATCCTTCATATCCTGCACCTTCCATCAATTCTCCTAACCAGCTCTCAAATTCCCAGTGTTATGATTTCCCTGCCAGAAAGAATCAACAAGAACTGGTGGGAAAACAGGCAATCTGATGCTGGAGTCCCCTCTTTGGGGTTGGAGTCAGGGTTCCCTGTCTTTGATCTCAGAGAAAGAAAACCTATCAGTCTAATGGCTCTTGGGATGCTACCCAAGTGGGGATAAATAAACAAGCAATCCTTTGGAAAACATAAAGAAGAGGGCAAGTGCGGGTCAGTGTTAAGTGCAGCTTTAGGAATGTAGAGGTTTCAAAATTCATATAGGATGGATATTCCACCATTTTCATCTAAAACATAGTGCCCGAAGAAAAGAAGGAATCCTGACTTATATAGCATTGTTTTGGTCAACAGCCTTCCACAACGCACATTGAAGGAGATAAAATATATTAATATACTAATGTTATATCTCCTTTTTTAAAAAGAGGAACAGAGAGGAATCTTGCAGGAGCAGACCACCTCTGCGTTTATTTTCAAAACACTCAAGCAGTTCTTGAAATTCTTAAAAAATAGAATGCCATCTCCATGATGGGGCATTAGCATGGCATGACTGCTGCCAGCAGCCAGTGATGGAGGATCCTGTGTTAAATCTGCAAAACACTAGAAGAGAAACTACCAAATTCAAAGGCAAGTTGAAAGGCTTCAGGAAAGGCTAAAAGGAAGGAGAGAGCAACGGAGCCAAGTTCTTCAGGGTCCAGGAGAAAGGATCCAACGTTATCCAAAATAAAACCTGTGATCCACCTCAGGAAGGGCACCCAGCAGGGAGAAGAGGGGGGTTACTTTGAGGGTAAGGGATCTACTTGAACAAAGGACTTCAGGAGTACCTTAGATGGCTATCAAGGGATCCCCAGACGGGAGCCAAGAAAAAAGCTGGAACAAGTCCTGGTGGATCTAAGGCTGGTCTTGACAAGGTAAGCCACGAGATGCCCCCACTCGCCACCCCACCCCAGGGAGTCCATGAATGGGAGGGCAAGTTAGGGGAAATGTGGCCAGCCGCTCAACTGATGTAGATTTGATGGAAGTCATTGGCACCAAAAGCAGCATTGCACTTGGGGCATTTCTGCTGGCGGATGTCGTAGTGGGTCTTGATGTAGTTGAAGTGTCCTTCTAAAGGCATCCTTACATTTTAAAAGAGATATGAGTCACCTGACATTATAAAGTACAGGGCCAGTAAATTGGAATTTTATACATTGAACTCTACTTATGAGACCTAGCTACAGTTAGTCCTTGACTTAAAACCACAATTTACCCTAAAATTTCTGTTGCTAAATGAGACAATTGTTGTGAATTTTGTCCCATTTTTCATATTTTTGACCATTGTTAAGTGAATCGCTGCAACTGTTAAGTTAGTAATACGGTTGTTAAGTGAATCTTGCTTCCACATTGACTTTGCTTGTCAGAAGGTCTCAAAAGACCCCGGAACACTGCAACTGTGATAATATGAGTTAGTTGCCAAGCATCCAACTTTTGATCATGTGACCAAGGGGAAGCTAAAATAGTCGTAAGAGTAATCATCAATACTTTTGTAACTTTGAACTATCACTAAATGAACTGTTGTAAGTCAAGGACTATCTGTATACATGTAAAGCAAAACCAAACAAAGAGGTTGGATCAGCAGTTGAGATTCAACAGTGTTTTTTCAACCTTGTCCCAAACATTTGTTGAAACACATTACCTCAAATTATTTAGAATTAGAGTTAATTTAATAAAAACAGGTCTAGAGTAGCCCAAACACAAAACATAAACCAGACTTTGGTCAGAAAGCAGAATATGTTGCTGTCTTATTGGAAACCTGATAAGAAAAGTCAAGATGGATACTGTTAAATGATTTAATCATTAATAGACAGAAAATGAGGATCTCGAGATACAATCATAACTTAACATTTATCTGTGTATAAAAGATAGCAAATATTCTGAGAGTATCGTGGGTTTTCCCCCATCCTCACAATAACATTTCTATTAAAAGGAAAATATAGTTTGAAGTTTCCTTTAAGTGCTTTTATTTTTAAAAAATGGTAGTTGAATTTTCTTGAAGAGAACCAGGAATTTGTGATTCTCATGGGGGTGGGAGGGCTTCAGCTAATTTTAGTTTGCTGTCTCAGCTATTTCACATAGGAAAGTGCATTGTGTGGTCCAAAATTTTATACATTGCAACTTGGGGGTTCTGAGAGGCTGTCTAAGACACTGGGCTGATCTAGTCTCATCTTGGAAAAGCAAGCAAAAAACAGAAAAAAGCCCAATTGCTGCATCAAAGGGACACTACCCCCCCCAAAAAAACCAAGAACGTATGCATTCAGGTAGTCTCCTTCTGAATAATATTAGAAGGTTTGGATGAAATATCCTCAATATGCTGATGGAGGCGAGTTTTTATTGCCACTCTGGGTCCAGCAGGAGATATCTAGATGTCCTGGAGGATGTGGAACTATATGGGGTGAAACAAGCTTAAGACTTCATCACTCCAAGACTGAAATGATGTTTGTAAATAAATGATGTGGCATCCTAAGACCATTGATCCCAACAGTTACTCTGTACAGAATTGCACTTCTCCTGATAGAGTCAGTGTCTGCAATTAGGGAACTCCCCATAAACAGCAGATGGAAGCTGTGGCTGGAGAGAGCTTTCCCCAACTTCAGCTGGTATACCCAACCTGAATCAGAACAGTAACTCACATCTTAATCACCAATATGCCAGACTAATGTAATATATTTCATATAGGGCTGCCTTTGGGTATCACCTGGAAGTTATAGCCGGCACAAAATGCAGCAGCTAAAGTGCTGATGAATCAGCCCCACCAGTACAGCATAATATCTATTTTAGGTCGCTGGCACTGGTTACCAATAGGCTTTTAGGCACAACCAAATGTGCAGTAGATACTTGAATGTAACCTTTAAAGTCATTTATGGCACAGTACTGAGTTACATCAGGCAATACCTTACTAGAATAGAGTTTACCCATCCTATTCATTCATTACAAGGCGGCTTAGTAAGGGCCTCCCTTCCTGCTAAAATGCATGGGATATTAAAACAACAACAGAGGCCCTTCTTGGGAACAATCCATTGCATAGTCTCCTCTCCCACGAATTACATATAGCTTCCTTGCTCTTTAGAATCAAGTTAATCAGTCCTACTCTATCATTCCTTTAGTCCAAGCTTATTAGGCGAACTATGATGGGTTAATTAAGAATTTGCCATATTAGCTGAAGTTTGTCATATTTGACTCTTTTTTCTTTGGTTTGTTGCTTGCTACTCAGATTCTTTCAGAATAGAAGCAGGAGGGAAATGCTGTACATAAATGATTTTTTAAAAACCGTCTGGGTCCACGTGCTCACAGAAATAAATTATATGCTTTAGCCTGGTAAAATCATGATTTTCTTTTTCTGATTTTTTTTCTTACAATACAAACACCTGCAGACAGCTATGAGAGTTAGCATAACACCTCTTGACATTCATGATTTTCATTGGGTTTGACTATGAGGTAGAAAGGATAAATCTCAGTCCACCTTGCTGTGGACTGTGAACCCAATAATAATTGTGAAGAGAATTGTGAAGAAAATACGACAGATAGATCTGGCAAAATCCCCAAGTATCATGTAATCAAGAAGCATATGACTCTTGGTCATGATATTTGATTGGGTCAGGTAATATTCAGATCACTGGAACCACAAACTTTCAAACTGAACTGGTTTCTTCTCCAGACTCAGCTGCTTAAATTTCCATTGGCTTGAACTAATTCAATATATTACCACTGACATTGCCTGGAGCAAATTAAATTGAAGATCTAAGCTAAGTATATAGGCAGATTATTCTTAATAATGCCAATTGAAAATTCTAGTGTTTGCAGTCCCAACTCATCTGGAGGAAACCATTGTGGGCAGCTGCTAGGTACTCTAATATTAATTGACAGATAAGTCAGAAATAGTACTGGAAATGAATCTTTTGTTTTTAAAAACTGTCACAGTAGCAGCTATCTACAAGTTAGGAAGGGGTATCCTTCAAGAACAGCCTACATAGAAAATGAATGGGGACACTGGTTGCTTGGCAGAAAGTCTTTGAGGATAATCCTATTCAGTTTGATCTACTCATCTGGTAAGGACTGAATTTGTCACCATAAAACTCACAACCAAGTAGAGAGCATGAAAAACCTTTCCATCTTATTTCCGTTTCTCCACACAGTAATGATCCAAGAGAAGGAATCTCTGTAAATTCACTTTACTGACAATTACAAAAACTCTGAAGGTAAGGAGGGGTTCACTAAAAATTCATTTATAAAAAAATGAATGCATTTTGTTTAAAAAGTGGCCACTTTTTAATGTGTCTAACCAGGTGTGTGCAGGGACAGTGCTAATAGTCTGAAAGTTTCAAATAAACCAAAACTTCAACAATGCTATTTTTGTTGCAGTGCCACTTATGGGGCCCTACCTTGTGACTATTCATGTCATCATTCCAACTTTGCTCCCATTCTACTGGTTTTCTGCAAGCTATTAAAGTCAGAGTAATTTTGGAGAAGCTGGGAAAATGAACTGATACCATCAGATTGACTATTAAATTGCTTCTGATTTAGACAGACAGACAGACAGACAGACAGACAGACAGACAGACAGAACGTACTCATCATCTTTTTAGCCATTGTCTATCCTCTGCAAGGATGAAGGCCTCTTCTACATGTTTCCAACCCATACAGTCCTGGGCTTTCTTTTGCCAATTGGGCCCACAACACAGGTAGTCTTCAACTTACAACAGTTCATTTAGTGATGGGTCAAGGTTATAACATCACTGAAAAAAAATGATTAATGACCATTTTTCACCCTTATGACTACTGCAGCACCCCATGGTCACATGATTTACATTCAGACATTTGACAACTGGCTCACATTTATGACAGTTGTAGTGTCCTGGAATCATGTGATCCCCTTTTCTGACCTTTTGACAAGTAGAGTCAGTGGGGAAACCAGATTCACTTAACGATGTGTTACTAATTTAACAACTGCAGTGATTCATTTAACAAATGTGGCAAAAAAAGTCATAAAATGGGGCAAAAATCACTTTAAAAATTCTAACTTAGCAACACAAATTTTGGGCTCATTTACGGTCGTACGTTGAGGACTACCTTTACTTGCTGATGTTGTAGATCCATCTTGTTTTAGGTCTCTTTCATGGACGCTTTTTATTAAGTGGAATCCATTCTATGACTGCTTTGGTCCACTTGCCATCAGTTCTTCTTGCTAGATGACCAGCCCATTTTCATTTTAATTCTTTTATTCTCTTGATGATATCATACACCTTCATTTGTTCTCTAATTTACTGTGTTTCCCCGAAAATAAGACAGGGTCTTATTTTCTTTTGACCACCGAAATAAGTGCTTGGACTTATTTTGGGGGAGGTCTTATTATTTTTGAGGTGGAGGAGCCAAGCGTGGTCACCTCATGGCTGCTGCTGTGTTGCAATATTTTTGGGGAGGGCTTATTTTTGGAGGGAGAGCTTATTTTGGGCTTATTATCCGGGGAGGTCTTCTTTTCAGGGAAACAGGGTATATACAGCTCTTTCTATCTTGTCTTGTATCTTTCCATGGCTCTTTGCACCACTCATAGCTTTTGTAATGATTGTGAGGTTAGTGTCCATGTTTCACCGGTGTATGTTAGAGCAGGTAGCATACACTGATCAAAAACATTTCTCTTCAGGCACAGGTGGAAGTTGTTCTTGAAAATTATGCTTAACGTGACAAAAGCTTGCCAACCACATTTACTGTGTTTCCCCACAAATACGACATGTCCTCATAATACAGCCACGCCACATTTTTCTGGTGGGCAAAAATATAAGCCCCCTGGACAACCCCCCACCTCCGGCCAGGCAGAGCACCGCTCACCAACCTAGCAGTATCCCGAAGGTGCCAAGCCGCGGGAACCTGGGGGGAGACAAAGGTGATCGCGTTGCTTGGTGCCTTTGGGATACCGCTAGGTTGGTGAGCAGCGCTGTGCCCAGCTGAAGAGGGGGGTTGCCAGGTGGCTGCTCTCTTGCAAGCGGGCTCCCAAAGAGCCAGGCACAGCCTCATGCGCGAATGGCTGTGTTGCGCTGTCGCAGCAGCGCAACACAACTGCCATGAAGCGACCACGCTCATGAGCAGCCACCTGGCAAACCCCCTTGCAGCCAGGCACAGCGCCATTCACTGACCTAGGGGTATCGCCAAGCCACGTGAGCGACTGTTCGCCGCTGCCCGGCTCCCGCAGCTTGGCGCCTTCCAAATGCCAGTGAATGGCGCTCTGCACGGCTGGAGAGGGGGGTTGTGCAAGCGGCTGTTCCGCTCTCACTCACCCACCTCCCAATGTATGGCCCAGTTCTCATTATGGATCCAGGGCACCTCCGTCACCGCTGCCATCCCAGCCTGGCTTTTTCCGCGGCTTCCAATCCAAGTCCTTCGGCAGTGGCCGCTCTGGGTGCATGCTCTATGATTGTGTGCTCTGCAGGCAGCTGGCCCACAACCATAGAGCATGCGCCCAGAGCGGCCACTGCTGAAAGACTCGGGTTGGAAGCCACATAAAAAGCCAGGTTGGGATGGCGGCAGCAGAGGAGGTGCCTCACCCGCCTCCCAGCCTCACAATGCATGGCTCCGTAATGAGAGCTGGGCCATGCATCGTGAGGCTGGGAGGCGGGTGAGCGAGAGTGGAACAGCAGCTGGCGCAACTCCCCTCTCCAGCCGTGCAGAGTGCCATTCACTGGCATTTGGAAGGCGCCAAGCCACGGGAGCCGGGCAACGGCGAACAGGCGCTCACACGGCTTGGCGATATCCCTAGATCAGTGAATTGTGCTGTGCCCGGCTGCAAAGGGGGTTTTCCGGGTGGCTGCTCATGAGCGTGGTCGCTTCATGGCTGTTGTGCTGCTACGACAGCGCAACACAGCCATTTGCCCATGAGGCTGTGCCTGGCTCTTTGGGAACCCGCTCTCAAGAGAGCAGCCGCCCGGCAACCCCAAAACAATAAACCCTCCCCCCATAATAAAGCCCTCGCCATATTTTGTAGATAAAAATAAAATAAGACCCTGACGTATTTTCAGGGAAACACAGTAACACACTGTTCAATTTCCTTTATTGTATCACCTTCCATTGAGATCCGTTGGCCAAGATATATGTAGTGATCTACTATGTCTAGTTCTTCTCCAGATATTAAAATATATATATCCTTTCATTGATTAAAGTGAACCATTGAGCATCGAACAAATCAACTCAGAGTTCTCATTTGAGGCACAAATGACTAGTCTCAAATCATCCAACTTTGGACATATTATGCAAAAAACCACCTCTTTGGAAAAGGTTCTAAGAACAACCAACACTAAGGTGGATGAATTCAGTTGCAGTGGCAATCAGTGCACCCTCGAGAGACGCCCCCCCCCCGAGGGAGGGGTTGTGCATCATAATCCTCAAGTCCTTTGCACCTGCAAGACATCTACCATATTTTTCGGATTATAAAACACACACACACCCAAAAGTGGGTGGAAATATCTGTTTGTCTTATACTCTGAATATTGTGGCGGGCGGGGGGGGAGAGGCTCGTGCGGCGCCGATCAGCTATTCTAGAATGGGCTGTGGTGGTAGGGGCAAATGGGTTGTGGTGAATGGGTAACCGTGCCGAATGGGCCAGAGTAAATGGGTGGCCATGGCAAACGAGCTGTGGCAGACAGGCCAGATGAATACTGGCTGGATGCTGGGAGGCAGATTTTTTCCCTTGTTTTCATCCCCAAAAGCTAGGTCTTATAATCTGAAAAATACGGTAAGCCTTGTGTCCACCCCACCTTAAATTCCTTTGACTCTTATTTAGCCCCAATTTGCCTTGATCATTAATAGATCAGATTCTTGTAGAAACTGTTAGCATGCATTAAACCTGTATTCATTTGAACTGCCTTGATTTCTTACCCTGACACCAGGTTACAAATAATAATATCACCATGAAGAAAATCTACATGATCACTAGTAATTTAAACCACCCTGATGGCACATAATCAATCAATCAAAAAACGAATCACCAAATCCTTTTGGCTGTAGAAAAGTACAAATCTAACAAGTTGAACATTCCTTTATCCTGAAAAGTTACAAAAGTGATGAAAAGAGGGAGAAATAAAACCAACAACCCACTTATTCAGTATGGGAATTCTTTCCTCAGTTTGTAAAATGTATTTTTATTAATCTATTTATTTGCTAAATTTACTAAATCAAATGATCTCCCTTGCACCGAGATAATTTGTGGCCAGCCATTCTAGCAATTGCTATTCAAAATTGCCTTTCTGGCTATAATAGGAATGACTTGTACATTTAAATTACAAAAAAGTTTTCCTATGTTCTGTGAGACACATGCAAATGTCCCTTTTTCCCCACTCGTTCTTATTTGTTCCCCCTCAATCACATGTCTCATATGTTTGATTTCAGACAATACAATTGAAGAACAAGTTTGAAAGTTTGAAATCAAAGATTCTTATAAAGGACAAACACTAACAAAGCACAGGAAAAAAACACAAGACTCAGAGGAAAATCGTAATATTGCTGCAACAATTTAGCTTTTTTTAAAGAAGGTGCTCTCCGAGTGTTTTGGATTACAACTCCTATAATTCTCAAATTGCTAAGCCAAGTTCTGGGACCTATAGTTCAAACTGTCCAGACAGTCTTCAGTTAAGGAAAATCCACAAGATTTCTGAACCAGAACTGTTACCGTTTAATTTTAAAGCAACTAAAAATGGCAATTAAAACAGAATAAAATAGTGTCAGCGTGTAATTGTGCCAATCTATCTTTGCCAGAAATAGAGAAATTTACACCTTGCACCAAGACAAGGGAGACTTGGGGTGGGGGGTGGGGGTGGAAACACACTTTGCATAAAAGGATTGGCAGGATGGAGGCACAAGCTTAGCTGGACCTCGTCCATACACGTCTGTGAAATCCAAAAGAGGGATATCTTAAAATATATTTTTCCTCTTTGGAATATTTTGTTTTGGAATGCCAGTAATTCTAGTGGCAAGAACAGCCGCTTTATGTTCAGAAATGAGCCAGCTGGAGAGCTGAAGCCCTCATAAAAAAATGAAATGCCAAACCCAACCCCTGCATCTTCCACAGTCTCTCAGGTCACCTACCAGATTAGAAGGCCTGTTGCTAAGGCAACCATATCTTGCAAGTGCTAGCTGAACTTCCCCATAATTTTAACCCTTTAACTAGCTGAGGAAGGTAATGCTAATAATCTTGCAGCCTGGAGAGAAAGTTAGAGATATTGTCTGCTTAAGAAAAGGGGGGGGAGAGAAAGAGAAAAAACCCAATTCCACATTTGATGCTTTGGCTGTTTTCCTAGAATTATTTTTTTTTAAAAAAATACTGACTGATAAAAGAAAAATATGGCTTAAAAAAAAACTTTTATAAGCTTCTGCCAAACCGTGTGTGTGTGTGTGTGTGTGTGTGTGTGTGTGTGTGTAGCTGTGTGCATGCCCAAGTGTGTTGGGGGGGGAAGCATGCTGTGAATATGAAATAGGAAGAAACAAAGCATAAGAGAATTTTACTACTCCTTGTGGTCAGAATTTAGTGGCTGTGTATTACAGAACATGGCTAAATCCTTCTGTAGTAAACAGAAGGCAGAGGAAAGCTATAGTGAAGTGGACAGATGGCTAGTGGTATACTAACACCTTCCAGTTGTCGGAGAGCAACCTACTGCCAATTGACATGTCCCCGTCTCCTTTTCCAACAGAACAGGGCATGCAAGGCAGTCCCCTACTTCAGCACACTCAGATTCACCATGGACTTCTCTCTTTGCAAAGGTCTTGGTGAAAAAACACTCCAGCAACATGACTAAGTGTTAAAAAAACAGCAGCATAAGGCCAGCTCTTACCAGAAATGAATCCTTTAATGTAGGTTTGCAACACATTTTCGGATGTTACAATAAATTGCTTGCTAAGAATAGTAATAAAAGAACAAGACCAACAATCCAAGAATGCTTTTTTTTTACTTTGTTATACTGATACAATAAATTGTGGGTGTTGCATGCCTCTCGAACTCTACAATGACCTTCCTCAGTTCTTTATCAAAGGTCATATTGTCAGGGGGGATTTAATGAGAATTGAATACAGAATAAGAATTGGGAAGGCAAATCTACAATGTTGTACCCTTTAACAATTATATGGAGTAGGTGGGTTGGAGTAGCTGTCTTGAAACACAAGGAAACAGAAAGAAGTTTACCACAAGGTGTTTTTCTTAAGACAGGATCAGTGGTGGGTTTCAATTTTTTTTAGAACCTCTTCTGTAGGTGTGCCCTGTTTTGTGGGAGTGGCTTAGCATTCATGTGACTAGGTGGGAGTGGCTTGGCAGTCATGTGACCAGGTGGGCATGGCCAACTTGGAAAATATGGTGAAACTCACTTAACGATGCTCTTGCTTAGCCGCCGTTGCTACTCACATTGTTGCTGAGCTCCTGAAGAGCCATGCTCATGCTGGCGATCAAGAGGGCAGGAGGAAGAAGTTTCTCTTCTGCCTTACAACCTCCTCTCCTCCTCCTTTACCCAAAGCGAGACACAGCTAGCGGAGAAAACCCTGCGGTGGCCCAGGGCCAAGGTGCCCCATTTTAAAGTTGAGCCTCTTTTCTGTGCCAAGCGGGAAGGAAGCCTAAGCAAAGGAGGAGGTGCAGAGCTGGGCGGAGAAAGGTGGAAACCCTAGCGAGGGCTGCCTGCCGCCAACTATAAGCCAGTTGATCAGGGTTGCTTGCTGCTATCCCCTCGTGTCACACTTTGCAGGCGACGGAGCCCCACGTGGACCTCTTATGGGGTGTTGGCAACCTGGTTCTGGGATACCCCCCCAAAAAAAACCCAACCACCTGTTGCTCCGGTTCTTGTGGCTTTTTCAGGAGTTTCTTTTAAAAAACTCCTCTCCAGATAATCTTGAAAACCTGTGAGGTTGCTTTCGGAGGGGGACAGACGGGCAGCATCATTCAAGACCATCTGGAGAGGCATTTTTAAAAAATAACCCCCCCCAAAAGCCACAAGATCTGGAGAGACGGGTGGGTGGTTTTTTTTGGGGGGGGGAAATCCCCAGAACCAGGTTGCCCAGCACCCTGAAGAAGTCCGTGCAGAGCTCTGGCGGCTGCAAAGTGTGGCACAAGGGAGCAGAAGCCCCCGAACCCAGCAGGGAGCCTAAGCAAAGGAGGAGGCAGAGAGCTGGGCGGAGGAAAGGGGAAACTGAAGTCCTGGAATGGATTACGGTTGTGACCGGAGGCTCCACTGTATATGTCTTGTCTTCTCAGTGGTCATTCTTACTGCCAAACTGCACCCAGGCATCTTCCCTCCCTCCCGGCTAAGAGTGGGAGCACATGAGATGCCCCTGGGAGAATATCCCCTTCAGGTTGCTGGGACAGCAAATTTCAAGGGAAAATGCAGCTGCTGGAATCGATGCGCCACTGCGCCTGCAACTTAATGCTCTCCAAGAAGCCTGTGTTACCGGGAACAGCAGAAGCAGCTGCAGCGGGCGCCACCACCACCCCCGGTGTCCAGCACACCGATTCCAGCAGCTGCATTTTCAGGAGCCTCGAGTTGTAGCCGTTTGCGCGTCTCTCCCGAGCTTTTCTCGGGAGGTGAAATGGCAGGCGCCCCGCTGGCAGAGCCTCCGGGTGAAAGGCGAGTGAAGGGCACAGTGACGGGAGAGGCTGGCCACCCCCAAAGCCAGTTCTCAAGGAAGGAGGCAGAGATGAGGCCTGGGGCTCACTTCCCTGCCAGGCAATGTGGGGGGGAGGCTTTCTCACAAGCCTTTGGAGAAAGAAAGAAGGCATCCGAGAAAGCCCAACTGCCTCTCAGAGGTGGGGTGATTGGTGAGCCAGCCAATCAGTGAGCGGCAGGCGGGGAAAGCATGGTGTGGACAGATGGGGGAAGCGAGCGAACAGCAATGGACTGGGTGGGGCGAGCGAGCGAGCAAGGGGGTGCAGGAGGGAGTGTTCCAGTATACTATCCCACCAGACGAATGGGTTCTAAAACATACGGTAAACCCCTTCTGGCGTACCGGTGCGAACCGGGAGCAACCCATCCCTGGCAGGATGTCCCTCTACAGATTGTTCTCACAAGTGAATGACAGTAAGAATGACCACTGAAAAGACAAGACAAATACAGTGGAGCCTCCGATCACAACCGTAATCCATTCCAGGACTTCAGTTGCAACCCGATTTGGTCATGATTGGAAGCAAGATTGACTATCCATGAGTGTACAAAAAATATGGCACAGAAGGGGAAATTGCCGCAGCAGGAAAAATCACCACTGCTGTGTTTGATCACCACTTGAGTATTTGATTGTGATCAGATGCAAAAAAATTGCGAAATTTTTGGTCAGCACTCGATTTGGTCATGGTTAGAAGTGTTCATGACCCGAGATTCTACTGAATCTGAATGCATTTGACAAGACAAATTTTAAGAAAATGGGAGAAGGAAATCATGAAACTATCTTAGTCCTAAAGTATATAGAAGGATGCTAAGAATTAAAAAGAGAAAAAGTAAGTAACTTTCATCCAATTGTAAAGGCCGGCCATATGTGAAAGAAAAAAAATTCTAATTGGAAAAAGTTTCACTAGAATCTCTTTTACCTACAATTTAGAAGCTGCTAGAAGTGGAAGGGAGCAAAAAATAAAATCAATGCCAAGGAAGGAAGATGCACAAAGCCTAACCTCACTCGTTTTTAAAAAATTTTAAGGATGCTTAGAGCCCCACATTTTTATTATTAGTTTTCAGTGTAAAGTGAGTTGTCAATAACTATAATAGGATGCATGGAGCATTCTGGCTGATATTTATTTGATGGTTTTAGATGGAGTCACAGTATGGCAATACCCAAGTACTCCAAATGGATCATCATCTAGACCCTGCCTGACAATCTTGTCTATATCAAATCCATAGGAAATTGTTTTTTAAATAGAAAAATTGTATAGAATTCGAAATTTCAGTTGTGAGCAATAAGGAAAAATGGATCTCTTATTTTGTTTAATCATTTTGCTTCTTAGCAGGCCTGTTATCATTGAAGCCTGAACAGGATTTCTTCCTACTCATATATATATGCATAAAAGATGTTGGTCTCGTCTGCATCTAACCATATTTGGGTGAACCTTACGTGAATTACTAAATTATTGCATGAGTAACTAAACTATTACATGAGTGACTAAAGATTTTGGCTGAGCCAAACTACATTTAACAAGACAAAGGAATGGCAGTTGTTAATCTGCAATCTGAAGTAATAGGAAAAACAATTGTTTTCTAAATTCGTCCTCTGACCAGCAAACTGCAGTACTAGATGGAACTGCATTGACAAGTAGAAATACAATCCCACATTTGTTTCAAAAAGGAAGATGCAAAACAGAGGTGTCAAACTCAAGGCCTGTGGGCCAGATCCACCCCGCGATGTGGTCAGATCCAGCCCATGGGGCCATCCTAAAAAATGTAAGGGGTTTGGCCATGTCGCTTTGGCCTGGTCTACCCTATGCAAAGAGGAAACATACTAGCAGTTTGGGGAGTGGCATCAAGTTGGCTGCAGCCACCCAGTCACCTCTCCCCTCCCCAGGTCAACCACAGCCCTGATGTGGCCCTCAATGAGTTTGACACCCCTGATGTAAAAGAATGAGATAGTAGATTCCAGCTTTGATCGTAATATAGGGGGATAATATGAAGAAATATGGGGATTTGTTTTTGCTGCCTGGTGGTTTTTTTTAAAGTTTTATCAATGAACTGCATACTTAACCTGAACTTGATCATTTGCCATGTAAGGGATCAGATTCAGAATGTTTGAGCAACTGCTCAACATATTTTAATAGAGCAAGTCCTTTACTGTAAGACTTTGTACAAGTTGGCAAAATACCTTCTAAAATTATGATACTTACATTGGTGTGCTGGAAGTTGAAGAGGTAACATTTCCATTCTCAACAGCTAACCTAACACTAGTGTGTAAGCAGAAAACTGTTACTAACTACTTAGTATTTCAATGTTCATTCCGGAATAAATTCTACACACTTAGAAAGGGCCTGGTCAGAATGAACTTTCCACCAGCATCTTATAAATGACAAGACACATGCTACAATATTTAAGTACGTTCTAGAGATATTTGGCAGACACGAAAATTATCTGGAACAGACAATTCTATTTTCAAGCAAGTACTTCTCCAATGAGAAATGCAATATCTATTAAAAGTACAAGTAGTCCATAATTTACCACAGTTCATTTAGTGATGGTTCGAAGTTACAACAGCATTGAAAAAAGTGACTTATGACCATTTTTCACACTTACAACCATTGCAGCATCCCCATGGTCATGTGATCAAAATTTGGATACTTGGTAACTGGATCATATTTATGAAGATTGCACTATCCCTGATCATGAGATTACCATTTGCGACCTTCTGACAAGTGAAGTCAATGGGAATCCAGATTCATTTAACTCTGTTAATTATTACTAACTTAACAACTGCACTGGTTCACTTAACAACTGTGGCAAGAAAGGTCATGAAATGGGGCAGAATTCACTTAACAACTGTCTTACTTAACCACAAAAAGTTTGGACACAATTGTGGTTGTCAGTTGAGGACTACCTGTATTTTTTAAAAAACCAACAAACCAAATATTCAAACCAATTTATGTATATCAAATTTGTTTGAATAGACATTAAATTAGGCTTATGCAATGTCCAACATAAATCTATGCTCTCAATGAATAGACAATAGATATTTCTTTCTTGCAAACTATAGTTAATAGCCGTCTTTCCACAACATATAAGATGGAGACATAGTTGGTGATTATTATATACCTGAAAATCCTGGCATATCATGCTTAAATATTTTATTAAAGTACTTTATTCTTGAAAGTCCATACTTAGTTTATGGAAAAACAAATGGTTATTCGTCCAAATCTATTTCAATTTTGTTGCTGAGACAAAACTTGAAGCAAGGACTCATAATTGGACAATGGATTGCATTCCTTAACAAAGAACGGAAGTAATGTAGGCTAGAACATTTATTAACTAGAAATGGTGAGTTCTAATCCTGCCTTAAGCATGAAAGCTGACAGGGTGACTTTGGGCCAGTTATTCACTCTCAGCCCAGCATGTCTCAAAAGGCTATTGTAGGGGAAACAGGAGGAGGAAGGACATATGTTTGTCTTCTCGAGTTATTTACAAAAGTAATAAAGGCAGGATAAAAAAATCTTTTAAAAATGAACTTTCTTCTGAAATGTCATAGTAATAGCTTTTTATACTTCCAAGTAGAAGTGAACTATATGACCAAAAAATCAGAGATGAGTAAAGCAAATTAGAAAAGAAGCCAATGAAATTTGGGCTTTCATTAAAAGGTTTCTCCTGCATTAAAAAGGCCAGAAGGCTATCCAATCCCCTCCCAAAGGGAAACCACTATCACAGTGATGGCTAACCTTTTTGTCATCGCATGGTGAAAGAGTGCACACGCGTGATATGGCTTGCGCACCCTCACCCATAATACAATGCATGCGTGACACCCGTGTGCCCAGCCCCCCTCCACATGCGTGTGACCTCCCCCCACTTCCCCTGTGCATGCACACGCAACCCCCTGTGCTCCCGCTGCCTCTGCACCTCCCTACAGTCTCCTAGGACCAAAAACGGGCAGGGGGATGGCCGTGCACACACCCCGCGCTCCCCCTGCATATGCGCACACGCCCCCCCCCGCTACCTCTGCACGGCAGAGACCCGAAAATCAGCTGGCCAGCGGAAAGCGTGTGCACATGCGCAGTGGAGCTGAGCTGGGGTGACGGCTCATGTGCCTGCAGACAGGGCTGTGCTTGCCACTTGTGGCACGCATTCCATAGGTTCATCATCATGGCACTATCAGGACCTTTTAAATTTTAAAACCACATTTCTTTACACATTTGTTGCACTCCAAAAACTTTGTAACAAATGATCCTGCCTACAGGACTTGCACTGGCATATCACAGAATTTTAAGTATACAATATGTATTTCTGCTTTAAGGAGCAAAGTGACAGCACCCCACAAGCACAATAGGAATGCTATTGGTATAAGCAGAGAAGACTCAAGAGACAGTTAACTAGTGACTTTATTAGGTTCCAGTGTTCGATGTCAGAAGCAGAAATATGATTTTTTTTTATCTGCCGAGTTCCAGGATAAATGTTATTATATAGGGTTACAGCTGGCCACAAGGTTCAAGATGAAACTATAATGGTTTATGAAAAGGACTGAATGTCTAAAGATACAATGAATTTATTCTGCATGTTGAAGCAGCGACTTTTTAAAAAAAATTGCTTTCCATGTTCCATTAGTTCATTGTTGACAACTTCCCTTCAAAGACAAGCTTAAACGTTTGCAAATGACACCATCTCATACACCATATTATTATTTGTTAAGCTACAGTATTATGGCTTTCTAGCTGATAAAAACAAGTAAGTTTAAAAAAATGAATGCAGAATCCAGCTTTCTTTTCCAAATTAGGAATTAGCAACACAATTAAAAAAGGATCCTAGACATTATACAATATAGTGGCCGAGATTTAAAAATTCAGGTAAAAGTCCGATTAAAATAAATGCTTCTTAGTAAATTAAAAGTTGTGTGTAAATCTGTTTTAAAGGCGGAGGGGGAGCTGAGGACAATAGAGAACAACTTACATTTGATCCCACACACACACACTGATGTGCTTATAAGAACATCTGATCATCAAAGGCAAATGTTATATATTACAAAGCTGGAACAAATGTATGTTTTTAAAAAAAAATACATCTCCTTCCTCTGTCCCTTCCCCCTCCCAATCTCTTAGTCTTTGTTTTATCTTTCACTACTGTATGGAACTGTAATTTATGAATTAAGGAAGTAATCCTTGCTTAACAATTGTAATTGAACGCAGAATTTTGTTTGTAAATTGTTGCGGATTGTTAAGTGGGTCCCCATGTGATCTGACTCAATTTTACAACCTTTTTGTAATGGTCCTAAAGCAAGTCACTGCAGTCATTAAGAGAATTACGTGATTATTAAGCAAATTATGTGGTCATTAAGTAAATCCAGCATATCCAATGGGCATTTTTTGCCAGAAAAGGCCAAAAATAATTTGCAAACTTTGGGCACATGATTGAGGGATGATACAGCCAGTTGTAAATGTGAACTCAAGAGCCCAAAATGTAATCATGTGACTGTGGAATATGACTATCATAACTTTGGCATGGGTTATAAATAACACTTGTTGTGTGGCTAATAACTAAGCAAGGACTATCTGTAACAATGTACCTAGAAGGCAGAAACACTTGATGTTTTAATCTTGCCAATAGGCTTTGGAATTGGATTAAAGATGTATATCACCAATATTGATATACATTGGTACGATATGATATACCTTGACAAGACATTTTGATTCATGTTATAATCATTAGGACATACAAAGTTCATTATGCATTAATAGCCTCATCCTGTGGGTACAAGCACCATAGACAGTCTTCTCAACTAGTGTTGGTTTGACCTATTAGAACATGTAGAGAAAATCTAGAAAAATCTGAACCCCAAATTTCCAAAAAGTATCGGGGGGGGGGATTTCTAAAGCTAGGTGTTCCTTTTTGATGACAAAGACATTGCTTTGGAATAGCCCCCAATTAAGATTGAACTAGCTTCCTCACAGCTGTTTCTTAAGAAAAAGCTGAGTTATTTTGGAGGATTTTTTTCTTAAATTGACATTTGATTCTATCTTGTTCTTTTCCTTTATTCTTGATTTGTTCCTTTTAATTGTTTTCTTTTATTTCCTTTTGATGGGTGTTTGACTGGGTTTTTATGATCTATTGATGTTTTCACTTGTGTTTGCATACATTATACAAACTGTTGAGAGTCATTTGACCATGGTAGGATAGAGATGTGTTAAATAAATGAATAAATAAAAGCAAAAAGCACATTAATTCTATCTTTGATTTAACAGACTTTTGCAACTTAAGCAAATAAAGAACATTCTTTTATTTTTAAAAAATTAATTCCCCGGGACTAATGAACATTATACTTCAAAACCGCTTTCTTTGTTCTGAAAGTTTAATTTAGTCCTGGATGAAATAAAAGCATCAAGAAATAAACATGTGATAAACTAGACCTAAACCAAGGCTACTGTCCATCATTGATAGTGGTAACTTGCCCATTCTAGATTGATGTAGTTTTTTTAAAGTTTTAATTACAGGATGCAGTAGAAAACTAGTTTGAAATCAAAAGATGCAAAAGAAGACTTCATATTTGAACAAGACAGTTCCTTGACTGCATTTAAGACAAAATAATGCAGGATATCACATCACTGTTTCAGTCAGGACTGAAGTTGACAGAAAGTTTAACATTCCAAGTCAATCTTAATTATTATGGTTCTGCATAAAGCACATCAAATCACCTCCAGAATAGAAAGGAATAAGTGACAGCACACAGATAGCACCACAGTTGTAGTGTATATCTGTCAGAAGGAAGGAAATAACACATGACCCCTCAAGAAATCCCACTAATAATGTGATGGTCCTTAAATGTTCCATTCAGTCTCAATTCATTTGACAACGGAAAATAACACCAGATTTAGGGACAAGCAATTTATGAATGTATTAACATGTATAGATGCCTTTCTTATACAAGGTAATTCTAGATAGCTCCTAATAATATTAAATAAAAATACAATAAATAAAAACTAATTTCATGTCAACATCACATATCATAATATAGTATTTTAATATTGAAAATATATAAAACCAAGGAACACAAAATGCTGAATCTATTTTTTATTTATATTCTGTGCTTCCTATAGGGGGAAAATGTACAATTCACACATACTATACAAAGCTGTGATGCTATTAACAATTATGATTGCTGCTCATTTGAGTTTTAAATCAATTGATAACAACTACAATGTGCATATCACATCTTCAGCATTCAACGTTCAAAATGCAACCATCGGCACCGAGAACCATTTTCTGCATGTCCTGTTGTTTGAACTTGGTATATACTTTATATATTTAGGAAGGCACGTTGACTGAGGACAGAGGATAAGAGAGTGGCCAATATTGATAAACTGTATTAAGCTGCTTCTTTTTTGTATTCAAGTGCCAGACATCAGTTAGCACCAAGGGGAAAAATACATCCACACTTCCTTGTTGCTACTTTTCACTTCTGAAATGATTTGGGAGAACAGGCATCACAGTTCAACAGGATGGCTTATCATTAGATCTTGTCTTTAGGTCTTTCAACTATCAGTAGCAAGTTGTAGTTCCAACATACTTGCTTCACAAAAGAAGTGTCAGATTACAATTAAAACATTGCTTGAAAAAATAAGTGGAAGTACAATACTTAAGATGCATATAAAGAAACGGCTTAGAAGCATATCGCTTTGGCTATGAAAAAAAAAAAACCAATAAAATCACAGGGGAGAGGGGATTTGCACCGAGAAGCTGGGAGGGGGAAAAAATCAGTGCTCAAAATCAAAATCACCCCATTGTGACAATTATGTGGAAATTTGTTTTAGATGACAAGGTCTAAACTTAAATGGTTAGGATTTCCTCAACCGCCTTAGGAAAAGAGCAGTTTGTCAGCAGAGCCACTTATTTAAGGATGTGATAGAATCCTTTCCCTGGATATTTTCAAGCAGAGCTTGAATAGACCTTTGTCATGGATGCTTATATTTGAATTCCTCCACTGAGCAGGGGATTGGACTTGATGGCCGAGGTAGGGTTTTCCAACTCTGTAATTCTACGATTTTTCGAAAATATTTGCACACTTGACAAGAGCCACAATCCAGCATTATAGGTGTAGAAGCCTTTATTTATTGTCTTCTGTGAAAAGCAAAATGCTATCTGTCTGCAATTGAAGATGTTTCTGGGACTGGATGCATCCTAAGAAAATTTCTGGCAGTCTAGTTGAACATCAATGCTTTGTTTTTGAGAAAGAATGGAGAATGGGAATGAATGCCATGGTGGAAAAGAAGAAGTACTGTCCCTATATTTTCATGCTAAAATTAACCTGATCTCAACTTCTGATCAGTCCTCACCTGAGTAATTTTGGGGAATAATGCGGACATGAAACATAATTTCAGCAAAGTATTTGACAATACATCCTATAAACTGATTACTATACTAATTTTGATAGGACAATTAATCTGATACATAGGGGTAAAGAAAAGTTTGCTCTTGGCTTGTGTATAGAATCATGTAGTTGAGAAAAAGCTATTCAATCTGTAGGTGATACAAAATTAGGTGGGATTTAGAGCTTTAGAAAACAAATACAAAATTCAAAACAATTTTGAAAGAAGTGATATAAGTGACATAACAATATTTAGTAGTGAAAAGTTGAGTGAAAAGTTACTTAGAAATAAAAGCCCAAAACACAAATAAAGAATGAAGGTATCTGGCTTGACAAGAATGTTTGTGAGAAAAGCTACTGCCATTGATCCCAAACAAATATGAATTCACAATGTGACATGGTTACTACAAAGTCTAAAGCAATTTACGCAGTACTAGCCCAAGGTTAGTTTGCAATCCATAGAAAATAAGCATTTTTCTGTTTTCTGCTTTGGACAAATCACAACCTGGAATATTGTGTTCTAACACTAGATCATATTCCTGTTAGGAACCCAAGATCCTTGAATTTATATCAGTATGCCTGACACAGCATACAGCTCTATTTTCTTAGTATTTTATTATGATCATAATAAATAATACTCTTTCTCAAGTTCTGATTTATTATTGTTGTTGTACCTTTGAATTAGTCTTGACTGCTGACCCTGCAGTTTTCCTGGCAACATTTTTGAAAGTGATTTCCCATTGCCTGCTTCCTAGGATTGAGAGAGAATGACTTGCCCCAAGTCACCTAGTAGGCTTTATGCCTAAAATAGGATTAGAATTCACACTCTCCTGGTTTCTAGTCTGGTACCTTAATCAACACTCTAAATAGCTCTTTTTTGAAGTCTATGGAGGTACTATGGAGTCATTCAGGTCATGGTTGTCCCAAAAAGAGCTTTTTTCAAATGAAGTAGGAGTTTATTGATTTTTTTCTTGAAGTTGTTTTACTTCTCACCCAAGAAACTTCCAACAAGTGAAATAATTTCAAGAAAAAAAAATCAAGAAAGTGCAGTGGCTGTTTGATAAAATCACCTTCGTGATAGTTCTAACTTATTTATTAAGCATGAAGTAATAGAAAAAAATGTTACAGTGACAGCTTTACAAACAAATCTTGATAATCCAGATAAAACGATCTGTAAATTACTTTTTTAAAAAAGCTTTTTAACATGATACTGGAAAACATCACACTCCTTTATGATTAAGATTAAAGCAGCGTTATAAAAAGTTTATCAACCAAGGTTAATTAAAAATCTATATGTTTCCCAAACACATTTGCACAGCAGAAGGTAGGATAGCATATTTCTGTTTCCAAGATGGTTAATGAGAGCACCATGCCCTTCCACCAAAAAAGGAGCATAAAACTGTGTTTACATCACATTGTGTATTTTTTGCAAGAATGATGAATGAGCACTTTTGTACCGAAGAGCCAAGTAATATAGTTTTCACCTCCCTGATCATTTTCTAGAAGGCATGTTTGGTGAAAAATCAGCAAATTGAGAAGCAATTGCTTGTTATTTTCATCAGACGATGCTAAGTGCCTGCTTTACCTTGACCCTTTTCCCACACAGCAGCCAAAATACTATCTGCCTGAAAGACACCAACCATAACTTTTTTTAAAGTGCCCAGTTACCTCTGACCAATCACCCCTTAGGTCCAAAAGGCTTTCAAAAATAAGCCAGGGGATGATTTGCCAAAAGAAAAGGGAGGAGATCTGAAAAGGGGAAATGGAGAATCCATTACTTTAGTGAAGCTATACACCAAAAAAACCAGACAAATACTAAAAATGGACTCCACAGAAAGAATGCCGAGATGAAGCAACATTAAAAGTTAAACTTAATTAGCTGGCATATTGACAGAGAATCCATTGTGCAGTACAGTAAAGCAATCGAAAGTTCAGAGCCTTGGAAAATAATGTTGAAAAACTCATTGATGCTTGCAGGTAAAAACAGACATGTTGTTGTTACATGCCATGATGCTAGTTAGCTCTAGTAAGAAGTTGTCTAATGCAGCATGGAAACTTGAGTCCTGAAATGTTCTTGGGGGAAGAACCTCCACTGATAAAGAAATGAGAAAAATACTAGTAAAACAATTAGTAAAACAATAGCCAAATTCCAGGATGAATTGTTCATTTGAACAGTTAAAACAATTAAAAAAAAACCTACTCCCCAAATCATTTCACTAAAGACAATTTACTTTGGCTGAATTCCTACATTTAGTAAATCTACTCTAAACCATATAACACTGTCTTTAGGAGATGCAGACTTGATTACAAAGAAAAATGGAGGAGAAATATGAAACACCAGTATATAGACTGATCACTTTCAAAAGGAAATCACAGATCCAATGCTTATGGACACTAGTTTGAAAAAGTGGATCAAAATGCAACTTAGGCAATATTGTTTATATGGACAAGGAAATACTTGGCTCCATGATTTCTCCACAAACTTGAGAGACTGGAAATAAAACAATCAATTAACCTTCCCTTCATTTCAGAGATTAAGCAATCATCCATAGACTGATATGTTTGCATGTGTACTGTATATAGCCATATGTATAAAATATTTATCTGGAGCAGAGCCCCACGCATGTGACTGCTGCATGCATGAAAGTCCTTAACTGGCCTTACTCTGGAGCAACGTGAATCTGAGACTCTTGCAATAACTCCAAATAAGATTGCATTACTACAATTTCAGTCATCTTGGCATTTATATGTATAAAAAAATAACCATCACGAATTTCAACTGAGTATATGTGTACCTGTTTCTGTGTGATTGGCATTTATCATTTCAAATATTGTATTCTTTGCAATATCTGGGATTATACAAAATATTTTGAGTCCTAAATTCCATTTTAGCATTAGCCTGAATGGTCTTTATTTAGTCTGCCCCAAAGTGAAATCTTTAAACTCTTCCAGACAACAATTCCCTTCAACTTTAATAACCATCACCATTGTTGAACTGGGTTGATAAAATCTGCAGATCAACTATTTTCACTGTACTAAGAAATGCACAAATATATTTGTTTCCTCCAAGAAAATCAGATCATTTAACAAAATTAGATTATTTGACAAAGAAAGCATGAATTTATAGCTACTGTTTCATTATATTCTTTTCTCCGATAATTGATGGAGACATACTAGAAGATTCTCCCCTCATTTCATCCTTATACTAGTAGTATGATGTAGGCTCAGATATAGTGACCAATCCAAAAATCATCTAGTAAGCTTCATAATCACGTGAGAAATTGAAGTTAATTATAGAAACTTGAGTTATTTATGCTGGTCCATCATCTTTATTCATTCCAACAATGGGATGAAACCTTGAGGATGTTTTCTCCACAGATTAAATATGAGGAAAAACCTCTCACAGTAAGAGCTGTCAATCAGTGGAATAAGTTACCACATGGAATGATTTCTTCCCCTTCTCTAGGGGATTTTCAACACAATCTGGACACTTATGTATTGGGGATAGTGCAATGAAACCTGCAGTACCCAACTCTTTCCTCAGCTGTAATATTCAAGAACATTCATCTCGGATATCATATTCTTATATGCCTAAATCTATAAAAATGGAAGCCCATGGCAATTCATGGGTTTCACCAGAATCATGCTGAATCATTGCCTTTTCTAGCATGACTCTTGAACTTTCCTAAATTGTGGGAATCAACATTAGAATCAGGTGGAAAAAAACCAGCCATCAAAACAAAGACCATTTCAAGGCTGCTTTATCGTCTGTTTTAAAACAGAAAGCCTTCTCTGAATTCATGGTGACACAGTCACAGTTGAGGGCCTGGGATGAAATGCTTCTTGTGCTTCACAAACCATAGATTAGGGTGCTAAGAACATAAAAGCTTCATTTTAGCTTCGTAGCTTGATTTATAGTAGGTTGCCAATATAAATGCCAAATACATCTCTTGTTTAACTTAGGGGAGGAAAGCATGAAGCTGAGGACAAGGAAGAGGAAGCAAAATAGAAACTATCAAGACAGTGTTATTTAGAACACAAACAATCCAACAGCCTTCTAAAAAGAAACTCCTTGATTCTTATATCACAGAAGTAGAAAATGTGTACAATTGTTTATGAGAGAAGTGGCTATATATCGGGGAAGGAAGGAAAGAAAGAGAGAGGGAGAGGGAGGGAGGGAGGGAGGGAGGGAGGGAGGGACGGAGGAAGGAAGGAAGAAAGGCAGGCAGGGGTGGTATTCAACCAGTTCTGACAGGTTCTGGACAACCGGTAGCAGAAATTTTGAGTAGTTCGGAGAACTGGCAAATAGGCTGGCCCTGCCCTTGCTGCCTCCGAGCTGATCTTCTTTTGTTGCCCTGAACAAGATAACAGAGCTGGAAAGCAGGTTAGTGGGCTGGGGAGGGAATGGGGTTTTTGCAGTAACCTTCCCCCAGGAATGGGGATTTTGCCATATCCTTCCCTGCCATGCCCACAAACCACACCCACCAAACCACACCAGGCCCACAAAGCCACGCCCACAGAACTGATAGTAAAATTTTTTGAATCCCGCCACTGAAGGAAGACAAAATACTATCACTAAAAACATATATCACGTGTAATCAGCAAATATAGCAAACTTATTGTATCAGGCTCCTTTCAGTCATGTGAAAGTAGCTTGAGATTTTTGCTCCATTATACCTTGGATGAATGAATAAAGATGTGCACTGCTACTTTGTTTAGCTACACTGAACCTCTGAGAAGTGCCATTATTGCACCAATGATAACTGAGCTCTGCAAAAGTTAAGCTAATTTCCTATTGAACATTTTCGCCACCATTTCCTGAAAGGATCTTTGCCATTAAGTCCAACTTTAACCACTGCAGTATTACTTAGTTCACTATATCAGATTCTCTACAGATTTATAGCATTCACTCAGGCTCACAATTCCTGATCCCACATTATCCAAACATTGAAGCATGGGTTGCAAGCAACTTACTTTTATTCCTAAAAGAAGTATAATGGACATTGCAGTGCATCCTTAAAAGGCACTGCAATTCGGGAATTGCAATGCATCCTTAAAAGGCACTGTGATAATATCAAGAGTAGTAGCAGAACCAAGAAGTTCCTTCTTACGCTAGAAAAGTATTTGTCTCTTCAATAGAAAAGATCAAGTTTTTCTCATACCAGAGTTCGGTATTAGAAAAATAGGGGTGAGATATCACAGAAGTCAATTATTTAAGAACAGAATCCTAGCCTGGGATATATAAATACCTATCAGTTCAATGGTGCCCCCTGCCTGTGAAGTTCTGATTTAGCTCTTCTCTCTCCAGCTTAAACACATCTTGTGGCAACATGTGCAAAATTATAGGTTGTGATAATACCTGCAGGGTGTCCACAAGAGGGGATAGTAGAGAGATCAGGGACAAACCTTTTGAGGTTCCAGATTCTGCCTGGAAAACAAGTTGGGAATGGGCGGGGCTGAATTCCAACCATGTCACCAATTACCACATCCTCTTATACCTCCTCTCCAGCCACAAAAAAATGTAATGCAAGTCACTGGTTTCTATTGAATTAGTAAGCACCTAATTTGGGCATGGACACGTACCGCTTGTCCACCCCGAGCTTTGAAGATCCCTGCTGGCTTCTGCTTTGAACAGGGGGTTGGATCAGAAGACCTACAAAGTCCCTTCCATCCCTAGGATTCTATGATTGACATACTACAACAATGTCACATCTTCAAGAGTCATGCCAAAATTATACCATTTAAATTTGGTAGAAAAACAGCCGTTTTCTGTAGTTTGAGGTTTTGTTTTTTGTGTTTATTCTTTTCTGGAATAAGGAAAAAATAAACAAAGTTATATAAGAACATGTATCCCAAGTCTCAGCTTTATTTTAAATACCTATGACAAAAAGAAAAGAAAAAAGAAGGAAGGAAAGAAAGAAAGAAAGAAAGAAAGGTTTAATTCATCTTAATGATGAATTCATCTTGTCACATCAAACACATTCCACCTATAGCCCTCAAGGAGCAAAAATTGTCCCTGGTTGAGAAAAGTTATTTATTTATTAGATTTATATCCTACATAAATGGATATAGCATAACATTATATCAACATGGTTGACATACACATATATATCAAATCAGGTTTTTCTATGTACAACAATCTCAGTATTAAGCATGCATTGGTAGCAAAATGGAAACTTTCATACAATTTCTCAAATTATTGCAAAGTAAACCCAATGGATATACTGGCCCTATAGCCTTCATGCCGAACCTGTGGCATGCAGTGCCCTCTCTGATGACATGCAAGCCGTCGCCCTAGTTCAGTTCTGCTGTGCATACGAGTGTGCCTCCCACAGGCTAGCTGGTCTTCGGGTCTCTGCCGCACATGCACAGAGCGGGTGCAGGGGGTGCACACACATGTGGGGGTGCATGCAGGAGGCACATGCACAGGGGTGGGGCATATACAGAAGGCCACGTGTGCATGTGTGGGGGCAGGGCGCAGGATCAGCATATGCATTGCGTTGGGGGGCTTGGGTATGCGCATGCATTCGTGTGTGCTTTGAGCACTCAGTCCGGAAAAGGTTAGCCATCACTGCCCTATAGAGTGCATCACTGCCACTAAAGATCTACTAGTAGGAATTTGTACTCTTTCTGTTGTACACAATTCTTCCCAGGTTTACTTGAAAGCATTTATCATTCTGCAAGGTCATACTCGCTCTGACACCTACCATGTATTTCAGCAATTCTGTAATAATTAGCTTTAAGCAAATTCAAATGAGGATGTGTAGTTGGCATTGTAGGCATTGTTGGCATGTAGTTGGCCTCTAAAATCTCAATCTGATTATCAATAACCATGTTTTGTACCCAACTAGTACAAGCTACTTTAAAAAAAACCAATGAATTTCTGAAAATTAATATAGTAGAAGCAGTTAGAGATATCACTTTGTTGTTGTGTACCGGGTAGCTTTCTTTACAAAAAGACTGTCAATTATTCTAATTAAACAACAGTTCACAGACTTCTATCACCAGCTTGACATGTCCTGCAAGTAAGCTATTGGACATATAGTATAATCAACTAAGGCAGATGAAAAGAACTTTGAGTCAGGGTTAGTGTTTTCAGAAGACCTAGGTTGAACCATAGTTGGGTTTTTAGATCTCTAAATTGAAAAGTTGGAATTATTCCCAGAAATGGTGCTATTATACAGTCCTTCTTGTACAACTTTGCCATAACTCTACTGTGATTACAAATAAGGATCAGTTTGGCAAGAGTTGATTATTGTAAAGCTGATTATGAGATAAATAACAATCTTAGCGATAAAAGAGAAGGCACGTTGGTCCTTACCTGAACGTCTTTTCAGTAGAACAGAGAGAGGGGTCACCACTGGGTATTCTCAAAGCCTGATTGGTCCAAACACTGAGGGAATTTTCTTTTAAAGTTCCACCATTCCCTGTGGTTTCCAGTTTCCTCAAGGTCGACTGACAAACACTGCAAAAACACAGAAAGACAAAAACGGAACTGCCCCAACCCACCGTTAATCTAACTAAGGTAGCTAACTAGGGTGGGATGTGACCCCTCCCTCTGTTCTACTGAAAAGACACGTTCAGGTAAGGACCAGCATTCCTTTTCCAGTAGAACCGAAGGAGGGGTCACCACTGGAACGTACCCAAGCTCAGTCCCAGGGCAGGCCATCAATATCCCGAGGGAGGGGCGGCCTCTACCTGTTGGAGAACTCTGCGTCCAAAGGATGCATCTGCCGATGTGAAGACTTCTAGCCGGTAGTGATGGATAAACAGGGTCAGAGACAACCACGTGGCTGCCCGGAAAATGTCCTCAATGGGGGCTCTGGTAGCCCATGCCACCGTAGTGGTGGCACTCCATGTGGAATGGGCCATGATCCCTGATGGGGGAACCTGACCTGAAGCCTCATTGGCAGAAACAATAGCCTGTCGTAACCACCTGCCCAATTGTGGCAGAGGACACCCTGGCTCCCAAGGAGATGGGCTGAAAAGAACCGAAGAGAGCCTCAGATCTGCGAACCGCCGCCGTGCGTCTAAGATAAATATGCAATGCTTGGCGGACATCCAGTAGGTGCCACAGGCACTCTCTCTCGTGAGTGGGCGAGGGGCAAAAGTTAGGTAGGATAATTTCTTGTGCCCTGTGGAAGGGAGAGGTGACCTTTGGGAGGAACATGGGGTCCAAACGGAGGACCATCCTATCTTGGTGGAATTGGCAAAGATCGTCCTTCAATGACAGGATCCCTAACTCAGAAATACGCCATGCAGAAGTCACAGCGACCAGAACGGCTACTTTCAGGGATAGAAATCTATCAAAAGGGGTTCAAAAGGAGCTCCGGTGAGCACTCTAAGTACTAAGGGCAAGTCCCATGTGAGGAATGTGTGGACAGGAGGGGGACGGAGGTTGGCAGCTCCCTTAAGAAACCGCTTAACCAGAGGAAGCTGTGAGAGAGGAGAATGACCATCCCCGCCAAGGCCCGAGGACAGGGGCCGTAGAGTGCTTGGCACCGTAGAGTGTTTTGTGAGAGGCCCCACTCCAACCCTTTCTGCAAGAATTCAAGAACCTAAGCAACCAAGGCGTTGGTCGACTGATGTTGAGGGGAACACAGCACACCATTTGATGAAGGTTGCCCACGTCTGGCATCTGGAGGCCTCGATGGTAGCAATAACACAGGAAGACAGGTTTGCATCCCTCAGGAGGCTCTGCTCAAGTGCCAGGTGGTCAAGTGGAGCCACTGAGGCTCCGGGTGTATCAGGACCTCCTGGCACAGGGCGATCTCTTCCTGAGGAATCCTCCATAGGGGAGATATGGACAATTGGACAAGGTCCGCAAACCAGGGACGTCTGGGCCAATATGGAGCCAGCAGAATGATGTGTGCCCTCTCTACCACTACCTTCCTCAGGCTCCCAGGGGTTAGAGGGAGGGAGGAAGGCATAGAGCAGGCCGGGTGGCCATCTGCTCCTGAGCGCATCTGTCCCTTCTGCGTTCTGGGCCAGGAAGCATGAGAAGAATCTTGGCAGTTGAGCGTTTGCCGGGCTGGCAAACAAGTCCACCAATGGGGTGCCGAATCGATGACAAATTGCTTGAAATAAGTCAGGGTGGAGTTGCCACTCACCGTGGTTGACTGTTGCAATTGGCCTGATGGTTGGCCGTGACTGAGATGTGTTCTGACATTATTGATGCCAGGTGTTTCTCCGCCCAGGAGCCAAGCTTCAGCGCCTCCAGCCAGAGACCCTGGAGAGGGTGCCCCCCTGACGGTTTATGTGTGCTTTTGCGGCTACACTGTCTGTCAGGAGGAACACATGACAATTGACAATCGAGTCCCAGAAGTGAAGGAGAGCCAGGCGAGCTGCTTTCAGCTCCAGCCAATTGATATTGTGGTGCAGGTCTGAGTTTGTCCAACGGCCCTGTGCCAGCTTGGAGTTCATTAGGCCCCCCCAAACGTATAAACTCACGTCCATAGTGATTGTGACACAATCTGGCTCCCAAATTGTCGACTCTCGTCGGAGAGCCAGAGATAGCCACCACCTCAGAGATAGATGAATTCCCAGAGGCAGGGGAATGACCTTTAAGGAGTTGCTCATTTGCTGACGTTGATATGGAATGAGAGTCCACTGCAACGGCCGGGCATGAAGGCGGGCCCAGGACACTATCCCTATACATGACACCATCTTGCCCAACAAGCAGTTCAAGGTCAGGATGGAAACTGACCATCTTGCGTGGACGTGTCGTGCCAACAACTGGAGGTTGGTGAGATGTTTGGTGGAAAGTTGGACCAGTCCCGAAACCGAGTCTATTACTGCTCCGAGATGGAGGATTCTCGTCGTGGGCAGAAGGTGACTCTTGGGAAAGTTGACAGAAAATCCCAGGCCCTGTAATTTCTGGATGATGCGATTTAGGTTGTGGACAGCTTGTGAGTGAGACGCCTGGGGAGCAAGACTTGCAGGTGGAAAGAAATCACGAGATGACCCTTCTAATGGGTCCTCCCCGCCTTCTCTGACTGACCTCAGAGAAACAGGAGGGGATTGTGAAATCTCCTGTCTAGCTTGTCTGAGTGGCCTAGCAGGGGAATCAGAAGGAGAAGAAGGGCTGAAACCCCTGGGAGGAGAACCAGAAAGATGGGAGCCAGACCTGACTGGGGATCTGGATCTATCGGGCCTGTTGGGTGGACTGGGCCTGATGGATGGGGCCTGCCTTGCACCCTGGCAATGTGCTTTTCTAGTGCCCGCTGCCTTCTTTGTTCGTCCCTGACCGTGGCTCAAGAGGGACGCTGTGCAGCCGAGGGTTTGGAGGCAGCAGCCCTGGTTCTGGGCCTGTCCATCCTCTCCTCCCTTACATCCCCTTGGACTTGCATAGAATCTTCCATAGGATCCGCCATCACACACTCACATGCCACCAAAGGAATTCGGCCCAGTAGGAACACCTGTCGGTGTTGAGGCCATGAGGGAGCAGAAGTGGCCACTAATTAGGTCAATGCTGCCTACTGGCCTCGATCAGCGGCCGCGATGCAGGGCTGATGCTCCGGAAAATGGCTGCTTCCACGAATACAGAGAAAATGGCGGCCGGAACCTTCTTCATCCCTCTCGAGCCTTCAGGACTCGCGGTTCTCTGTTTAAATGCCGTGGGTCCTTTTCAAGCCGCGGCTGGCTCTCAATAGCCGCTGCTTGCTGGATTGGGCTGCGCTCGCCTTTTAAGTCGCCGTGGCTCGCTGTGAAGGATGGCGCTTGAAAAATAAACTGCATCCGCCGCTCGCTGTTTAAAGCCGTGGCGCACTTAACCTAGCCGCAGCTCATTTAAAAGCACGCGGCTAACCTTAGCGCCATCCTGTTCACTCGGGGACTTGCAGCCGCTCCCTGGAAGCTGCCGTCGTGGAGCCTGTCACCCCTGTTCGCCCAGGGACCGGACAAAGCTCCCAGGCCCCTGAGATAGGAAGTATTGCCGAGGCAACCTCCTTACCTTGAAGACGAGATGGACGACGCGGTCTCTGAGAGCTGCAGCTCAATATAATATTTAGAATTTATTCAAGAAAGCCAATTAACCAAATTAAAACAGCAGAATAGCAACAGTAAATGTTTCCTCTAAGGGAACCAAAACCAGTGCTTGGACCAAAGACTGAGAGGAAACTGGAACCATAGGGAATGGTGGAGCATTAAAAGAAAATCCCCTCAGTCTTTGGACCAATCAGGCTTTGAGAATACCCAGTGGTGACCCCTACCTCGGTTCTACTGGAAAACTAGTGGAATATCTTCTTCAAAAATCAAGGACTTGCACTCTTGCACATTCACATTTTCGTCTGCTGGAAACACTAGTGGAGGGCTGGGGCAGATGGAAACTCAAGAGCATGCATGGGCTAGAATATGAAACAGCCTTAAATACATAATTGTATGAATGAGGCCTGGAATAGTAGTTGTTAGGTTTTTTTTTAAGAAGGCCTTGAATAGTAGTCTTTTAGTTTTTCAAGGCTCAGGATATCTCTGACCCAAACTGTACTGCAGGAGCCAGCTTTAAATGTTCCTCAAGTCCTCCTTTCTCCATACCCCTCACTCTAAATCGGCATACTTTCTCTTCTCTTCATTCTCTAGAAGAACTAATGCAATTCAGGCTGTGATGACTCTTGAATTACAAGTTGGGCCAGTTTCTTAAAGCAATGTCAGCACTTTGGGTTGCGGAGCATCATGAGACATCCCTCAGCTGCCATACCATCACAGAAAGGACTATATATTAAAATTGCTGACAAAATCTCTCTTACAGTGAGTGTTGCAAGCTATTATTCATTTTCTCATGCCATGTTATAACTTTGGTATAACCTGATTCGGGCTGCTTATTTGTATAAGTACTTATAGGCATTTTGTATCTAAATATAATTAATCTTAGTTTTCAATTTTCCATAGATCACCAAGAGGCACATTGGGTTTGCGCGCAGACTTGTTCAAAACAACAACAAACCCCATAATCTATAACAATAGTTGATGCAAAGGAACAGGCCCAGACCAAGAAATCAGGGTAATTTGGCTTTTTAATTTGCAAAAAAAAATATATGTAATGACAAAATATGTCTTCTTTTCTCAGATGTTTTCTATACAAGTCATAAGCCAATCTGGACTAGCAATGACCACATGCAAATGGTTAAAAAACGTGACTATGCATATAGTCCAAGATCCACACAAATATTTATGTTGTAAGGAACTCTGACTTCATGTGAGTTACTAAAATATTGGCTGGCACAATATCTCATAGCACTAACAACAGCATGTCACAGAATCATTCTGGAATGTCATTTTACCTAGATATATTTCTGTGTAAAAGAAGAACGAACGCCACACCTGTAGAAACTACTGGAGAATCTGTGCATTTCCAAGTAAAGTGAAAGGGTTCTATCAAGTCTGAGCCAAACTGAAGAGAATTATAATACCGTACACAGCAAACCTGAGTCAGAACAAAGACAGAGTTGCTGCTACTCTATCTGAAAAACAGAAATATTGTCACCTCCTTTTGCTGCCAGTTCCCCAAATCATATTTAGTTTAGTGACAGTTGTTTACAGAAGGAAAACCTGCAATGTTAGGCAGTAGAAAAGAGGGGGGGAAATCTCATCATAAACTATTGACATTACATTTTTTTTATACAGCCTGATTTAAAAAAAACCTTTTCCATTATATTGTGGTGGGATCCATGGGGCACAGGAACCAGTTTTTCTAAAAGCATATAATATACCAGGTATACAAACCCTAAACCAAATTAGCATTTTTGAACAACTGATAGAAGAAAAATGGGTTTTAAAACCTCTGCCTGATTGGCCAAAAGAGGAAACGTCTCAGTACTAAGTTCTGTTAGTTGCAGTTTTCCCTTGAATTCCTGTGCAACTAAGCTTGAGTTCAGAAGCATCCTTTAAAATAAATACAGAAACGGTACATTACAGTGTGAAGAAAACTAAGCAAGTGTTCAGCTGTAATGTGTGGCATTAACAGTTTGCCTTTATTTAAGGTTTTAACGGGATCTGGTTTATCCTACCATGGAAGGATGTGTGTGCAAACATTTAACAGATCAAACTGAGGTTGCTCACAATTACACTCCACTTGGGCATGAAGGTCAACACTCTTTCAAAATGAGAAGCATCTTTATGTCAAATGAACACAAACCATTTTACAAAAAATAATAAGACGAACAGCAGCCAGGGAAGAGTAAGGTGCCTCTCGACGATGCCAAGCTCACTTTCAACATACAAGATCAAAACATTTTAGCTTGTACAGAAAGTTTGCCTGCGACACAGCCAGAAGTCTGCATTTGGACTTTATCTTAACTTTCCAGGCTGCCTAGTCATGCCCTTACAGCAGGCATCAGGGGCTGGTGAAGCCTATTCTGTGGCAATCGGACCCAGCCTCCCCCTTAGGCACCTCCTGCCTCTTTTTGGAGGAGGAGGAGGGCAGGGAGGCAGAAATAAGTAAGAATGCAACCATAAGGAGAAGCGCCTGGCAGCCATGCACGTCAGCAAGCGGGCAAGGCCTAAGCTGCCACACAGCAGCACCACCCAGCAGGAGAAATGACCGGGTGTGTTGGGGGGGGAGGGAGGAGGGAAAAGAGAGACAGAGAGAAAAAAATACTCTTTTACCGTCTGTATTTTTCTTTGTACTCCCACTGCCTCCCTCCCCCCTGCTTAATCCCCAGGGCAACAATCAGTTATGCAAATTGGCCCTCCCCACCTCCTTCCATATTCTATCCTGGCTGCCCTGCATCTGCTCTAGGTCGATCCCCCCAAGAGGAGGCTACCTCCCTATTGTTCAGCTTCAGGGAACACAAACAGTCCCTCCCTCCTCCCCTTCTCCTCCTTCTCCCCCCTCCCCTCCCCTCCATTCCACTTTCTTCCTGCCTATGGAGCATTTCCCTTCCACCCTCATCCACCTCCTCCCCCTCCCTTCATACATTTTAAAACCAAGGCTTTCTTTAAAAGCACAGCATCCATAGGTTCTTTTACCATAAATCATGGTAAAAAATTACAACTCTCTACATTCTGACACGGTAAAAGGGTGCCCTCAAATCATGTTCAGAATCTCTCTCTCTCTCTTTGTGTGTGTGAGAGAGAGAGGGAGGGAGGGAGGGAGGGAGAGGGAGGGAGGGAGGGAGGGAGAGGGAGAGAGAGAGAGAGAGAGAGAGAGAGAGAGAGAGAGAGAGAGAGAACTTTGTATGGAAAGCTGAGGCTTCTGGACTAGGATTTTAAAAAAGCATCACTTCTTCCGTACCCTGGAAAGGTTTTCTGGTCAGGTCTGAATTTCAGAATTCATGATGCACACAAAAAAGTTAAATCGTGTTCCAACTGAGAGTGCTTCTGTACACACCTTCCTTTGCACAAGCCACTTCAACATTACCTGCAAGAGAGTTGCCAAACCAGCTTGTTAATTATCTCTTTCCGTTCCAGGGACTACATCCAAAAACATACAAATTTCTGCAAGCTATGAAGTTCATAACATATCCAAACCTGCTTTCCAAATGTCACCATGTGTGCATCTATGTACAAGCATGTGCGTTATCTATATATGTTATTGGTAAATTAGCAATCCTGGTCTTGTTTCTGAGCACCTAATGAGCAATACCATACACAAATGACAGGATTCAATCGGGAGTATTATTGTAGCAAATACCGAGGAAGACGAAGACAGAAGAGAAAACTCAGATTTAAGTGTTCATTCTTTAAAATGAGTAAGGGACGTTATAAAACAGCACAAAGTTTAAAACCCACAAATGCATCCGCATAAAATCTCCTAAAATACAATTGCAGCAAAAATTATATTGTTTTAAGTAACTGGACTTAATTGTTTAAAAACTAAACCCTTCAAGAAATCAATCAAGTGTGTTTTTTTTTAAAAAACTGCCCCAAAACTAAGATTCTAGAAATTATTTTTTCCTCAAATCACATTAATTATTTGAAAGTTGAGCATGCGAATGGAAGCCCTGTATTATTACTTCAAGCAAACGCTAAGCAGCTTGACTAATCCCATGGTCTATTGGGACATTCTACCTTTGAGCAAACAATATACAGATGTAGGTTCTGTAACCTGTGTCTGGACTAAATCATCAATATGCCAAAAAGGAAATCTACTGATATAAAAACACACGAAGACTTATAGTGTCAATAACCTCAATTTGTACCCTTAGAACTTCTATCACCAGTGCTATAACCAGCTAGGGCTGCTCTCCAGAAAGGAGAGATGAAACCTCTAAAGATAAAACAGAAATACATTAACTTTTACAAACCTTCAGTCTTTTCATGACAGTTTCCATGAATTAGGAACAATACAAGCAATAGCCAAGTCCAGGACAAAACTTTTTCTCAACCCATCAGTTACTTACCTCCTCTTCATTTTAAAATTTAAGACTCATCCCCAAACCTTCATTTTTTTCTCTCAAATGGGAACAAAATCTGGACATTAAAAGATTTTTGTGGAACCTATATAGCATGCAGGATTTATTTCATTTTATAGCAACATAAGCTCATGACAAACACATATAGAACACAATTTTTCATTGTGAAATTTTGGAGCGCATCAGACAAAATGCAAGACGTACTCTTTGTAGAATTGCAATCCACTATAAGGGGTTTAAAGCTAAATAATTGGATGGACAACAGCAATATTTGTGTCCAATGCAGAGAGCTTACAGTTACTGTTGAAATCCTCTTATGTGTAATGTAACGCTTGGTATTAAGAAGAACTGTTCCCTCCACAGACAAGCTTCACTTGCAGTGGGCTATCACTTTACAAAATTCAGAAATTTTCAACTATTGCCAAAATAGATCCCAGATACCATCTAAGCTGGCCCTGCATATCTTTTGATCTGCCAAATCAACAACAGAGCATTTTTAAAATATATATAATTCTTCCTCCTAGAGTAGTATTGTTCAAATTTGGCAACTTCATGGTATGTGGACTTCAACTTTACTTTACTTTTTACTTTTATTTAGACTTTTATACCGCCCCCTCTCCCCAAAGGGACTCCGGGCTGTGTAAAAAGAATTTTTTAACAACAGAATTCCCAGAATTCTCCTAACAACATGTTCCAGACAGCACACTCCAAGAGAATTCTGGGAGTTGAAGTCCACATATCTTGAAGTTATCAAGTTTGAAAAACACTTTTCCAGAGCAATTGCAAGATTTGGAAATGTTACAATTAAACCAACAATGCCTAAAAACCATAATGATAAAATTAACACACAGGTTCGGTAATTTAAAAAAAAACAGGAAAAGACAACAATATACCTGGGTGAATAGGTATATATAGCATTAGAATGCATCAAAATCAGGAAATAAGTGTAGTGGTGCCACATTTAAACAAATTAAATCTATTTATTTATTGCAGCTTTACAAACCACCACTATATTTATATTTTTGCCCAGAAAATAGCATTTGCCTGGGTCAAATTAACAGCGTTACCAAACTTCTTCGCATACCAAGTAACAAAACCTAAACTGCTCTACAATCATAATTACATTGTGAAGGTGAAAGGCCTTCCCCAAGCCTAGCCATAAAATATTATTTTTTGTCATGCTCCTTCAGATCTAAGGAAAGGAAAAGAATAAGTACACCAGCACCACACAGGAGTCACTGACTCATTACCTCCTGTAGACAATCCTCCAGCAGCATGTACATGACATACTCATTGGATATTTTTTTCTCCCAGATAGGATTTATTTATTCCGTACATTTCTAGCTTAGTGGCCCGGCATGGGGTGGGGGGGTGGGGGAGGGACAGTTCTATGTGCGTGGTAGGCGCATGCATATGCACTCATCCACCGCTAGCTTGGTCTGGTCCCAAACATGCTGCAGCTCACTAGTGGACTGGGACCTGGGGGTTGGAGACCTCTGCCTTACAACACAGAATAAGCCCCCCAACCAACACCTTAGGCTCAGATTAAGCAACCAAACACCTAAATCTGCATCCAAATACATATGCACTTTTGTCTATTTCTTATTGCTCTAGCTTTATTATAAAGTACAAAATTAAAAGACAACACCGGGACTCCTGTAGTGAATTTAACCCACATAGAGTTCTTCTGACTACGGTCTTGCCTTTTGTGCAGGGAGAAATGCATCTCTCCATAGAATGGCTGACACATGGTTCACAATTCTCATACCTACAAAGAATAACAAGGTTAGTTGGCAATATGAAGAGGCTGTGGGGCGGACTATGGCTTCCTCTTCTGTTAGCAGCTCTATCAGTGGAGGACTTGCCAGAGTTTCTTGGCAGTGATCACTAATGTTCTAAGGCAATGTTCTCAACTTTGGCAATGTGTCCAAAGATGTGTGGACTTCAATTCCCAGAATTTCCCAGCCAATGTGCTGGTGTTGAAACGCACACACTTTGAAGTCCATTGAATTCCCGGGCCAGTATACTGGAATTGAAGCCCATACATCTTAAAAGCTGCCAAGGTTAAGAAAATCTTCTCTAAGGAACTCTTAATAGTTGCCATTTTAACTTCCCATAATTCCCAGGTCAAGGCATTCTAGGAAATTAGAAAGCAGGTACACTTAACTATTTTGTGATGGTTTGATTCTTGAATAAAATTGGGGGTAGTGGAGGTGGAAGAAGGTGGAATTAAGTATGGGGACCAGGCAATGACAAGGGCCCAGTAACTGCCCAAAGAGGCTGAATGCAGACAGTATTACTGATTGTGTTAATTTCTTAAACAGCAAAAAACCAACTCTTTGATTTAACCATTCTTGGTTATTAGAAATTCTACCTGTAAATTCTACTCTTAAAGCCCAGCTCCATGAATCCTGGCTCTGGTGATGCGGGAAATGTTCAACATAGATACAGACTCCTGTGTAAATTATTCTGGCAATTCTTTTGCAGATTTAACAACAATCAACATATATGTGACTCTTGAATTCTACTTCCAAAGTGACTGAGATTAGAAGCAACTGGTGACATGGAAAAATGAAGAACTCCATACAGGAGTCGCTAACTCATTGATCACCTCCTGTAGACAATCCTCCAGAAAATAATACTATCACTATGCATTATTAGAACCAGGCAATTCAAGGCTGCACCGAAGCCAAGACTTTCATAAAACTAAGAAATCCCTGTTTCTCAATTAATTTCAATTAAATTTGAGGATTGCCAAGAATGGGAACTGATGGGCTAGCAACTGTTGTCTTCGTTTATTTTTTATATTGTTTATTTTAAAGTGTCAGCTGCTTATGGTATTATGAAAATAACATCAGCAGCCCAATAGACAAGAGGCTTAGCTTCTGTAGTTTTTGATCCTTACAAACTTTTAATCAAATGGGTAATTCTTAGCACATATCTTGGGAGAAATCTGAACCGCAAAGCATGAAGTGTAAGTGGTAGTTCATGTTCAGAAGATGTAACCAATACAAAGGATACAAGTCAGCTGGTAGAAATATGTGCAGCTCAGATCTAATGATGGAAGGAGAGAAGGAAAGAGTGTTTTCACTTTAACCATTGTAACAAAGTGAAACTTTGAATATTTGAAGACTGGAGCCCCCGGGTCAAAATAAAAATCATGCCTATATATCACTGCCATTCACAAACAGCTTTGTACATTACTGCAAACAAATGGGGTTCCTTCTTATCAGAAACGGTGTTCTAAACCACTAATAAGACAGCATGGTTTTGGCTTCACTAAAGAAATTCCATCACATTTGACAGACTCTTGAAAGTTTATGTGCACACGTTATGTTGACTGCTGCCAAGCTTCTCTTTTTAATAGTCAGAACTTTTATTCTGCCACAAGTCTGAAGCTACCTTAATGAAATGGCTAAATGCGAACTCTTGCTCAGCTCCATAGCATTCACTTCACAAACTTCAAGGCACAGATGGCCAAACCCAAACTTCTGTGTGCTGGCAGATTATTCATGCACATTTGGATAAGAAGCAGATCTCAGAATTCATTGGCAAGAGTCAAAAGAATACTAGGTATAGGTTGTTTGCAAGCACGAAGAAAAACATCCTAGCTTTCATTACAACTTCATGTCAAAAAGTAGCAATTGCTATTTACTTTCTTCAGGGCAGTATGAGGCTCCAAGGAAACGCTACTCTTTATTAAATTTAGATTATGCTATCTTTTCTTCAGGAGCCCAAAGTAGCAAGCATGGGGATCTTCCTTCACGTATCCACACAACAACCCTATAAAATGGGGTTGGGCTAGGAAAAGACAACAGATTCTAAGTTACCCAATGAGTTTCCATGATTAAAGGTAAAGGTTCCCCTCGCACACATGTGCAAGTCGTTCCCGATTCTAGGGGGCCGTGTTCATCTCCGTTTCAAAGCCAAAGAGCCAGCGCTATCCAAAGATATCTCTGTGGTCATGTGGCCGGCATGACTAAACACCGAAGGTGCACGGAACAGTTACCTTCTCACCAAAGTAGTCCCTATGTTTCTACTTGCATTTTTACATGCTTTTGAACTGCTAGGTTGGCAGAAGCTGGGGCAGGTAACGGGAGCTCACTCCATTGTGTGGCGCTAGGGATTCGAACTGCCAAGCGGCGGACCTATTCCTGGGCCCCACACTCCATTCCAAAGGGATACCAATCTCAATGGCAGGAAGGAATGGGGCATGACACAATGGAGTATTAGAAAGCTCAGACATCTCTCATTTCTGTGCCCCTTTAGTCCTATGCCCCAAGGCTAACTGCTCTTCACCTTCCTACCAAGATACTCAAAGACCTAGAGGCAAGCAAATCATCTTTGCAGGGCTGATCTTCCTTCCTTAATCAACGAAAACAAATTGTTCTTGCAAATGCTCCCAATATTTGCTTGCTCTCATTGCAAAAAGTCACAGCGTTATCAGGACAGTGGCTGTTTCTCCTCCTTGCTCCTCCCACCCTGCTGCTTCAAGAGCTTAACCAGGGAACATGTCATCAGCCATAAAGGATTTCCCTCCCCCACAGTAGCAATAAACCAACAAGCCCTTCAGTTTAAAGAGACAGCATCTTTCCAATCTGCCCATTTGTTGTCTGTGTGCTGAAAACAAACAGGGGGAGGGGGGGACGCACAGGAAACCTCTTCTCTTGCTTCCACATCCACCCTTTGGGAGCTTACAGTCTGCCAAGCTGATCTATAAGACAAAAATATCGTCTCCAGTTGTGCTGCGGTTGTTATGATTAGCTACTGGCATGATCAGAGCTGCAACCCAACTCCAAAGGCCTGTCCATCTCACTGAAATACACTGGCGGCTGATTGCAACATACATTCATTTGTTTGTTGTCTGTTTACTCAGAACCTGAGGAACAGGTTTTGCAGCCCGTCATGGCAGATGTTATCTGAATCTCACTTCAGTCGTAGCTGCTGGGAAGGACTTGCTGACTCATGGAAAAGGCCTGTGGTTGATTTCAAATTTACCTAGGTCTTCTCAGAAGCTGCACGCTCAGAGGGGAGGGAAGACGAGAGGACTTCCAAATCCCTGAGGATGAAGCCACTTAAAAAATAAATAAATTTCAGGATTTAACCGGCTTGCCTTTCAAACATTCAACAAACGCCAACAAGATAACCCATGCACCATCTCTCTCTCTCTCTCTCTCTCTCTCTCTCTCTCTCTCTCTCTCTCTCTCTCTGTGTGTGTGTGTGTGTGTGTGTGTTTACATGAGCAGACCTGGGAGCCATTTGCTGTAAATGGCAACAGCAAAACTACTGGGCTTGCCATCTGTCTCTTAAAAACAAATGTAATGAGTTTGCTTCTAAATGCTGCAGCCCCGTTCCCTTTGCCCTTCCATATGCAACTGAATCTACAAAACGGCAGCATTGTTTTTAAAGTGATGTTTTGGCTTTCCATGTTTTTTTACTACACAGGGACAACTGCACCTTTTACCCAATTAATTTGCTTAGATTAAGAATACATTTAAGCACATTTGATCAATCAAGACAGTGTTCTCGGTTAATTGGAGAGATGATTATTTTTAAAATGTTTTTGTACAAATATTTACAAACATCATCAGTGACAGGCTGTAATGTTTGTAGGTAGCTGAATTAAGCCTTTGTATTAAACACAACAGCAGAAGCGTACTTTGGTTCTCATGGAGTAAAGAAAAGCTTCTGCTGCGGTGTTTGATTTTGGCTTAGTGTGTTGTGCAAATCTAGTCCATTCAATAAACTATAGCTTAGTGCAATGGATAAACTAGGCCATAGCCTCTTTTGAGGTAGAAGTTGCAAGACGCATGAGCCCTGGCTGTGATTCATCTCCAAGTCACACACTGGGTTTATGCATGCTGGTAGCAGTGGAAGGTAGTGCAACAATTCACCTTTAAAAACGTTTCCTGTTATGCCAATAGAAATATGCCCTATCCTCCATTCCCAGCTTTTGGGAAATGGAAGCTATATTTCTCCTTAAGTATAGTCGCATAGGGATTTAAGAGGGGAAGGGGGAAAAATGAACGTTAAAGAAAAAAAGAATGAAAAGCCTGTTGCTGTTCTTAAAGACAAATTCATCTAAGTCTTTCTTAGAATCTGATTGTGCAGGTTACTAAGTGGTTTTTCTCTGGTCAGCTTTCGTTTATTTTTTCCTATCTGGAACTGGGTATGTCAAGTCTTATGAAAAGAAGGACTAGGGGTGACATGATAGCAGTGTTCCAATATCTCAGGGGCTGCCACAAAGAAGAGGGAATCAAGATATTCTCCAAAGCACCTGAAAGCAGGACAAGAAGCATTGGGTGGAAACTAATCAAGGAGAGAAACAACCTAGAACTAAGGAGAAATTCCCTGACTGTTAGAACAATTAATCAGTGCAACAACTTCCTTTCAGAAGTTGTAAATGCTCCAACGCTGGAGGTTTTTAAGATGATGTCGGATAACCATTTGTCTGAAGTGGTATAGACAGGGTATCCTGCCTAAACAAGGGGTTGGACTAGAAGACCTCCAAAGTCCCTTCCAAGTCTGTTATTCTATTCTATTCTTTTCTCTGCCTCTTCTTTGCTACTTTTTAACAAACCTTTTATCCTATTGTTTACTGGCTCTATTTCACTTCTAAACACTTCTCTTATCGGTTCCTCCCCTTTACTTAGATTTCTGTCCCAGAAATCTTAACCTTTTCCAAATAAAACATGGATTTATTTGATGATTACTGGTAATTCAATTTATGCAAACAATAGCAACTGATGAAAACAGTAAGTTAAGTGGAATTTGTTAATTCTTGAAACAGGATCTGAACAAGATTTGGAGGTTCCTTTGATCCACCTCTGACTTGCTTTGCAACTGCCCTTATGTCACGTTTTGGACATTTTGATGCAAATGTTGCCATTCTTAGAAAGAAAAAAATGAAGAAATCAACCAGCTTTATTTCCAAAGATGCATCCAATTTAAAATATGCATGGCATATACCCATGGTGGTGAACCTATGGTATGCGTGCTGGAAACAGTACAAAGAGCCATCAGGACATGAAGCCTCATTCGCTCCTCTTCCACGTTCCTTTGCGCACACATGCTCTGGCCAGCTGGCCTTCACGCACATGGGAGCACCAAAATCCAGAAGAGCAGCGTTCCAGCGCGCATGAGCATGCCGGCACCCAAACTTCCAGGTTTCTATTGCATGCATGCGTGACAGCCAGCTGTTTGTCAGACATGCGCTCGGGCTGGAAACCAAAGATTTGGGTGCTGGTGTGTGTATGCAGCAATGGCACTCTACTTTTCCAGGTTTCGGCACTCCTGCATGCGCAAAGAGGCCACACGTTCCTCGCAAGATGGTTTTGCATGCCATTTCTGGCACGCAAGTCGGCATGCAGTGACGAAAAAGGTTAGCCATCACTGGCACATACTATTTTTGATAGTAAGCCTGCCTCTAATATCTTTTATATGCCTAGCAATCCATTGATTCTGTATGTTATGCATGCATCTACATCATATTGATTCTTCTAAAACAAATCATACATATTTTATGTAAATGCAGGGCGGTTTACGTAGAGAACCACGTTATTAATCTAAATTCCTTTTAGATGAAAAGTTCAAGGAAAACCTCCGTAACCATGTCTCAGGTTAATTTACTATCAGGAACAGTCACATCCAAGCAACATGGACCAACCGCTTGATCCTTGCAAGACAACTTTTCATGTTTCTTTGAGATATGCACCCTATGACAATTCAAGAAGACGGTGACATGTCCCTTATCTGTCTTCTTTATATTTCTGTAGTCAAGTCAGAAGCAAGTCCTAAGTTGCCATTACTCCTTGTAGCAGACATATGCATATCAGAGGCCCTAGCGCCACATTTATTTATCTGTCTGCCAGTAAGCCCTATGAACTCATCTATATGACTATATTTTTGGCAATGGCCACTTCAGATGATGAAAAAAGTTCTGAAAGAGTCATAACTGCTTATACTCACCTTATACTTTTGCCTCCTTTAAGCAGGATTTCCCAGGGTTTGACCACAGAGAAAACCTGTAGGAGCCCATGTTACTGTGGAACAGAGAAAGCATGCACTCTCCTGAAGAAAAATTCTCTTTAAAACCAGTTGCAATTCTCCTGATGACTATCATCCACCTGCTGCTCACATTTTGCATAGGCTGAAGGTGTCCCTTTTATCCAATGGTGAAATCAACTTACCTTCGCTACCGGTTCGCAAATGTGAGCACACGCTCACCTCTGCACAAACGCAGGACCTTCCGCGCATGCACAGAGCATCAAAAACGGGACGCCGCCACCACCACCACTGGTTCTCCTGAACTGGATAGAACCAGCTGAGTTGCACCACTGCTTTTATCCCCAAATTTGCTCTTCTATGAATTGAAAAAAAGCAGTGGGATATTCAAAATGAAGCTATTTGGAAGAGAGATGTTCATATACAGATCAGACTTCATTTAAAAGATGCAAAATACACCATCCCCAAAACAACTTTTCCAAGCAATTTCCCAGTTGGTCTCTCTGACTTCAGAGGACCAAACTAACTAAGAGAATAGTTGTGTTTGTTATGGTATCAAGGATAGGAAAGAAGGCTGGGAGTTGGAAAATGAGAGGAAATAAATTTAATAAGCCAAGGGAAGTAGACACGTTCCGATCTCCTAAGCCCCCAGCCTACCTGGGCTGATTTTGGATGAGATCAAAAGAGTGACACTGGGCCAATTCATGGAGAGAGACCTCCACAGAATCCCTGAACTTAAGGCAAGTTGGAACCAAGGCAGTGGCAAACTACTTATGGATCATTTCCAAGGAAAACTCTATATCCATGGTACATGAGGTCACCCAGAATCAAACATGACTCAAAATTATTTGACATGAAACATCTTTATTTGAAAAGTTACACCCAATTTGTTTTAGCAGTTCTCTTTCTTCCTCACAACCTATATAAACAAATGTGGTTATTACCATCATATCCAGGTTGATACAGAAATATTAAAGCATGTACATACTACTTCATTCTCAGGTATACCGTAATAGCAATAGCCAATGTGGCGTCCTCCAGTTACTTTATTCTGCTACTTTCTCAACCCCTGGTCAACCTGGTCTAGGCAGCTGAAATCTTGAACATCAAGGATGACGGGGGGACTGCCAAAAGTGCATACCAGGATTGCACTAGCCCTCCCTCATTCCTTTACCAATAGCACCCTAAGAAGATAAGTAAGTACTTGCTGCAGCTTTTAAGACAGAAGTCCAGTAAGTTACCTCAAGACACTTTTAACGTCTGTATTTAACTTGGCAAAATGCTAAGGTTCTGTCTGACAGAAAATGACTTTGAGACTGTCTTCATAAAGAAAATCCAAGTACAAAACAACACAGTTGCTGGATTCATCCATTAACAATGTGCTAGGATTTACCCTTTTGTCTTCCTAATGATACTTAGTGGTTCTAAAGTCTTTAAAGAAAAGTTTTGTTCAGTTGCACAGTTGCACCATTCTCTTAACTAGTGTGTTGTTTATTAGCAAATCATTTGGGAATGGAAAACCAGGTTTGCATATTTTCTGTCTACCGGAAAACTGTAGAACCTGGCTAATCTTACCTTGGCCCCCTAAGTAAAGAAAGGCCCTAGTGAATACTAGAATGAGAATGAGCATCAGGGAATATCAGATTCATAAACTCTTACTAGGAAGCCAAAAAAAATCGTATGAGAAGACTACATCAAATCATTTTCATTCTGTGGGTCAGGAAAATGACATGATTATATCCACCCAGACACCAAAAGTATGAGTAGAAAGCAACTTTTCCTTCATCTTAAGGTAAAGGTTCCCCTCGCACATGTGTGCTAGTCGTTCCCGACTCTAGGGGGGCGGTGCTCACCAGCACTATCTGAAGATGTCTCCGTGGTCATGTGGCCGGCATGACTAAATGCCAAAGGGGCACAGAAAGCTGTTACCTTCCCACCAAATGTGGTTCCTATTTTTCTACTTGCATTTTTACATGCTTTCAAACTGCTAGGTTGGCAGAAGCTGGGACAAGTAACAGGAGCTCACTCCGTTACGCGGCGCTAGGGATTCGAACAGCCGAACTGCCGACCTTTCTGATCAACAAGCTCAGCATCTTAGCCACTGAGCCACGGTGTCCCTTTATCCTACCTTGTTCTAAAACCTGATGCTGAAACTCTTATAACACTTGGCCACAAATTTAAGCCAGTGATCTCCACCCTAATCTTTGCTCTAAACAAATAATTACATTACTCCGTCTTTTTAAAGTTGCTGTTACCGAATTATAAGCAAACACATCTGCCACCCGCTTAGAGATCAAGGTTTCAACGACCGAGTAAATGGAATACATCAGAAAAATCAAAAGAATTGCATTGAAATGAGACACAGAAAATGCTCTACCAAAAAGTAGGATAAAATCCAAGCTTCCGAGGTAAGGAAGGAAATGATCAGCAGAACAGGAAAGTCATACTCATATTCACACACGATGCACCAATTCAGGCAAAAAGCTCCATTGTCAGCTTTCCGAAAGGGAAAGAACAATTCCTCCTTACTTCTCTCCCCATTCCTACATGATTGGGATAGGAACACGAAGCAGGAGCAAAGACTTCTATGGCTTTTGTGTGTGAATGGCTTTGAGCTTCTTTGTTCCCTTGAAAGGACGGGCAGAAAGGAAATGAAGGAAGGTTTACAAGATTTGTATTTACTCAGAGCTACAAATCTGTCAGCAGCTTACAGACACACACATCCACGCACACACACCCCTTCACAAACTTCTTTTTCTTCTTGCAGGGGTGGAGCTGAGGTCAACTCAGGAGGACAAAATGCATTCAAGAGGCCACCACTAGCACAGCCAAAGGAACAGGACCCACTGCCCTGAAGGAAAATGGTGTGGATATATATGTCTGTGAGAGGGGAAAACATTGCAAGGAGGAGAGGTTTTACACATGTTGTGCAAAGGTGTGTACTTGCATTGATGAAACGTAAGGTTTTGAAGTCAGCCGAACAGTGCTGCTTTTTTTTTTTTTTTGAAATGCATCTTTTCTTCAAACCTTATTGAAAGTGGTGGAATAAAATGGGAGTGTAGAGGAGGATTGGAAAGGAGATGATTCACTTTGATGTCATCAGCATCATCACCACATCCGTTAGCTAAGGCTGACCTGTCATTTTTAAACAGGGCGAGTAAGAGATGAAGAGGCATACAATTTCCCGCTAATAAACAAGCCATCAATGAGCCAAGAGCATCAATAGCACAAATGGATTTCTGAGTTGCTACTGTATTCTAGCAACCAGACCTTTGCCTCCCACAAGTGTTTCCTCTCTCCCTAAACAAGTACATCCAGCAGCTGACTTATCAAATTGAACATTTCAGCATTAAAAAAAAATCCCCTGCCTTCCTCGGAAAGAAAAGGCAAAAAGAATCAAGTGAGGCTTATCTTCTTCCATTGCCCTTAAAGTAAATGGTCAACAAAAGTAATTAATTAATCAACTCAGCAGAACTTAACTAAGCCTCTTGTCCTGGACACCTCCCTCCCTACTCAACTCCAAGGCACTGACCACTACCTATGGGTCTACCCAACCCAAACAGTTCCTAGATTTAGAGACAGAACTCTGGAGCTTTTGTGGAACCAACTACATTTTGCTTTTGTTTTTTCCCCAAATCGACACCGCATGTTGTGAGGTGGGGGTAGTGGGGGGTAACGTCTGTTTCCATTTGAAACTGTCAAAATTAGCATGCAGTAATTAAAAATCACACCCTTTCTCTTAATAACCTAACCAGCATGATACAATCAGGTTGTGCCAACTCTTTAATCTAATTGACTAATTACAGATTTTAATTTAGTCAGTTACTGAACAACTGTTGACAATTTGTTTTCATTAGGGACAGACCAGGATAAATATTTAGGCTCCCCAATCACAGAGACTATAGCAAAAGAGCCTTGCCATGACCTCTTGGTTTACTGCTTTGAGGGTTTTGTCAATAACAAGTTTTTTAAAAAGGAGCAACTGCTTCCCAACAGCCATCCATTCGTGCAGCTCCTATGCAGTTCAAATAACTCTTACCTTAAGAACATGAGTTCATTTGGATGACAAATAGGGACCTGCTTCAAAGAGACAATCAAAGCTTTTAACGCAGCCCAATCTTATCCCAAGAACACAGATGAATGAGGGTATTTTAATAACGCATTTTTTATTCTTCCGTAGCAAAAGTCACTGCCACTGGTTTATCAACCAGGGATTATTATATGAATGAAAAGTGAATCAACCAAAGTTCATTTTTTAAGGATTTGAGTGTCTACCTTGGAATAATGGATCACAAGATTCGTCCTTTTCGTAAAAGAGCAAATTCTGTAGCTTCTTTCTCCAATAACATGGCTTGTGAAGAATATTCCTATACACATACACACATACACACACATACACACACACACACTCACCTGCATTGTTTCAGAAATATTTAACAAGGCATACTACAAGTCTTACGGGCGTATCTCTTCGGCTTTTTTTTTTTCAAAAAATAAATGTTGACGAAACCTTAAAAGACATTTTACCTTACAGCATCCTCTTCCTTGTGAAAAGGCAAGACTGCTTTTCCTCAATAAAATTAAACGTTAACAAATGATCTATATATACCACAGTTTGTACAGTAACCTGAAACTGTACAACACCCATTGCTAAACACAACCCTGTCTCTTAATCTTAATATCCGCTCACACAGGGAGGGGCTCCTCCTGGTGCCGTCCGCTAGGCAATGCCAGCGGGTGACACCTAGGAGTAGGTCCTTCTCTGTGATGGGCCCAACCCTCTGGAACGACCTCCCCCCTGATATTCGAACTACCACTGACCTCCGTTCCTTCCGTCAAAAGTTAAAGACTCACCTATTTCAATCAGCTGGCTTGGCACTTTCTTAGTTTTACCTCCCGGGGATTTATTTTAATTGGGTTTGGGGTTTTAATTGGGATGTTTTTAGGTATTTATTTCTTGTACAGTCTATCTCCCCCTCTAATGTATTTTAAATGTATTTTATTGTTATGTCTGTATTTTATGCACTGACTGTACACCGCCCCGAGTCCCTTTTTGGGAGAGGGGGCGGTTTAAAAATCTAAGAAATAAATAAATAAATAAATAAATAAATCTCTTCCCAAATCAGAATCTCAGAATCGACTGACTGATGGGAATTGTGAATGTTTCAATCTCCAAACACTCAGGAGCTACCCTATTTATTATTGTGAGTGACAGAAGATTCTTAAGACTTAAACCTATTGCAACCTTTTAGCACCGCCCTGAGTCCCTTTTGGGAGAGGGGGCGGTCTAGAAATACGAAATAAAGTAAAGTAAAGTAAAGCAGAAGCTTTGCATTTGTAAACTACTTTCAAATGGATTTCCTGCAGAAACACCATGACACCCAACTAAAACACTAGGCAAGATAGGAATTAAGAGTTTTACTTTCTTTTTAGAGTTCTACTCTGTGACTTTCTACTCCTTTACACATCCATGTAAGTGGAAAATACCTAAAGAACAGTAGATAAACTTCAATAGCTAGGAACAAACATATCACATTTAAATCAAAATCATATTAAACTAACTATTGTTTAGAACAGTGAGAGCTCAGCCCATAACTGAAACTGACACTTTGCGCAACATCTGTACAAAGCAGAAGAGGGAAACATACAGGCACTGGAAACACCAGAGTTAAACAAAGCTTGCATGGTAATACAATCCAACCATCCACATTGCTGTCGATTTTATAGCTTTCATTAGTCATACCAGATACTTCTGCCCTGAACACTTTATAAACTTTCAACCCCTGCATATGTGTTTACCCATCACCAGTAATATCCATTACTGTCCACTTGCTCTTGACATAATGAAAAACATTTTGAAATTTTAATAAAATAATAATAATAAAAGATCATAATTATTTATAGGCTGCTCTTCCCGGGAACTGTTACCAAGGAGTTCAAAGTATATTTAAGTATAGACATTAAAATACTACTACTACTACTACTACTAATAATAATAATAATAATAATAATAATAATAATAATAATAATAATAATAATAATAATGAAACTATAGGAAACTATAGGCCAATCACCTGTTTGCCAACAACATACAAGCTCCTTACTGGTATCATTGCAAACCAAATGTACAGATACTTTCCTGTAGAACAGAAAGGATGCTACAAAAATTCAAGAGGAACAAAGGACCAACTGCTGATTGACAAGCTAATCCTAAAGAATTCAAAGAAAAGACAAACCAAGCTGTTCATGGCTTAGATAGACTATAAGAAAGCATTTGATTCAGTTCCCCAAAGCTGGATCAAGAAATGCCTGAAAATCTATGGCATTAGCAGCAACATACAAAAATTCATGGAAACTTCAATGAACCTCTGGAAAACGAAGCTTATGGCTAATGGAGAAGAACTGGGTGAAGTTGAAATTAAACGAGGCATTTTCCAGGGTGATTCCCTTTCACCCTACTTTTTATACTCTCAACCATTTTGACAACCATTTTGAAGAAGGTGAACTGTGGATACGAACTTGCAAAGAAAGGACTGAAAATTTCACACATGGTGTACATGGATAATTTGAAGCTGTTTGGTAAAACAAAAGCTGTACCTAATTTATTAATTGAAAGCACAAAAGAATTTAGCCAAGACATTGGTATGCACTTTGGAATTGACAAAATGTGCAACAATGGCAACAAAGGCAGGCAAGGTCCTAGAAGATGATGGAATACAACTTGAGATAAAGGCAGTAAAACCAGAAGAAGGCTACAAGTACTTGGGGATTTTAGAGGCCTCTGACTTAATGCATAATAAAGTCAAGGAATTCACTCAGCCAAGTACATTCGATGAATTTGCAAGATATTAAAGTCCAAACTGAGTGGAGGAAACATCATAAAAGCCATAAATACCTGGGCAATACCTGTAATTCGATACTCTGCAAGAATAATTGACTGGACGAAGGTGGAGTTGGACAATTTGGACAGAAAAACAAGGAAGCTTATGACAATGAATCATGCTTTGCACCCTAAAAGTGATGTTGACCGATTGTATCTACCAAGAGCAGAGAGTGGTCGAGGACTCCTACAAATAAAGCAGACTGTGGAAGAAGAAAGACACAGCTTGAATGATTACATCCAGAAAAGTGAAGAACCAATGATTAAGGAAGTAAATAAAGGAGGCCTTTTGAAGACAACTAAGTTAAAAGCTGAATATAAGAAAGAAGTAATTGAGAAGCGAGCTGAAAATTGGAAAAGCAAAGCTATGCTAGCCAATACTTGAAAAGTATTGAAGGCAAAGCTGACCAAAAACTAACTTGGAACTGGTTAAGATCAGGAGTACTGAAAAAAGAAACAGAAGGCTTTATTTTGGCAGCTCAAGAACAAGCCTTAGCCACAAACTGCATGAAGGCAAAAATTCAACATGTTACCACCAACAGCAAATGTCGCCTCTGTAATGAGAAAGATGAGACAGTCGACCACATGATCAGGGGGTGCAGCAAAATTTCACAAATTGACTACTTACAATGCCATGACCGCATTGCTAAGATTATTCACTGGAAATTGTGCCAAAAGTTTGGATTTGAGTATAGCAAAAACCACTGGGACCATCAGGTTGAGAAGGTTTTAGAGAATGAGAAAGGCAAATCTTGTGGGACTTCAGAATCCAGACTGACAGGCACTTGGCCTACAACACACTTGACATAACAATAATTGAAAAGAAAAAAGTATGGTTCATTGACACTGCAATACCTGGTGATGCACGAATTGAAGATAAACAGCAAGAAAAAATAACAAAATACCGGGACTTGCAAATTGAGGTTGAGCGACTGTGGAAAAAGAAATCATGTGTTGTCCCAATTGTAATCAGAGCCCTTGGAGCAATACCTAAAGGGCTACCTCGCTATTTCAAAATTCTAAATTTACCTGACTTGAACATTCTGACTCTACAAAAAACCACACTACTTGGAACAACTTATAACCTCCAATGTTACCTTAACAGTTCCTAGGTCCTTGGTTAGGACTCGATCTGTTAGGCTACCAACCAGACCCAAAGGCTGTGAATCTCACCAAAGATTAATCACATTATTAGGGGGGTATTGCAAATCCGTCAAACTGTAGAAGAAGAAAAATGAAGTTTCAATGATTATGTGAACCAAAGTACAGAAAAATTGCTGCAGGCTGTGAAAACGGAGAACAGCATAAAAACAACAGAAACAAAGGCAGAATATAAGGAAAAGCAGCTGGATGACAGATTAAATAGATGGAAAACCAAAGCTTTGCATGGACAGCACTTGAAAAACATTGAAGGAAAATGTGATGACAACTTGACATGGACATGGCTTAAGATGGGAACTATCAAGAAAGAAACGGAGGTTTTAATACTGGCTGCTCAAGGTCAAGCACTACAAACTAATGCCATGAAAGCAAAGATACAAAAATCCACTGACAACCCAAACTGCCGACTTTGCAATAACAAAGTCGAAACTGTTTCACATTTAATATGTGAATGCAGCAAAATTGCACAAACTGATTACAAAGCTAGACATGACCGAGTTGCTAAATTAATCCACTGGTCACTATGTAAAAAATATGATTTACCTGTATCCAGAAAGTCATGGGAACATAAAGTGGAAAAAGTTATCGAAAATGAGAAAGTGAAGAACTTGTGGGACTTTCGAATACAAACGGATCATCATTTGGAGCACAACACGCCAGATAACACAGTTGTAGAGGGCCAAAGTGTACAGTTTATTGATATCACTGTTCCTAGAGATGCCAGAATCGAAGAAAAAGAACTAGAAAAAATAATGAAATATTGCGACCTGGCCATTGAAACTACACGGCTATGGATGAAGCATGTAACAGTGATACCCATTGTCATCGGGGCACTTGACACTATGTCCAAGAATTTTACAAGATACATCAACAAAATGCAGCTTCCTGCAATAACACCAGCAGAACTGCAAAAAACTGCACTACTTGGAACATCTTATATTTTAAGAAGGTACTTGGTTGATACCTAGGACGCTGGAAGCAAACTGTATCAACCATTAGCACCAGTCACTGGTATTTGTAATGCATTTTTGAACATTCAGTTGGCTGAGTTTCATGTTTAATGAATAAAGTATATAATAATTGTCAATAAAAAAGACAAAAAAGTCTGGATAGTGGATGTGGCAGTGCCTGGGGACAGCAGAATAGAAGAGAAAGAACTGGAGAAGATAAGAAAATACCAAGACCTACAAATAGAAATAGAACGACTATGGCAAAGGCAAGGGTAGTACCAATAGTAATAGGCGCCTTGGGTGCGGTCCCAAAATAACTGGGCACCACTTGAATACCGTAGGCATTGACAAATTTGCCATCAGTCAATTGCCTAAGGCGGCTTTTGTTGGAACTGCTTCCATCTTGCAACGATATCTGTAACACTATCAAACATCCAGATTTGCCGATCCCGGGTCTTTGGTAGGTAGGCAAAAATGTCAAACGCAGACTGAACATCTGGCTGACTGTGCGATGATTAATAATAATAAAAGAATAACTATAATATCAGTAAATAGACAGTAATAAAGAACTAGCTCTTCGCACAATACCAAAAGAAACAATGCAAATAAGTTGATTCGATACAAGAGCTCTGACTGGAATAAAACTTTACACAGATGTTAAAATATGCTATACTCAAGGTCAACTATATCCAAACAGCAACAAAGGCTTCTCCAAACACAGATTCACATCCTTACTCTTTACATACTCCTTATCAGCCTTTCCTGGACTTTTTTTGTTTTGTCCCTTTCTCCATCACTAATTTGGGGAGTTAAGTATATCAAGTCATTCAAGCCACCAACTTTGATTGTGTACTCAGCTGCTTACTACCTGTTTGAATGATATTAGAACATTAAGCCCCAAACTTGATCTTTCTTCAAGTACTGATTAACTAAGGTTGTAACCCTAATAAGCTCTGTGAACAGAGACTTACTTTTGAGTAAACAGGCATAAGAATGCACTAATTCTCTCCACAAATTATGTGAATAGAAGCAGTTTGGACAAGTGCATTCTGGTTTATTGTCAATATGGAATTGTCCAAACTAGAAAAAAGGGGGAAATATCATCTGAACAGGCCTAGTATTTAAGAATTCACAGTCTTATGCTTCAAACAGAAGTGCTTTATATGTATCTAGTTAGGTGGCTATCTTTGATATTTTTCCCCTTTCTTCCACCATCAGCACTTCTACCAACTAGAGCAGCGGTCCCCAACCTTTTTGGCTTTGCGGATCAGTGGTGGCAGCAGTGGGAGGGGGACGAGAGGGGGATGGTTTTGGGCAAGCAGTGGAAACGTGCACTTGCAGCTCCACTTGTGCAAGCGGCAGGTGCATGCAAGTGCGCTCATTCGCCACTTGTGCAGCCCAGGTATGAATGGGCCACGGCCCAATATCAATCTGGGGCCTGGGGGTTTGAGGCCCTGAACTAGAGCATCAGGGACATTCCATGGGGGTAGGGCAGCGTGTATGCTTATGTGTTTCGTCTGTCTACCAACCATCCCAAAAAGGAGAAGCACATAAATCTATTGCCCTACATATACCCAATTGTGGCTTTAAAATGTAGAAGAAAAGAAAATTAAAATCAGCAACAGTTCTTAAATACTTCTTTCACTTGTTTTAAACCATGATGTTAATTTCAATCAGATGTTTTTCATTAGGAATAACAAAGAACAGCTCACCATTCGCTTGCTTATTTATTTCATGCTCATTCCTAAGTTTTCTTTACAATATTTGTCAGCCAGGTCAAGTGGGTGTGAGAATTACCCTACAGATTATTATTATTGTTGTTGTTGCTGTTGTTATTATTAACATGTTCTCCACAGATAATATGCAATGTGGGAGTTAATATTCAGAAGACAGGTGGAAGAATTATCCAGCAACTGCCAAGGACATTAAGGCAAGCATTACACAAGATGTTTTAAAAGTCATGGCCCCAAGATCATAGATTCAGTCCACAAAATTTTATTGTCAAGTTTCCTTAGTAACATGTTTCAAGAATCACTCCGCTAACCTTCAGGGGAGTCCTAAGGAATTCATTATATCGAACAAAACTGAATTCTGGTCTAAATGAAAAACGTGCTACTGGGAATGCACACTGCAAAAAGTTTTTAAAAGTGTTGCAGTCTCCTTTATCTAAACTTTCATATATTTAAATGAAAGGAGAAACCCAGATCAGAAAGTGAAAATTTGAAACTGTAAACGGAAGCCCCAAACACCTTGCTATGAACTATCTTGTGTATCATAACGGAGTCATAAGAATGATCATCTCATTAGTCACAGTACCTTGAAGGTCAAGAAGTTGAGAAAAGAAAGGATCCTCTGATTTCAGGCTAAGTATGGCCAGTTTAAGCATGATGACACATTATCCAGATGTAGAAGGGGTTGTTTACCCCCTTAAAAATTGTAAGGTTGAAGGACAGGATCCACTTATTCCCACAGGGGTTCTTATTAAGCCATAAACAAGGTACAACATCCAACATAAAATAGTGGCATGACCATTTAGCATAGAAATTATGTTTTCCAAGCAGAAAGGCTATTTTAATTGCAAACCTTGCAACTGTTTATAAGAACCAAGTTTCGGTTTGCACCTTCTACACCCACATAGCAGCTGTACCAGGTTTAAAACTGAGCATTCATTTAAATCCTTTTCCACATTTTCCCCGTGTGCCGTTTTCTTTATTGGTAAAGTAGCTAGCACCCCTCACTCAACCAGATAAACATGGATATCATTCCGAGTTGAAAAAGGTACAAGCTCTTTGGTAGTGCTGAGAGGGGAACGGAAAACCATATCCATGCTTTAGCAAGGCAATGCTTGCTGCTGATAGGGGAGTTCAAAATCTATTGTTCCTGGTGTGGGAGGCTTTGCGCATACCTAGTTGCTGATATCTGCTCTTAGTAAATGGAATTAACGCAGGACTTGTTAATTGCCAGACTCTGGTACTATTTTCAACTGAAACTGAACTCCAGAGTTATGACAGCTATGAGAATCTGAAATGCATGTGTGTTTCATGTCATGGCGGGGGAAGAACCATTCTGAAGAATGTGATTCTTGTCACGTTCTTCTGGCAATTAAAGTTAAATCGTGTAGAAAAAAAATATTTATGTCACACCTACTGCTTTTGCATAACCGAGACAAGGAATTATTTATATTATAATTAACTTTTCTGATATAAAACATAGGGAGGAAGGGTTTTTAAAAAGGCAGTGATATCTAATTCCTTTTAAATGCTATTTTGCAGAGCCCAGCAGGCAGATTCCATTTCCAACCATCTCCCAATTTTTGTAACAGGCTCCTGCTTTAACACATTCTACAGTGTGTGTCAAAGAGGCCCCGATTTTCATTTATTTCAAAAAAATAAATAAATATCAAAAATAAAGATTTTAGAAATTCACCACATGCATCTTTAACAAGACACATACTGCTCAAAAGGCAGCTATTGTTGGAAACCTCTGCCTGCTATCCAGTGAAAATATCATCTGTTGATATCAGTTATGAATTTTTTGTACCGTCTCTCCAAAGTTCCACTCTGAGGAGCCTGTGCAGACAGAATAATGCCACAAAAAGTACGTAGCGACAGTCAACTAGATTTAAGTTCATTTTCTGTAGCTGGAGGCCAAAATCGACTAAATTGGTTCTAGTGATCAAGTTTTCTGCAATTCCCCATTCTGTGTATTAGCTATTTGACAGAAATTCACTGCGGTATTTAAACTGGCAGTCATCACAGCTAACTCAAATTGTATTGGCTTTCAGAGTGTTGAAACGGTGAACTGCAATCATCAATCGGCCAATTCCAAGATAACGTGGTGGTTGAAATTCCCTGTCATGCTGTACAATCCCTTTGTAGCTCACTAGCTCAGAAGATGCCCAACAAAACCGGCAACAGGAGTGTCTGGCAATGCTACCACAATGTAATACGAGTGTGCCCATGGAGGGGCTTTGCCCAGAAACAAGGTAAAGGCAACTGTGCCAAGAGTGGTTTAAAACTCCCAAGAGAGCACAGCATTTTCTTTTGGAAAACAAAAATACGGAATCACTGAAATTGAAAGCACATTTTGGATCCCACTTACCCATCCACCACCCACTGACAAATGTGCAAATCACAGATCACCGAAATACCACATTAAAAACACTAGAGGGTTTTTCCCCTCATCTGCACGCTACTGTAAGATGCTGAGATAAACGGACCTAAATATTAAAAAGGGGTGTATCACTGCAAACTTCAAATTGCCTTACATTTTAATAACTAACCAATGGGGGGGGTCCATATAACTTTATTAGAAATATTTTAATAAAGAAAGATAAAAACGAATAGAAACTAATAATTTAGAAGAAGGAAAAGAAAGAGGAAAAAAGACAAAGCCAAAAGTGCAGGGAGAGAAAGCATATAAAGAAATCGCTCCTTTACAACAGTTATACCTATACATATTTTTCCCCGTGATCTATTTTTTCTAATCATCAAAAAAAACATCAAAACTTTTTCTCTGTTTTGAAAAAAGTTTATGTGTTTTCGAAACATCAGAAGTAACCAACATATATATTGTCCCAAAAGTGCTTTTTCAAGAGGCAGCTGAACTTTCTGGTTTTTCTTTGAAGATGTTTCACTTCTCATCCAAACAGCTGAAAACGTTTCTTGGATGAGTGAAACGTCTTCAAAGAAAAACTACAAGGTCCAGTTGCCTCTTGAAAAAGCACCTTTGGGACAACCATGACTTGGATGACTGAGAATCGCCATAGACAAAAGACATGTTAAAAGTATTTTTTGTACAGTCACTAATTGTGCAATCGGGAACTTTTCTGGGTCTGATTCCAAGCTGTTGGAAGCATCCTAACTGAACAAGGGGGCACGGACTTCTTTGCATTACCATACTTTATCTTGTGATAACTGGATTTCTACCTGTAGGAAAACCTGTTCCCAGATTCTCCTGCCTGTATGTAGCGAGCAGATACAATGAAGTGCAAACTTTTTTTTTTAAAAAAAATATTGCTTTCCATTTTCAAGGAAAGAGTGAAAGAGGTTTTTCTCCAAAGCACAGTGATTTCGCATTCCTTTGATACGTGGTTTAGCTAGTGCTTTTTCTCACCGATGCTCCTTACGTCTCAATCAGAAAAATTCTTAAATCAGTACAGGTCAATGATCTGAGAGAACTCTTACGAACAAGACACGTGCATGCAAAAACCAACCTCAAGCTCATTGTTGGAAGGGCTTTTTAAAAAAAATTAAAAATGTTCTTTGGGGAAATTGCTTGTTGCTCCTGCTGCTTCTATTATCATATAGTTATACTGGGAAATGAAATGGAAGTGACACAGCATGCAAGTCCTGTTATAGAAGCCTCTAATGAAGCATGATTTCCCATTCTTTGAAGGATGTATTCCCCAGGCCTACTGATCTGGAGAGATTTGCTTCTTAAGCATTCAAGTAACCACACCTCAACTATAAACAATGGGAAAGAAGCATGCAAAGAAGAGAGGCCAGATTTTTTTCAATGCATCGCAATATGCTCAGAATCTCTCTACCTTTCGCATAGAAAGCATTAGGATTTCTCTCACTTGTTAAGCACGTTCTTTTTGTCTTCTGCCAGGTGATTCTCTTGATAAATAATCTCTAGCGTAGTAGAGAACTCTGCAAACACCTGAAAGATAAATCTTTACACTGGGAACCATGCCTCTGTTTAAAAGTAACTGAATAGCAATTAACCATTCATGGCTTTTGTCCATCATTCTGACAATCTATAATAGCTGTTTAGTTTGACCACATCCACATGCACAGCAAAACCTTTCCACCTGTGAAAATGTGGTGTTTTTTTAGAACATAAGCAGCAACAGCTGTTAACCCATCTTTCACATCACACATCCTTTCAAATTCCCACCTTCTGCCATTCCAAATCATGCAATCAACTCTTCTCTCATATGATTTAGAAACCTGAATGGCTCTCCATTCATTCAGTGATCATTCAGAAGGCCTATGCATAACACTTATTCTACCTATCACCTTATGGTGTTAAGGGTAAAGAGCATATGGGGAGAAAAAGATCCTAGCTACGTGTCAGGTCAATAAGTAATTACCTTATACAGGTAGTCCTCGACTTACAACAGTTCACTTAGTGACCAAAGTTACAATGGTGCTACAAATGGTGACTTATAATCGTTTTTCACACATACAACCATCGCAGCATCCCCATGGTCACATGATCAAAATTCAGATACGTGGCAACTGACTCATATTTATGACAGTTGCAGTGTCCCAGGAAGTCATGTGATCACTTTTTCTCACAAGCAAAGCCAATGGGGAAGCCAGGTTCACTTAACAACCATGTCACCAACTTAGCAATTGCAGTGCTTGTCACTTAACAACTGTGGCAAAACTCATTTAACAACAGAAATGTTGGGTTCCATTGTGGTTATATGTCAAGGACTACCTGTAATCCAAGATTCTGATTTGCCAGATATGGACAAGAACCATCCACAGTCAAAGCCTGATCCACCTTCCCTAGAAGAATAGCCTGGAATTGCAAATCTCATTTTGCTCCTCCCATTCACCAGAAACTACCTCTCCAAAACTAAAGGAATATTATTTCTGTAAAAGCAGACAATCCTGAAAGTAATTTACAGTACATGAAAACAAAGCTCCCTCAAATATATTAGCCTATTTGCTCTTTATATGTAGACACAGCAACTATAAACCATATGGCAAGGTTCTTAACATGCTCCTGTATTATGCCTTGCTTGAGAAAGTTTATGTATCAATGCACACACAGAGATAAACTTACACATCACTAAAGTCCTGTTGGTATATATAATGGCAAGCATGCTACATATTGCTTGTTGGAAAGTATTAATTCTAGAGAGTGGTAAAAACAACTTTACTGCTTGAAATGTCAATAACCAAAGCCAAGACAGTTAGGAAAACACATATTTAATCATCTATTTTGTGACCAAGAAGACTTTCAAAAACAAATAGTATAGTGAAAGGATGAGAACAGGAAACAAAGTCTTATAATAAACCTACAAAGGTAAAGTATTTAGAAGTGTTACGAAACTGTATTACACTGTGAATTTTAAAAACCTCGATGAGGATTGTATCTATTTGCTGTAAGCTTAAAGCAACATGTATTAAAGAAGTTTATGTGAATCATCTAATACACTCTGGCCTATTATTAGAATTATTACCAAGCTAAAAAAGATTAATTTCTCTAAATACAGTAAATCCTCAGACACTATTATAAGGCTGCCGCTAATGTAGCATTACTGAATTTTGCATGCCAGCGCTACAACTCTATATACCTTATGCCAGCCTTCCCCAACATTACGTTACACCAGGCACGCTGAGATAGTAATCGTCAAATTCCTAGCCAACGTGGCCATGGGCTGCAAATTCTGGAGCCACAGAACGCAAGAGGAGGAAAGACTCTCTTCAGTTTGTCTCCTATTATGTTTCCTACCACAACCACAATTAAATATTATATTAAGAAAATCCTTCTTCCCCTTTTGCTACGTCTTGTAACATCTTGACTGCTGGAAGAGTTGTGAGAACACAAAAGCTTGCATGCATTTGAGCGGTCATTTGAGGGGTCATAATAGAGAAACCCCCCCTATGCCCATGATGGCGAAACAATGGCACACAGAGCCTGTCATCTGGCACATGTGGCATTGCCCATTCCTCTTCCAGGTTTCTGGTGTGCATGCATGCACAATGATCAGCTGGCCTTCGTGCATGCGGCAGTGCCGGAAACTGAAAGAGCTGGTCTTTCTTTTTCCTGCAGGAGATGCACGCCATCACATGCGCATGCACAACAGTAACCGGAAGACTAGCTGGCTAGTGCGCATGCTGCAAACTGGAAGTTCATTTGGGGGAGGGGGGGCGCATGCGCCCTGGCCAGTTCTTCTTCTGGGTTGCGGTCCAGACAAGTGTGGGCCCCTTTTCATCACTCAGTGCCGAAAAGGTTCTCCATCACTGCCCTAAGGGAATACTGGCTTGTTTTTTTTTAAAGTAACCAAAAAGCAGGTTTTTTTTAAATTAAGTCATATTGCATATGGAATAGATTTTAATTCCAAAGTATCTACAATCAGCAGATGACCTTGAATAAAACCAGCAACCAAACTATTACGTTCCTAGTCCCTATAAAGAGCTAAAGGAAGAAATATTTCAAGCATATTAAAAATAATAATAATAAGCAGAAGTTAGGAAATAAAAGTGAGGTGGCCATAACTGAAGAGAAGAGGCCCAGTTCGTTTAATTCCAAAAGTAACACTAATCTTTTCTGCCTATCACACAAAGAACCAGTATTTATTCTAGGAGAGAACATTATTCCCCAAGATCTGTTCAGATTGAAGTCTCCTTCCTACTGCTTAGTACTTAACGCAACAGAGGCAACTATTTTAAGGCTGAACAAGTAAGGAAAAATCATGACAATAAGATCAGGTCTCAAGCAGATAAGGGGTTGCCCTCTATAGCAGGGATAAGCAACTATGGCCCTTGTACAACCTGTGGACTTCAACTCCCAGAATTCCTGAGCCATCTATACTGACTTAGGAATTCTGGGCATTGAAGTTCACGGGTTGTAAAGAGGCCATAGTTGCCACCCTGGTTCTATAGCAATAGCCCCTCTGCTCCAGAATCCCCCCCCCCAAGAATTACAGAACTGTAGTAAAGAACTTTGTCTTCTATTATTGATCAGAAACCTACTAAGCATCTTCTGTCATGCCGGTCAAAATTAGATGCACATTATATAACGGTAAAGGTTCCCCTCGCACATATGTGCTAGTCGTTCCTGACTCTAGGTGGCGGTGCTCATATCTGTTTCAAAGCGAAAGTGCCAGCGCTATTCAAAGATGTCTCCTTGGTCATGTGGCCGGCATGACTAAACGCTGAAGGGGCATGGAACGCTGTTACCTTCCCACCAAAGGTGGTTCCTATTTTTTTACTTGCATTTTTACATGCTTTCAAACTGCTAGGTTGGCAGGAGGACAAGTAACGGGAGCTCACTCCATTACGCAGTGCTAGGGATTCGAAACGCCGAAACGCCAACTTTCTGATCAACAAACTCAGCATCTTAGCCACTGTGTTCCTCACATTATATATTGGTTTACAAATCCACTAGTTTGTTCTGGCACTCTCAGACTGATTTCCCTCTTTCCACTACTTCCCATCCTTAGCGCGTATTGTCCTTTTTGTGAATCATTCTGGGTCCCGTGTCTTGCCTTTTGACAGGAGACAGTATTTCTCTAAACAGCAAGATAAATGTATCTAAATACATGTTTTAATCACTTTCTTCTTCCCTTCTCAGGAAATTGCTTTCAGGGAATTTCTCTCTGTGGGGGAGAAACATAGGTTGCAAACTGAAGCACATTTTTCAAAAGACTCCATCTGAGGGCTAAGTTGAGTGTCACTATTTATTTTAAAATAGGACCCTCCTGTTAATTAGAACATGTCATTGCAGTGCGCACACAATGAAAGCTACTGTTTCTGCATCAAAAAGTAACTTCTAAGACTATTCTCTGTTGAATACAACAGTCCCTCTAGGAACTCTGTCAGAAAAAAAAAGAGAAAATAAGATCCCAGGTTAAAGATCCATAATTTTTCCAAGAGATAATACAATATTCTCAAGGTAGGTGCATCAGGAAGGGTTAAATTAAACCTATCAAAGTGAATGGAACGGAGTTTTTCCCCCTCAAAGGGTATTTTTTGACTCTGAAAGCATACAAAAACTCATTGCATCTATGATCACTGTGGTTCCTGCAAGTTACTTTGAATAATCTGCAAGGTTTCTCCAACTTCAGCCGTGAAAGTTTACGAATTATACAGTTCTTTCCGAGAAGCCCTTTCTTGGTGAGTTAGAGGGAGAAAGAACCATAGGGTTAAGGAAATTCTATGGATGTCACTAGAGATTGCAAAGCAGTTTCTGCAGGAGTCCTCATTTATAGGTAAAGGTTCCCATCACACATATGCGCTAGTCATTCCCGACTCTAGGGGGTGGTACTCATCTCCGTTTCAAAGCCGAAGAGCCAGTACTGTCCAAGAAGTCGTCTCCGTGGTCATGTGGCCCGCATGACTAAATGCCGAAGGAGCCCGGAATGCTGTTACCTTCCCACCATAGGGGGTTCCTATTTTTCTACTTGCATTTTTACATGCTTTCAAATTGCTAGGTTGGCAGAAGCTGGGACAAGTAACGGGAACTCACTCAGTTATGCAGCACTACGGATTCGAACCGCCGAACTGCTGATCTTTCTGATTGACAAGCTCAGCGTCTTAGCCACTGAGCGACCGCGTCCCTAATTTATAACTCAGTCACAAAAGGGACTAAAACTAGTGAGTCCGCCTTCCAAGTATGTGCCACTTTTTAAATGAAACTATTGTCAACTATGTTGCCAAACTCAATTCCTCCTACAATCCTCAATTTCTTGAACTGCATCACAGATAGCCCTTGACTTATAACAGTTCATTTAGTGACAGTTCAAAGTTAGGACAGCACTGGAAAAAAGTGACTTATGATCATTTTTCACACTTGCGACCATCTCAGTATCCCCTCAGGTCACTTGATTTACATTTGTATGCTTGATAACTGACTCACATTTATGACGGTTACAGTGTCCTAGGGTCATTCCGGCATCATGTGATCCCCTTTTGCAACCTCCTGACAAGCAAAGTCACTGAACAACTGTATTACTAATTTAACAACTGCAGTGATTCACTCAACAAACATCACAAGAAAAGTCATAAAATGGGGCTAAACTTGCTTAACGAACCTCTCACTTAGCAACATAAATTTTGAGCTCAATTGTATCTGTAAGTAGATGACTATCTGTATTCAACTTATTAAACACGCTGATGAATCCTTTTTAATTTTTTCTTTCTCTTTGAAACCTAGCTCTTAACCACTTGGACATGTTCATGGGAACAATATTCTGCCATTAAAGGTAATCCAGAGACCAACATATCAGATGACGTCAAAAGTTTATCTGGGACAGTTCATTTGGAAGAATGTCCCATGGCACGGGATAATCATACTGTGTTGTCCTCCTTGAGCTATGAGAGCATGTTGCTCTAGACAAGTTCACTTTCTGGATCTCCAGTCCACTCACAAATACCAATTATTTAATTCCAGGTAAGAAACCATGTACGGCTTCAGATGACAACAGAGCGAGAAAACCAAGGAATGCCTCTTAGGAGCACCATCTGAATGCGTCACCTAAGTCTCTTGAAAATTTCCTTTTGCAGCTAGTTTGTAGTCATCCCCACAGCTATTAAAAATTAAAGAAATAATGAAGTCTGCATTGCAGTCTTAAGGGAAAGGGGGGGGGAATCTTCACATGGCAATCTGGAACAGAAGCTATTGGCTCTCTCCTGAGGCTGAAATTCTATGCATCCATTGCGAGGGATGGCCCCACTTAACACAATAGGATTCACTTAGGGATAAAAAACACACAGGATTACACTGCACAGCAGCATTCTGATAAATTCTTAAATACTCACAGAGAGGTTTTTTTTAAATCTTTCCAAAGAAAGAAGCATACCACATTCAAATGCAGGCCTCTATGTCAAAAGTTTGCACCTTAAAGTTCCTCATCTCCTTCCCTCTCCTTATCCTCCGTGCTCCTAGGAGGACACATGACTCTGTAAACAGATCAATATGCTCCACCTTCAAGAAAAGCCACTGAACTGGATTCACATAACTGTGACTTTATAAAACAATATTCAAACTCCATCGGAATGGCAGAGGTAACACCCTTTTCTCTCCGGATCTAGTTGCATTTGCTTTGGAACAACTTCAGCGATCGAAGTTTATTAAACGAGGGATAACTCTTTTTTTTTTTACTCACGTAATCATGAAAGGCTTTTGCTTCGCTTGAGTGTTCACAAGTATCTCGCCTTTCAGGAGCTGCACAGTAAAGGTCCCAAAATACACTATAAAAAGAAACGAAGAAAGAACTAGTTGTTAATACTTATACAGTATACATCCCTTAGACATATAGTGGTTTATCCAAATGAGCCTGTGGTTCAGGAACAATAGCACTTCTCAACCTTGTTCAATCTTTACTCAAGGAGCAGTGAACACAGCACTTTAGTTCCACTTGAGACTTTTACCTTCAACAACAGAGACACAAGATGCCTATTTACATACACAAGTTTTTAATGTACAGTAAAGAAGGTTCCCACTTCAGCAGCCTATCAACTCTGTTTCAATGGTTCCTTTTGTAAAGCTTTCCTTCTCCCTTCCCCCAATATTAAAAAAAGTTAGGTTCCCTGTGTCTGTTTAACCATACTGCTGTATTTCCCATTGCTGTCAATTCATTGCAGAAGTTTTATATATGGAACTATTGAATGTTCGTTTCAATCACCCTCTTGCTGAAAATAAAGGATGGGCCAATTCAAGTTGTCATATAACTTTATTAAATCTGAACATGTCCCACTCCACATCTGCAACTGTCTCCTAAACTGGATTGCAATCCCTTACAGCTGTTTCTATTTGACTTTAAAGGCCATGCATTCAATACAACATTGATTCCTCTTCTGTCTTGAAACAGGCACATGTAAACATTGTCAATATAAAGACCCCCGCCCACATAATGAAATTCAGAATGCATCCACTATATAAAACATGCTCTAATATGAACTAGCACTAAGCAACTCAGGTTTACATACTCAGTTATTCATTAAACTCACATGGCTCCTTATTATTTCTCAGCCTAACCTATCTCAAATTTATCAAAGGGGCAGAGGGAGGAAAGGAAAACCAGGTATGCCATCTGGAGGTCCTTGAAAGAAAGGTGGGTTATAGACATAACTTTGGCCTTCCAGCAAATAAGTCAGAAAATGCCCTGAGTACTCCAGTGTTATTGTCCTTCATGTACGAAAGATTTCATGTGCTAAGACTTTATTTTCTACTCCACTATCCCCAATAGTTGAGTGCATTAAACAATGATCTGCAAGAAAGCCAAATAGGAAACAAATTCAGAAACAGTCCCAAGAGCATCAACCTGTGGCAACTGACAGCCCTGTCTCTTGCCCCCCAAAATGTTTAAGTTACACACCAGAAGGAGGAGAACCTCATGAAATTTTGCTATTCCTGTTCCCCAGCAGGCCACATTTTATCTTTATGTATCATGCAAATTCAGAAAACGGGACAAATTCCATAACCATAGATAACTATGCAAAAAAGTAGTCTGTGAACTGAATTAATGTGGCCCTATGACACCTTACATTCCATCATTCAGAGCATCAACAGAAAACTGGATTATGGAAGCAACATGTGTCCTTCAAATGTTTACCATTCCTAGAAGTGAACTTCAGGTGCTATCCTCATAACCAAGTATATTTTGGTAGCAGCACCAACATACAGATGAATAACTATATTAATCTAATAACTTAACTACAATAGATGAAAGGAACTCTTCCTGGAATCAACAGGATTTACATTCAAGAAAGAAGATCTACACCAGGGGGTTAGAAATATTTCTATTGCTCAGCATCATGCTACAAGTTGCATAACTGCTTCAAGTCATGCTGAACTTGTCCACTATACTCAATCATACATATATACACACAAAAGGCTATCTCACTGTTGAATAATTTAGGAACATGTTTTAAGGGAAATTGGCAACACATCTCAAACTTCAAAAAAATGGAGCTGATAACCTAGACACCAAATTTCCTTTTCCAATTAAATGTTCTGAAAAGGTATCATCTACAAAATACTAGCCCCCAATGAAAAGCTAAGAACAATGCATTTTATATCCATAAATATTCCACATGTTTTTGTTACAGCAGCACCACGAAATAACCTTTTGACAAGAAACCTTCATTTATTTATTGTGTGTGTTTGTGTGTGTGTTTGTTTGTTTGCTTGTACAACATGACTTCAAGTTTGGAAGATACAAGACATTCCCAAAAAACCTACAATTTTGTTCCCAAAATTCTCTTCAATACTTTTTCAAGTAACTTCTACCTAGACTGAAGAGACAAGCTTACAACCAGAGTTATGTGTTTGGATTAAGACAATGTAAAGGCAAACCCAACCGTTTGCTTGGGATCATCTTCCCTCCCCAACACTTCCAATTAGTTAAATAAAGAACTTTTAACACAGAAGTAAAAGAAGCAACACTCACCACCACCATGAATGTAGAAACCCAGGAGGTTCTCCTAGTGTGATGTTTTTTTCCCATCGGATCTGTGAACGGCCAAGGATAAAAAAGAGGGTTTGGGGGTCACAGACCTGAAGAAAAAGATGCCACTTTCTTCCACTCCTTCGGCTCCCCTCCCCACCTTCCTGAAAGAGCCTCTGAGGCTAACTAGCAATAAATGGCAAAAGGTGATAAAAAATTCAAAATGGAGGCCACTGTGCCTGCTTTCTGAAAACAAAGGCTATCTTGGGGGGGGGAGGGGGGAGGGAAAGGGGTCAAAAGTAAACAAAGTCACTCACCTCTGATAAAAAGGTCTGTGCCGATTTCTGTGCTCCTACGTGCAGCAAGTATTCGTAGACATACAAAGCTAACCTGTTAAAAGACAGGATTTTTTAAAATAAAAAAGTAGCTGGGGGAGGAGGGGGAGAGAAGGGAAAGTCGCTTGGAAGGAGGTGGAAATTAAGCCAGAGGAGGACTTTGTGAGAGGGTATCCCCCCCTTCACACCGAGCCCCCCCCTTGGCTTCAGAAGGGAACGAACCCCGCTTTCAGCCGCGGCAGTGAAGGCGCAGCACTTCCTGACCTGCCTCTAGCGCGCCCCATCCCGCTCAAAGAGAAGTTTGAGAGTCGCTCACTGCAGGGCACACAACACAACTTCGCTGGGCGCATCCTCTCCAAAAGGCAGCCCGGCATCCAGCGTCCCGCACCGCCTCCCCCCTCCCCCCCCCCGTTTAAACAAGTCGGTGGCGGAGTGGAAGGCGGCCTTTTCTTCATCGGCTCGTGGAAGAATTTTGGGGATGCGAGCTCTATCCCAGTGGAGTTTCTCGCCCGACCCCCCCCCCCGTCTCATCCCCCCCCCAGGCGCCGCTGCCCACCCCGCGCCTAAACCCTCCGCTTTTGCCAAACTTGGAAACTCTAGAAGCAAGGTAGCACGCGAAGGCGGGCCGAGGAGAAGACAACCGAACGCGCCTTGTCTGGACAAAGCCTTTCACCCTTCCACTGGCAACAGACGGACAGCCACGCCAGACAAAAGGACGATGCGAGCTTGCATGCTTTCCTCCATCATGTTTTTTTTTTACACCCGCCGCCCTTTGCTTGGAGACCCGTTGCCTGAATCGCGGAAGGCGTAGATCCCCCCGCCGAGGAGACTCTTCACCTCCTCCTCCTCCCCCCCGCCCCATCTCATCCTCCATGCTCTTCCCTTCCAGATGCCCCAACTCCCCACAAGACAATAAAGGCACGAGAAGAACGCCCGCCCGAAGAAGCCGCGTCTAGTTCCCCGAGGTTCCCTCCGCTGCCTCGGCGCTTACTTTTCCCGAGCCTGGCCATCCGAGGGCACCGCCGAGCCTTTGCCTTTAGCGAACATGGTCCGCAGTAAGAAAGAGGCGAAACTAAAGCTGCCGCTGCTGCTGCCGCCGCCGCTGCCTGAATTGCTCCGATGCTTTCCCGTCTCCCGAACCTCGCGCCTTTCCTCGGCTGGAGCCGGCCCGGGTTCCGCTGCGGCCGCACCGCTCGTCCTGCTTGCAGCTGTCAAAGCCCCGGCCGCGACCCCATCGCCCTGCCCCTGTCCTCGGCTCCTGCTCCTTTCCCAGCTGCTCCTACCGCTGCCGCCACCGCGGCTGCCCCCGGCTCAACCGAACTTGGCTACACTAGAGATAGAACGCGGCGGGCGTCAACGTTCCACAATGGATACATTCCCCGGCCAATCGGCGGTCTGCGGGGGGAAGGGCTGCTCCGCCCTCCAATAGAAACTTTTAAGGTGGCACCAAGGGAGATGCTGCCAGCCAGCGCTAAGCAAACGGAGGCATCCTTGGGCTGCTTCCTAAAGGACCCTCCCGGCGGGGAGGGGGCCCTCGCCACTGCCACCGCTCCTCCTCCTCCTCCTTCTGCCTAGGGGCTGAGCTGGGACCTCGCTGCCTTTCTTACCCGGCTCTCTCTCCTCTACCCAGGTACCCTCCCCTAATCCCAGCCTGTTCTCCAGACGCTCTTTTTGCATCCCTCCCGATTCACCTTTCCCCCCCCCCCCTGTCCGCTTTCCAGCCTCTCGATCCGTCTTCTCAACCCGCATGCCGCTCTCCCCGGCCCCAGCTCGCATTTGCCCTAACTGCAGCTGCCTTCCTCCCTCGCTCTATCCCCTCGATGCTCACCTTCCCCCTTCGACCGGGCTGCCCTCCCTTTCGCCCTCCCGCTTTCCACTTTCTCTCCCTTCGTTGCCTTCCACATGGTTGTGCTCAGCGCGGCCCAGGCAAAGCTGCCATGCTCGAGCCTCTTTTCAACCACCGCCGGGTTGCTCCTCGGCGGAACCACCGAGCGCCTCCAGGAGAGCGGCAGTGGGCGCATCGAATCCCTCCCCCCCTCCCCATCTTATTCAGAAATCCCGGTCCGTTCAGTGGGGGCTCATCTCCCAGGAAACGTCTCTTTTGGAGATGCGGCCGAAATCTTTCTAGACAACATTGAATGTTTGGGAAAGGGGCCTCGTGGTAGCCCTCTCGCCATGTATTGATTTTATTGCAGCCTGGTCGGAAGAGAATCCTGCGGAACTCAACGGGACTTAATTCTGAATAAAAATAATAATAATGGGAATGTGCTGTTTTATTTCTCTCTTCTCCCCACCGCAGCTCGTTTGGTTTTCCCAAGCTGGGTTTTTTTTTTTTTTTGCTTCTACGACCGGGGGGGGGGAGGAGAGCGCAATCTTGTCTTCCTGAAATCGTTAAGCGACAATGTGACCACGCTAACCATAAACTTAAGCCAAAATGCCTCCAAACGGAATCAGCTCCATCAATTCCCCCTTTTTTTGTTGCTTGCTTGGTTTATTGTTTTTGCCGGGGAGGGGAAAAATCGATAAAGGATGGATCCTTGGCATTTCTTCAAATAATAATACATTTTGGAGGCCTTTAAATATGCGGCTTATAAATCATACAACCTCCGAGATGAATGTGCCAAGGGCTATGCCTGCACCCAGGAAGGGCGCCTTGGCTCCTTGTCACAATAACTCACCGTTTCTCTCCCTCCCACCCACCCCCCTTGATGAAGTATAGGCGCCTGTTTGCAGTTCTTCCCCCCCTTCCCCGAAACCTAAAGTCAGACCCTTTTAAGAACTGGGAGAATTTTCTCCCTGGCCTCTCACTCTGTCCCCTCTTCCCCCGTCGGTATCTTTCTCTTTAAATGTGATATAACCCCTTTGCTACTGTCCCTTTAAAAAAGACAAGCTGAAAAAGCTGTGTAAGAGCTGATTGGTTGCCTGTTTGGATACATCCTTAGGGGGGACTAGAAACTGTTCGCCTAGGTTGATTTTTTTTTTAAACTGTGCTGTTCCAATAAACAAGTAACGCCCCTCCCCCTTACATGCCTATCACCAAACAATTAAAGGCTAGGTCAGTGTCCTGGGGAAAAAAACAGTGGAAGAAGGAAAACTCAGCCCCAGAGTTAATATAAACTACAAGAACACACACGCCCATTAAAGTTCAGCGATATTGTTCACAGAGGCGTATTTTTTTTTAAAAAAAGAATTTCCTAAATGTATCAAAAAACCTTCCAGAGGTCTGTAAATGTATCTACAGAAGGAGGTTTTATGTAGGGTTGGATTTTTTTTTAAAGCCCCTTTTCTCCCAGCCTCTCCGTCGTCGTCCCCCCCCCCATCAGTCTCCTAAGAAAATGATACAGCCCGAAGCTTTGTCGTCGCCTTGATTTAATCTATACCATGCATGGTTGCTTGAGGCTTCTAGCGAAACGGAAAGGAAAGCCCAAAAAGCTGCAGTCAGTCTGTTGTAAAAAGTAGCAAGTTTGAAATAAGATTTCTTTCCCCCCGGTAGGTGGCATGGAATACATAGAAGGGGTAAAGGCATTCTTTTCAGAGCTTTTAAAATTGTTTCCAGCCATTTAAAAAAAAGCGGTGTGTGCCAACAATAATTAAATTAGTTTAGCCTCTTGTTACTTTAAAAGTCGGAAAGAATAGCCATCGTATTGCTCAAGCCAAATCCCTTTACTTTCCTTTTGAGAGGGGAAAATTATGATTAACCTATAGATCTGTTTATAGTATTGAATTAGTACAACGTGGCTGGATAAAACACAGATGCAAACTAAGGTTTATTTGCCCAGTGTGTGTATTATGCCTAGGTTGCGGGATGACTGTTATTGCTTTGTTCACATTTTAAAAAAAACAGTTAAAATTGCCCCTTGAAAAACTGTTTGAAATAAAGTGGGAGCCTTGTCATATTCTGAAATCTATAGAGCTGGGCGGTAAAAGTAATAATGATGAACTTCTCATAGTCAAAAGCTTTGTGCTACCCAGAATGCAGCACAGTTTATTGTAAGATAAACTTCTCAAGATAGTTTACTTCGTCATAGTAAAAGAGGGGGAAATGATTGGCTGCTTGTCCAGTATTCTTTATATCGCCATTACTTTAGTTGTAACAACTCCTACTTACATACTAATCCAGAAGGATCATTTGGTCTAATCAACACACCAAACAGTGGTGGATACTGGACTGGCCAAGTGATGGTTTACTTAACATGCATTATGGGTTAAGCCAACATCCAAACAATAAAACATGTTTTATAGTCTTCATATAGCACATTATACCAACAAACCACATGGCTTATCGGTCTGTGTTAAATCAGTGGGGAAACATGGCATGGCATATCTTCTTAAAGAAAAATACAGCATCTTGTCCAGAAGTGATGTCCTTTGGCCTTTTATTTAGGCAAGGGACCTCCAAACCTGGCAGCTTTCAGATTTGTGCATTTCAATTCCCAGAATTCCCCTGGCTGGAATTCTCCTGGCTGGGGAATTCTGGGAGTTGAAGTCCACAAGTCTTGTTTGGAAATCATTAATTTAGGCCATTCTCTGCAGGGTAAAAGATCGAGATAATTGATCCTATTATTCATATTCTGTTGTTGTTTTTAACACATTGTTTTTCAATGCTAGCCTCTTTAAAACTCCATAAATAATTATAAACACTACACATGGTTATGTGAGGACAGTTATTATTATACAGGTACATTTATAAAGAGATGATCTCATCCCCTCTCTCAGTACAATGTAACTAGCTGTATTCAAAGAGCATCCAAAAATGCCCTGTAGGATGAGGCCAAAATCTGACCAACCTATGTTGAGAGAACGGCCGTTGGATCCTCTATGCTATGGAAAAAATGGGCTTCCTCCCTCTCAAATTCCTAGCAATGAATTATGACAACACTGGAATCATGAGGACTGATGAGGCTGGCTGTCTTTTCTAGGGATGTGCCTAATCTGCTTGTAAAGTCAAACAAGTTAATGTTTATTACATTTGTGCAATCCATACTTAATGTATGTACTGGGTGAAATACGTCCTACATTTCCCTGCTTTCAGCTTTATTGGGGCTTAACCTGGCAAGAAAGAAAGAGCATTCAGTACTTTTCATATTCCCATTTTCTTAAAACATTAAGCTCCTGCTTTCTATCATAGTGATTGACCAAAACGGCATAATTTCGTTCAAAAAACTGGCCTCTGAGAATCATAGGAACAAAACAGATGAGGTCACTGGATTGGGTTTTACCACTTTGGAGAGTTTGGGTTTCTTTTGTGGGAGACCGGTATCTAGAGGTATTCTAAGTGTATGTAAAACTTGAGTAGATGGCTATGTTCAGCTCATAGATTTCCCACTTCTGGCATATGGTAATTTTACTGGGAGAGCAATTTTATTGAGAGGACTATTTTGGCAGGCTATACTTGCAGAAGGAATCTCAGTGTACATATAGTTGCCATGATATAAAAAATAAGTTGAGACTCTAGAAAGAATACACAGAACAACAACAAAAAAAGGATTAGGGGACTGGAGGCTAAAACATATGAAGAAAAGTTGCAGGAATTGGGTATATCTAATTTAATAAAAAGAAGGGCTAGGGGTGACATGATAGCAGTGTTCCAATATCTAAGGGGCTGCCACAAAAGAAGCAACTCCAACTTATTCTCCAAAGCACCAGAAGGCAAGACAGGAAACAATGGCTGGAAACTAACTAAGGAGAGAAGCAACCAGGGGTGAAATGCTATCAATTCGGGCCAGTTCACGAACCGGTAGTAAAAAAATGCTTTGGTTTGCAGAACCAGTAGTAAAAAATACTTTAAAAAGAAAAAAAAGGTCTGACGATTGCATGTTGCACAGCTGATCTTCAGAACTTTTTTTTAACTTTTAAGCATGTTTTTTTACTATAGGTTCTCCAGAAACGTGGGGGGGGGGGTTTGCTAAGAAAGAAAGAAAGAAAGAAAGAAAGAAAGAAAGAAAGAAAGAAAGAAAGAAAGAAAGAAAGAAAGAAAGAAAGAAAGAAAGAAACAGAGAAAGAAAGGGAGGGAGGGAAAAAGGAGAGGAAGGAAGGACTATAAACTTGGCACTAGACACAGCTTCAGAGGATAATCCAGGGCTGGAAGGGAGGTCATCTAGTCTAACCCTGCTCCAGCAGGACATTGTTAAAGTGAGTTTCTGTCTTTTAATTCCCCAGTTATATGACTACACAGCTATGCCCACCCAGTCACATGACCCTCCCATCAAGCCACGCCCATAGAACCAGTAGTAAAAAAAATAGATTTCACCACTGGGAGCAACCTAGAAGTAAGGAGAAATTTCCTGACGGAGAGAACAATTAATCAGTGGGACAACTTGCCTCCAGAAGTTGTGACTGCTCCAACACTTGAAGTTTTAAAGTAGAGATTGGAAAACCATTTGTCTGAAATGGATAGGGCTTCCTGCCTGAGCAGGGAGTTGGACAAGATCCCTTTCAAGGTCCCTTTCAACTCTATTATTTTGTTATCTGTTACATAATGGTATATGGGAATGACATTGAGAGACAGGAGGAAATGTTGCAGACTAAGCAACAGTCAGATAAGAGGCAGCTGGGTTATAGAAGGTATGGGACCTGGCAACCTTCTCAGAAGGGACCTTCCCTAGTTTCTTGGACTGTAACGGTGAAGGGCAAGAGAGGTCTTTTCAGATTTGCAAGATTCTGTTAATGTAACGTTCTAGTAGAGCTAGCATTCCTGGGTTTGCTTCTTGTTCAAACTATCTCACAAGGCTGACAGAGTAGTTAACAAGGCAATGCAGTAGTGGCATTTAGAATTAGCCTTTCTCATCTTATTGTAGGAAGTTAGCACCCACCCCTCTCCTAGAAAAATGAAATTTCCTGGGAAATATTGAAAAGGCAGAATATTATGTTTCCTTGGATCAGAAATGGAGAAACAAGTTTTAAGGTAAGAAACAGACTCGCTTTAATAGCCCCCACCTTTGTCAATGGGCCATAAAAAATGCCTGAGCCAGTCTATTCTACATAACAAATATCTCCCCGCTTCAGCTCCAGGATGATGGGATTAAGGCATGATAATATTAGCCCCTTACCCATCTCACCACATGGCATCTGGGAACTCAATCAAGCTTGGTATTCAAAAGGCAGACAACCTACAAAGATAGCTAAGATCCTTCACCACTGGGAGTCGGACAACCAATCAGAACACATTTCTTACACAGGAACATGAAACAGAGAGGTGGGGCCAAACAGAGAGTATAAAAAACCCAGGAACTCTCAGCAAGCCCCTTTTTCCCTCCTTTCTTCTTCACCCAACACCTGGAAGCATGTGTTCTCCCTTTTCTGCTCAGGAGCTCAAGCCATGTGGTCCTGTCCACCATTAAACCATCTTTCCAAGCAGCCTCCATGTTTCCAGTGTCTTTTTCCCCACTTGGAACTGAACCCAAAAGGATGTTTCTTCCAACATTATAAACTTGGAGAGAGAAAATATTCAATGATTGCTGCCTGTGTCTTCATTTGCAGCAGTATCTCAGGGTTCAGTTGGGAGTAACAGATATGATATTTTTAGCATTACCCTGAAAAGAGGGAGCTGAAGTCGATTTTTTTTTTTGCTTTGTCCCAAATAATCAGAAAATAAAAAAAACTAATTGGGGCAATCTTTGTATCTTTTCTGGTGCTAAGTTGCCCACTCCTCCCACCTAACCCCACCACCCATCCTGCAACGGAGTCTCTGAAATACAAGCAAGCCATAAACAATCGGTGGCAGCTCCATCCAGCTTTACTCTGAATTATGAGCCCTGAGAACAACATCCCCACATTAGAAATGTGCATGTTGAAATACAAAGGAAAGGTCTTATCAGGACAAATCAGCATTAATGACAACTTCAAAATCCCTTTGCCACTTTGTCTGCTTTCCTGGCAGGTTTTTGGCCCGGCACTCTTTTCTTTGTGGTGCGGTGCTGCATTAGAGCCAGAAAAAGAAGCCCTTCTTGGTGACATCAGCCTGTAAGGAGGATTAAAGGGATGGGCCAAATTCAGCTTTCTGAGCTCACTGCAAGGAGAACCAAGTGGATACACATGATCGGCTGGGAAAGAGCCAGTCTCTGCTTTTGACAGAAATAGCTTCTCAAAATGGAAAGAGGAACAGCCAAAGGCAGGAATGTGTCTTTCGGACTGTGATATTGGCAGATCTGTGTCCAGCTTTCTGCAAGTTCTCCTTATTAAATAGGATGGATGGGTTTCAGCTCTCAAGGAGATCAGAAACTTGATCTTGTCCTGCCCGGTTCCATTTAAAATCCCCTTCAAGCTCTCTGAAGAGACTCCTCCTCCATCATCCAACATAAGGGCTGGAAAAACAGAACAGGTAGAACAAGCTCCCAGAGTCACTGCTTGCAACAGGAGAATTAAACAGGAGAATCTGGTGTGTCCCACCCACTCCAGTAGGTCTTGCCCAGATACAGTCTTCCTTTTTATTCCTTGAGAAGAGGAATGGAAATACGTTAATAATTTGGAAGGAGGGGCTGAAAGGGCAATTTGATTAAAATGCAGGCCCCTGTCCTATTCAGGCTTTCAGGGGAGTTGTCAGTCGTCAAGCTGATTAGAATATTTTTGGAATTGCCTTGCACCGAAAGGCATTGCAATCCTTTACCTGCTAAATGGCCACCTACTTAAATACAGCATAGTATTTTGTCGGACTTTTAAATATGAAAAATAAATAAAAATATATTTTAATAAGCATGTGTAGAACCAGCTCCTGCCCACCTAAGCAGTTCGAAAGCATGCAAATGCAAGTAGATTAATACGTACCACTTTGGTGGGAATATATGCATTTTGTGCATGTATAACCACGCTTGTCAGATGTTACGTCTTTTCTATCCTGCTCTACAGAGTAGAGAGTTGGTCTGACAGAAAACCACTCGAAGAAACTAGAAGCATTATGTGGATTTACATATGGCTGTTATGTATAAGCTGGGTTGACAAAATCACAAATAAGCCACCTGGGAAAGGAAAGGGAAATCATCAAAGCCATTAAAAAGCGAAAGTTTGAATATGTTGGGCATGTGATGCGACACCCGGAAAAATACAGCACCCTTCACTTAATCCTCCAGGGAAAGTTGAAGGCAAACGAGGTCCAGGCAGGAGAAGAACATCATGGCTTCAAAACCTAAGGAACTGGTTTGGACAAAACTCATGGGGCTGTTGACAAAAATAGGATTGCCAACATGATTGCTAATGTCCGATGATGGATATGGCACAAGAAGAATAGCCCCGCAGGCCACATGATCACAGAAAATGTCATTGGACAATGCTGGATCCATCGGCCAAGAAACAGAGATGAGCACCGTGCCTTAGAATTGGTCTCCAATGATGGAGCACCCACAACTTGTAAAGGCAAGCTATTCCATTTGTTGATTGCTCTCACCATTAGGAATTTTTTCCTTAATTCTAGGTTTCCTCTTTTTGGTTAGATTCCATCCATTGTTTCTTATCTTGCCTTTTGGTGCTTTGGAAAATAGTTTGATCCCCTCACCTTTCTAGGAGCCTCTCAAACATTGGAACCCTGCTTTCTTATCTCCCCTAGTTCTTCTTTTCATTAGACTAGACATACTCAATTCCTGTAACCATTCTCCCTATGTTTTAGCTTCCAGTTCCCTAATCATTCTTATTGCTCTTCTTTGAACTCTTTCCAGAATCTCAATCTCTTTTTTTATATTGTGACCAGAACCGGATGCAATATTCCAAGTGTGATATTCACTATGATCTTGTAGAGGTACTAGAACTTCATTTGACCTTGATTCTATCCCTCTATTAATGCAGTCTAGGATTGCGTTGGCTTTTTTGACTGCCGCCACACACTGTTTGCTCCTATTCAAGTGATTGTCCATTAGGACTCCAAAATCCCTCTCACAGTTACTAACATTAAACCAAGTTTCACCTACTCTGTAGCTATGCAGTTTGTTCTTGAAAAAAAGTGTAAAACCTTACTTTTATCTATGTTGAATTTCATTTTGTTAGATAGGGTCAGGTGTTTAAGTCTGTCAAGATCTTTTTGGGTCTTGATCTTTGGATCAGTGCTAAAGGTTGAACACGGTACAAAAGCTTGCTTTGTTTAGCCATTGGGTAAACCATTATTTGGATGGCTTCACAAGCCACAGCCATGTTTTTCAAATTACAGGTAGTCCTTGATTAACTACATTTTTGTTTCTATGCAGGAAAGCTGTTATGCTTTGCCCCATTTTATGACATGTCTTGCCACAGTTGTTAAGTAAATCACTGCCGTTGTTAAATTAATAACATGGCTGTTAAGTGAATTTGGATTTCCCATTGACTTTGCTTATCAGAAAATAACAAAGGGATGAGGTGCTAGGGGCCCAAAGGGAGGGACCATTAAAATATAAAGATAAAGAAATTACCATCCTTAAGTAAATTCCGAAAAAAAATAAGGGAAAAAAGGAGGAAGTATTCCTCCTTATCAAAGAAATTATACAATAAAGGAGTTTGGTTTAGATGGTTATTGCCAGAGGGAATGTTGATTTTTTGGGAGGGAAACAGAATTAGAATTAATACAGTGGAGGAGGCTGAAGCCTTCATTAAAAAACATAGTTCTCTTCTAGAGGACGAAAATAGGGGAGGTGGTGAAAAAGGTAGTAATGTGCAAGTTATGAAGGGGGGGCTGTGGCTCCATCTGGGGACAGGGAGGAGGGAGCAATATCGAAAAGGCTCAGGTCACAAAAATAAATGTATTTGAAATACTATGATAATTGTTGATATACTAGAAAGTGGCAAAGAAAGAGATGATTGAACATATGGTTGATATAATGTAAAACAAGATTCTGTTTATGCTTATCTTTTATACGTTGTTTTTAACATTGTAAAAATTGTGAGATTTGGGGGGATTTCTACCACTAGCATGGGAGCTGCCAAAATTTTCTTTGTACCCTTTTTACCTTTCCCTATAAATGTTCAAAAACCAATAAAATTCTTTTAAAAAAATAAATAACAAAATGTGATCACATGACCCCACTATATTGCAACCATCATAAATATGAATCAGTTGTCAAGTGTGAATCACTTGTGAATCAGAGGTCGTATTCAGCCAGTTCTCTCTGGTTCAAGCGAACCAGTAGCAGCAGCTGTGGGAGGCTCCGCCCACCTACCCCGACGTAATGAGTGAGCACTGTGCATGACAGACATTTGCAAACCAGTAGAAGGTAAGTGAATCCCACCCCTGGTCTGAATTTTGATCATGTGACCATGGGGATGCCTCAATGGTCATAAGTATGAAAACTTACAATACAATAGTAGAATTGTAAGGGACCTTGGAGGTCTTCTAGTCTAATCCCTTGCCTAGGCAGGAAACCCTATACCAGCGATGGCAAACCTTTTTTGGCTCGCGTGCCACAAGTGGGGGGAGCAAAGGGGGGTCGTGTGTGGGCGTGCCGCACCCTAATGCAATGCGCGACCCCCCAGTGCGCATGCAGGCACAACGCGTGACCCCCCCCATTTTTACATGCTTTCTTCGCCCTCCCCAGGCTCCAGAGGCTTTATAGGAGCCCAGGGAGGGCGAAAAGAGCCTCCCCCGCCCCCCGGAGGCCCTTTGGAGGCTTCAGGGACTGTCCGGAGGCTTCCCTGAAGCCTTTGGAACGCTTAAAATGACCCTCCGACTTCCGGTTTGATCGGAGGGTCATTTTAAGCGCTCCAAAGGTGTCAGGGAAGCCACCGGACGGTCCCTGAAGCCTTCGGAACGCTTAAAACCACTCTCCGAGCAAACCAGAAGTGACTTCTGGTTTGCTCGGAGGGTCGTTTTAAGCGCTCCGAAGGCATCAAGGAAGCCTCCGGACGGTCCCTGAAGCCTCCGGAGGGCCTCTGGGGGGACGGGGAGGCTCTTTTCGCCCTCCCCAGGCTCCTATAAAGCCTCTGGAGCCTGGGGAGGGTGAAAAATGGCTTTTAAAAAGGTGAACTCAGCTGGCCAGCGCGCACATGCCGCTGGCCAGCTGACAGGGCAGTGCCTCGCGTGCCCTGACAAATGGCTACGTGTGCCACCTGTGGCACGCGTGCCATAGGTTCGCCATCACTGCCCTATACCATTTCAGACAAATGGCTATTCAACATCTTCTTAAAGACTTCCAGTGTTGGGGTATTCACAACTTCTGGAGGCAAGCTGTTCCACTGATTAATCGTTCTAACTGTCAGGAAGGTGCTTCTCTCCTTGATTAGTTTCTTCCCATTGCTTCTTGTTCTACACTCAGGTGCCTTGGAGAATAGTTTGACTCCCGCTTTTTTGTGGCAGCCCCTGAGATATTGGAACACTGTTATTATGTCTCCCCTAGTCCTTCTTTTCATTAAACTATACATCCCCAGTTCCTGCAACCGTTCTTCATATGTTTTAGTCTCCAATCCCCTAATCATCTTTGTTGCTCTTCTCTGCACTCTTTCTAGAGTCTCCACATCTTTTTTACATCGTAGCGACCAAAACTGAATGTAATATTCCAAGTGTGGCCTTACCAAGGCATTATAAAGTGGTATTAACACTTCACGTGATCTTGATTCTATGCCTCTGTTTATGTAGCCTAGAACTGTGTTGGCTTTTTTGGCAGCTGCTGCACACTGCTGGTTGATATTTAACTGGTTGCCCACTAGGACTCCAAGATCCCTCTCACAGTTACTACTATTGAGCAAGATACCACATATACTGTATCTGTACATTTCGTTTTTCTTGCCTAAATGTAGAAACTTACTCTTTTCACCATTGAATTTCATTTTATTAGATAATGCCCAATGTTCAAGTTTGTCAAGATCCTTCTGTATCTTAAGCCTATCTTCTGGAGTGTTAGCTATTCCTGCCAGCTTGGTGTCATCTGCAAATTTGATGAGTTCCCCATTTATTTCCTCATCCAAATCATTGATGAAGATGTTGAAGAGTGCTGGGCCTAAAACAGAGCCTTGGGGTACTCCACTGCAGTGACGTGCAGTCAGGTGAGGCAGGGGAGGCATAGCCTCACCACTGTCATCATGAAAAGAAAAAAAATGTAAAAGGAAAAAGGCGACAGCTGAGGTCAGGCTGAGCTAGTTGCTGCCTCACCGTGGATGACTCTGCTTAGCCGTTTAAAAAAGCCTCTAAAAAAGCGCCCTCTACCATGAGGCAGGAGAACTGCGTGCCTCACCTAGTCTGACTTTTTAGGCGTTTTATGATCACTCGAGCAGAGTTAAGCGAGGGTTAAAAGCCTAAAAATTCCTGACGTAGATGAGGCACGCAGTTCTCCTGCCTCATAGTAGAGGCCGCTCGTTTGGGCGGGGCTTCTTCAGAGGACCCGAAGCAAGAGCCGAGTTGAAATCCTCTCTGAAACTGCTGGAAAAGGTACATGTGGGCCAGAGGGAGGGGGAGGAATTCAAACTTCATCCTCCTGGTGCGGGGCTTTGGGCAAAGGCTGGAGGGAAGGACTCTGGCTCGCTTGTGCTCTCCCTGGGGTGTAGTTTGATTGCAGGCAGAGCTACGTTGCCTTTTCAAACCTTTAATCAGTGAAGCTGGGCTGGATCCTTCCGGGGCTGGGGGAAAGTGTGTGTGCTCCAGTATGGCTCTTTCACTGGCTTCCTGCCTTCTCCTGTGGTTTCCTCGCTGGTGCTCTTCTCTCCAATCCAACTTTGTGTGTGTGTGTGTGTTTGTTTGTTTAACTTAACTTTAACTTTATTCAATTTCTAGACCGCCCCTCTCTCAGAAGAGACTCGGGAGAGAGACTTTGAGAGAGAGTGAGTGAGAGAGAGGGAAGGGGGTAGGAGAGATAGTCCAATCCAACTTTTCTGTGTGTGTGTGTGTATGTGTGTGTGTTTGAGAGAGGGGGGAGGGAGGGAGAGAGGGAGGAAGGAGGGGAAGGGAGAAGAAAAAGAAAGAAGTAAACTTCTTTCGCAAAGGAGAAAAACAAATGCTGTCGCTTTAAATCGGAACTGAGCATGCCTGGCTGTGGAGTTCTGGGAGTTGAAGTCCACAAGTCTAAAAAAATTTGAAACCCCCCCTGTGTCAGTGCCTCACCAGCCATAAACCTCACCACACATCACTACTCCACTGCATACTTCCCTCCATGTAGATGCAGTTCTATTGTGTACTACACGTTGAGTGCGGTTGGTCAGCCAGTTACGAATCCATCTGGTGGTGATGCTATCTAACCCACATTCTTCTACTTTATCTAGTAGTAGGTTATGGTCTACCTTATCAAATGCCTTACTGAAGTCCAAGTAAACTATATCAACAGTATTCCTCTGGTCACTAATTTTGTCACTTTGTCAAAGAATGCAATAAGATTAGTCTGGCATGATCTGTTTTTGACGAACACAACTTGGCTTTTGGCTATTACTTTGTTTACTTCTAGATGTTCGCTAATTTGTTGCTTGATTATCTTTTCCAGTATTGAGGTCAGGCTGATAGGTCTATAGTTTCCTGGATCTATTTTTCCCCCTTTTTTAAAGATGGGAACCACATCAGCTCTTTTCCAGTCCTCTGGCAGTTCCCTGGTGCTCCAGGATCTCTGAAAGATATAGTTCAGTGGTTCTAAGATCTCGTCTGCCAGTTCCTTCAGAACCCTGGGGTGAAATCAATCCGGTCTTGGTGATTTGAACTCGTCTAGGGTAGACAGGTGCTCACTTACCATTTTCTTCCCTATTTCAACTTTTGTTCCTAATCTGATTTTTGTGGTGCTGTTTTTGATTGGTTGGACTGTTTTATCTCTTTGTGTAAAGACAGATGCAAAAAACGAGTTAAATAGTTCTGCTTTCTCCCTGTTGCTTGTCACCTTCTTACCAATTGTTTCCTTAACTTTTTTCTTGTTTTTAACATCCGTGGTTTTGGGGTGGGATACCATCTGTACGCTGATGATACACAGCTGTACATTTCCACCCCAAATCACCCCAACGAGGCCATCGAAGTGATGTCCCGGTGTTTGGAAGCCGTACGGGTCTGGATGGGAGACAACAGACTCAGACTCAACCCCTCCAAGACGGAGTGGCTGTGGCTACCGGCCTCCCGGTTCAACCAGTGCATTCCATCGCTGGCCATTGGGGGCGAGCAACTGGCCCCTGTGGAGTGGGTGCGCAATTTGGGCGTCCTCCTAGATGCCCGGCTGTCTATGGATGACCATGTGGCAGCCGTGGCGAGGGGGGCGTTCCACCAGGTTCACCTGGTGTGCCAATTGTGCCCCCTATTGGACCGGGATGCCCTCCGCACAGTCACTCACACGCTGGTGACATCTCGCCTGGACTACTGTAATGCTCTCTACATGGGGCTCCCCTTGAGATGCACCCGGAGACTGCAACTGGTCCAGAATGCGGCCGCGCGGGCAATCATGGGGAGAACAAGGTTCTCCCATATAACACACCTCCTGCGCGAGCTGCACTGGCTCCCTGTGGTCTACCGGGTGCGCTTCAAGGTGTTGGTTACCATCTTCAAAGCGCTCCATGGCACAGGACCTAGCTATCTGCGGGATCGCATCCTGCCCCATACATCCCTGCGGCCAATTCGCTCTCACAGAGAGGGACTCCTCCGGGTGCTGTCCACCAGGCAGTGTCAGAGGGCGGTGCCCAGGAGTAGGGCCTTCTCTGTGATGGGCCCAGCCCTCTGGAATGACCTCCCCCCAGATATCAGGACAACGACCGATCTCCGCTCCTTCCGCACGAAACTCAAGACCCACCTGTTCCAACTAGCCAGCCTGGCTTAACTAGAACCTTCTAACCTCCCTGGCAATTTTAATATTTTAATATTTTAAACGTAAATTTTGGGGTTTTTAAATTGTTTTAACTGTTTTAATTTATTGCTATTTATTTTAACCTAGTGGCTTTCACTTGTATTTGATTGTTAAATATTGATGTCACCTCCTCCATGCCACACTTGTATTTTTGATTTAATTGTATGTCGCCCCGAGTCCCTTTGCGGAGAGGGGGCGACTGATAAATCGAAACAAACAAACAAACAAACAAACAAATAAATAAATAAACAAACAAACATGTTGGAAGAAGCTTTTTTTGTTATTTTTTACATTTGTAGCAAGCCTTTCTTCATTGTGAGCCTTAGCTTTCCTCACTTCATCTTTACAGGCTCAGGCTATTTGCTGATATTCTGCCTTAGTTATGTCCCCCTCTTTCCACTTTTTATACTTATCTTTTTTGTCTTTCAATTTGTCAGAGAGTTCTTTATGCAGCCAGGCTGGTTTCTTTTGGGAGCTGTTATTTTTCTTCTTCATTGGTATTGTGCTAGACTGGGCTTTTGTAATCTCATTTTTCAAAATTTCCCAAGCTTCTTGAGTTGTTTTCCCTTTGAGGATTCTCATCCATGGAATTCTTCCCAAGCTCTCTCACTACGTTTATTGAAATTAGCTCTCTTAAAGTCCAAGACTCTAGTTTGACATTGTTCTACTACTTGTGTTTGCATAATGTTGAATTCCAATATTGCATGGTCACTTGCCCCCAGGGTTTCTGTGGCTTCAACACCTTCTATCATTTCCTCTCTGTAAGTGAGAATTAAGTCCAATATGGCTGATCCCCTTGTTCCCTTCTCTACTTTTTGGGAAACAAAGTTGTCTGCTAGGTTCGTTAGAAACCTGTTGGAACTTGTCATAAGTCAATTTTTTTCAGTACTGTTGTGACTTTGAATGGTTACTAAATGAACTGTGTAAGTTGAGCACTACCTGTACACAGATTGGCTTTACAGCCAAAATCAGACAAAGCACAGTGGAGTTTAGCATGTGGAGCCACATTTTGAAGAATTGCAGTGTTCAGAATCTCAGTTACCCATTATGCTACAGCGATTGCTTTTCATGAGGTGGAAAAATCTTACCTGAACATATACACTGGAAGTTTATCAAAATCCTTTGCTTTTTGCTAGAGAGAAAAAAAAACATACTGTCCTTTTAAAACAAAGAGCAAAAATTGCTGGATGACAGGCTGGAAAGTCTGGGTTTTAAAATCCCCACATCCCCGAGCAATTCCAATTCTGCTTGGAATTTCCAGAAAATTTTTTTTTTAAAACAAAGCCAGCAAAAGCCGAATGAAAATAACAACAATCCTACCTTCAGGTATAAGGGACTGTTAGTGAGATAGACAGAGTTAAATGGCTGGTTAGCATTTTGCTCAAGTTACGTATTTTTCGGAGTATAAGACGCATCTTTTTTCCTCAAAAAAGAGGCTGAAAATCTGAGTGCGTCTTATGCACTTAATACAGCATTTTTTGCCTCCTGAAACCCTAACCCTTCACCGAAATGGCTGTGCATACCCTTATGGAGGCTTTCAGATAACTCCTGGGGGCTGGCGAGGGCAGAAATGAGCAATAAAGGGCTTTTTTGCCCCCCAAGCCCCCAGCAGCACTCTATAAGCCTCCATAAGGCTATGCATGCAATTTTTTTGACCAAAAATGGGCATTTTTGTGAAAAACAGGCAGTCTTTTGCTCATTTTTGGGCCCCCAGCCCCCAGGAGCACTCTGCAAGCCCCCCCCCAGTGCTATTCATGCCTTTTTTTGAAGAAAAAAAACAGCCCCGTTTTCATGAAAAATGGGCCGTTTGGGGAGGTTTGCAAAGTGCAAAAACTTTCCCTTTTGGAAAGCTCTTTAACTGATTGATGAGAATTACATTGATCAAGTGCTGTGCCAGCAGAAACCCCTACCTATCTACTGTATTTCTCTCTCTCTCTATCCCCCTATCTACCTACCTACCTACACATTCTCTCTCTACCTACCTTCCTACTGTATTTCTCTATCTCGCTCTATTTCTCTCTCTCTATCCTACTACCTACCTACCTACACACTCTCTCCCTACCTACCTACTGTATTTCTCTCTCTCTCTATTTCTCTCTATCCCTTTATCTACCTACCTACCTACCTACCTACCTACCTACCTACCCTCTCTCCCTACCTATCTACTGTATTTCTCTCTCTCTATTTCTCTCTATAACTTTATCTATCTACCTACCTACTCTCTCTCCCTACCTATCTACTGTATTTCTCTCTCTCTCTATTTCTCTCTCTCTATCCCTCTACCTACCAACCTACCTACTCTCTCTCTCCCCACCTATCTACTGTATTTCTCTCTCTCTTTCTATTTCTCTCTCTATCCCTCTACCTACCTACCTACCTACCTACACACACACACACACACTCTATTTCTCTCTCTCTCTTTCTATCCCTTTATCTACATACCTAACTACTGTCTCTCTCCCTACCTACCTACTGTATTTCTCTCTCTTTCTCTCCCTGTCTATCCCTCTATCTACCTACCTACTTTTTTTAAAAAAATTGCCTCTTCAAAATCTTGGTGCGTCTTATACTCTGGTGCGTCTTATACTCCGAAAAATATGGCATTCTTTATTTTCCATATACTAGTTAATTTTTTTATTGTCTTTTTTTTAATTAAGAATTTTTTTTATTTTAATTGAACATAAACACACAAAAAAAGAATCATCCTTCAATACATCTTGTAGAAAGCGTGTCGATTGGTTACAAATAACTTTTGTGCATTTCTTCCATAAACATTACTTGTAGTTCATCATAGATTATACACTTTAAATTAAAAATCTTTATATATCTTACCATCAATATATCACAATTCTCATTTGACTACAATTATTTGAACGTGCTTCTGCCTGAATTTATTCATACTTAAAAACACAACCACATGCCCTTGTTAGCTATTTCAAAAACCCTCCAATAACGTTACAATTTTATGACATATTCTGAGTAAAAAATCAATTAGTAAAGTTTCTAAGCTTTTTTTTCGCTGTTTAGAATATTATATCCAAGTTGCTTTTACCAATACCAGAGCATGTATATATTATTAAACAATATCCATTAACATTTCCTTGTTCTTATTATAATTAGCTAAAAGTCCTTTACTATTTATATCCCAAATCCTCTCATCACTCCCCCCAAAAATTAGAATAAAACATTGCACCTTTATAACAAAACCTAAATAGAAGTTTGTTGGTAAAATTTATAGGTCTTTTTCCCAGGTCACAATTTGCAATCTATATCCAGATTTCTTTTACTAGTTTAACAGTATATAATTAATATATATATATATATATATATATATATATATATATATATATATATATATATATATATATATATATATATATATATATATATATATATATATATATATATAATTAAGTTGTATCCATTATCATTCCATTATTGTTAATTATAGTTATTTAATTGTTAACGAATAAACATTTAATAACAATCTAAAACAATCTAAAAATTACTAAATTCCTACTTATTGCTCAACCAAGATTAATTAATTTTTTATTATGAACTTTCATTGTCAACCTGTGTCTTTCCAATAACAAAACAGTCTTGTCTCTCTTGCCAGTTGTGGTGTCAGTCTTCTTTTTATCTCCTTTATAAGGTTTTTATACATTTCTCTCTGCACTTTGTTGCTTAAAGGATCTCTCAGGTAGTCTTGTTGCCCTCCAATTGTTTTTAAAATTAGTTTGTTTTTGGTTATCAATCATGCTTCTGAAAGAGTTTCTTTTCCTAAATCCATCATCATTACCCTTTTTTCCTCTTCTGTATCTTGAAATCTGGGGTAGAATTCCAATTCGTCGAAGTCCCTCTTCCATGTTCCCTTCATTCCACTTTCACCCACATTTGCTCCATTAATAAAATCATCAGTTGTTTTGTTTTTATCTTCTATATCTTCATTCTCCCCTTTAATTTCTGGGGCTCTAGCCCCTTCATCTTTTGATGTGAGAAATACTAGTTTTTCCAACTTCTTCTCAATTCTCCCATATCCTTCCAATAAATTTAGAATTCCAGCCAAAATATTTTGAAATTTTAAAGTTTCCTCCTCTGAATATTGATCCATGTTTCCAAAGAAAAGAAAAGAAAAGAAAAGAAAAACTAATAGCCACTGCCACTCTAGTCTTCCAAGCCTCTTTTATTTTTTAATTTTAGGTTGATTTAGGCACAAAGTTTTTTTTGTGCTTTTCAAAAGAGAAGGGTTCTATTTTATTTTGTTTTCCCCCCTTTCTCTCCCCTGCCAAAATAGTTCTCATAGGCACCTGTAAAAACAATTTGTGCCTTTGGCTCTTTATCAGTTTGTATAAACAATTTACAAACCCTTCTGCTACAAAGCCAGTGAAAACAAAGAGAAAAAAAATGAGAGATACATTGTTTCAAAAACTCCAGCTTTCGACTTCCGAGTGGCTAGTTGCTATTTTCCACTTTCACTATCTCAGACTTAAATGAAATAAAGTTCTTTAATAAAATTTAATAACAAGTAATAGAAAGGGTTGTTAAAGAAGGTTTTAGTCCAGAAATCAAAAAATAAAGTAACAAAGAACAGAGGAGAAAAAAAAGGTTGATCCATTCACTTTAAGAGAAGAAACGAACCATGTTACGAACATTTCAATCCACATAATATAGCTACAAAGAAAAAAGGCTTTCCAATGCAATCCAGTGTTAATTAATTTCGCAGCTTAATTCTTGCTTGAGGATCTGATTTAGCTTTTTTTTTTTAAAAAAAAAAGGTTTCTTTGGGCAGTTTTTCCAAAATAGTAAAAAAGTTTCACCAGATGGACTCACTTTCTCTTTTCACTTCCTTCCGGAGCATCCCAACTTCATCAGCCTGGGGGCTGCCTGTTTACCGCTGGCTTGAAGACCTTCCCTTGGGTCAGTCAGGGACTTTGCGATGTCCCTGAGACCAGCAAGGCTTTGTCTTCCTGGTCACTGTCTCTACAAGACGGTTTAGGTCCAGCTGGACCATCCAGCAACAAAAGTGTCAATGGCAGTCTCGGAGTGTCGAGACCGCACGTTGTGACATCGCGACGTGGCTCCTCCTTCTCCAAAATATTTTTATTGTCTTTGATGTTTATTATCTCCATGCAAGCTCAGTCATTGTACAGTATTGCACCTGTGAAACCTCTCACCTGGTGTTTTGCCCCAAGCTTATATTTTCTTTTATAGCCTTTTATGGGAGATACCTTCAAGTTCCTGGTGGTGATTTTAGCAGCATTTTTTTTAAAAAAAATTCTCCCACCATTAACTGTTTCTATGTGTGACTACTTAATATTTAAAAAGAATTATTTATATTATGATATTTTGTTTTCTAAGTAAATCCTGATTTTAATTATACCGTGAGATATTAATTTAACTTCTATTGGTTTTCTGATTCACATATATGAAAATTATAAAAGCCCCAAAGGTGGTGCTACAGAATTCATTTCATTTTTATCATCCTTTCCTCCCCTTCTCTTAGCTAGTAAAGATAGGGTGTGTGCGGGTCTTACCTCTCACACACACCAGGATTAAGTGGGTGGGTGTGAAGAAAAAGGTCTCCATCACAGCAGTGGTAAATTCCTACGAGTTCAGACCAGTTCAGCTGAACTGGGAGTGGTTTTGCAGCCTGGGTTGCTGGAACCGGCAGCGACCCAGGCCTGCCATGCTCCCAAACTAGTTTTCCTACAATGCCACCGTCTCGATTTTGGTTCTGCACATGCCCAGAACAATTATCATTGCACAAATTTAATTTTTTCCCATTTTTTAATGTTTTGTGCATTCACAGACCTATTTGTGTGCAAATGCACACATGGAAAATTGCGGGTGCAATGAACCGGCAGTAACCCATCCCTGCCTCACAGGTAGTGACAACAGGAGCTACCAAGTAGGTTAACCCGGGGGGGATTTCTGTAAGGGAAGGCTGAAACATCCCACTTTGTAAAGGTAAGTGGGAATGACCTTGGGATGGGGCAGGAGAGAAATGCTGCCTAGAGAAAGATCAGATAAGAGAGGCTGCATATTGGGCAGAGAAAGAGATTCACAGAAGAGCCTCCCTAACTTCTCAAGCTATAAGAGACAGAGGGAGATTGGTACTATCAAACTTGCAAGACTATTAATATAGACATACAATAAAGTAGAAGAGTTCATCTGTTTCTGTATTATTACAGATTGGGAAGGGACCTTGGCGATCTTCTAGTCCAACTCCCTGCTCAGGCAAGAAGCCCTATACCATTTCAGACAAATGGTTACCCAACATCTTCTTAAAAACCTCCAGTGTTGGAGCATTCACAACTTCTGGTGGCAAGTTGTCCTGCTGATCAATTGTTCTAACTATCAGGAAATTTCTTCTTGGTTCTAGGTTGTTTCTCTCCTTGATTAGTTTCCATCCATTGCTTCTTGTCCTGCCCTCAGGTGCTTTGGAGAATAGGTTGACTCCCTCTTCTTTGTGGCAGCCCCTGAGACATTGGAACATTGCTATCATGTCACCTTTAGTCTTGATACCTACCTGGCCTACGATGGCTGACACACCTTCATCCTGAAGTCTTTGCTACAAATGATGAAAACATCTAGCTTTCATATAGGATATTGCTGTTTGTGCCTAAAACACACAATCAACTTTCTTTCTTTCTTTCTTTCTTTCTTTCTTTCTTTCTTTCTTTCTTTCTTTCTTTCTTTCTCTTTCTTTCTTTCTCTTTCTCTTTCTTTCTCTTTCTTTCTTTCTTTTTCTCTCTTTCTTTTTGTTCTCACCTTCTCTCTCTCTCTCTTTTCTATAAACTTTTTCTAGCAAATGTATGAAGTGACTTCACATGCACATTATTTTTATGTTTAGATTTACTTTACCTCCAGGTTTGAAATGACAAGTTAGGGTTGAGGCTGAGTGCTCCTCTATGCTATTAATATACTATAATATGCTATTAAGGAGTGGGAAGATATTTTGGCCTGTTGAGCCAACAGAAGGCACTTTAAAGAACAATATTTCAGCTCTTGAGGATGTTATACTAAAGGCCAAGGCAACCAGCACAAGCACCTCAGTGGTACCCATAAACCTATTGAGTTCTATTGGGAATCCAGTCCCAATAAGATTTCAAAATAATGGAGCTGAAATCCCAAGATGATGAGAATAGCAATAGCACTTAGATTTATATACCACTTAACAGTGCTTTACAGCTTTGTCTAGAGTCAGCATATTGTCTCCAACAATCTGGATCCTCATTTTACTGATCTCAGAAGGATGGAAGGTTGGGTCAACCTTGAGCCGGTGAGACTCGAACTGCCGAATTGTCAGCAATCAGCAGAATTAGCTTGCAATACTGCATTCTAACGACTGTGCCACCATGACTCAGTGAAGAAGAAGAAACAATGGAAGAATTAGATGACAACTTTTGACAAAAGGGGACTAGAGCAAGTGGAATGGTGAATCAGAATAGAAATGGAATCAATAGAAAGATGAAAGAGGTGGCAAGTGGAATGAAAATAAAAAAGCCTGCTTATCACTTAGAGATGCTGAAGCATATCATGTTTTTTTACAGCAAGGATTCCATCGTTCTGCTGGAAAAGCACAGGTTATGCAATCAGAAGGGTGAAAACCCTTTGTACAAAAGAAAACTTGGACGCAGTGGTCCTCAGCTAGATTTATTGCAACCATACTTGCCTACCAGAACATGGTGAAGGATGTGTTGACTGTTGAGTGCAGCCTTTCAGCTGGTCTCTATTGAGTTTTCAACCCAAAATTCATAAACTTCTGGCAATCCTATCTGAGGATTTTGGGAGATGATTTGAAAACCTGGAGGCAGTAGGTTGGGGAGGCAATAACCTTAGTATATTTCCGACAACGTTAAGAAACCTTTTTCAGTTTTGTAATGCAGAAAGCAAGTATGTATTGGCAAAGCTTGGAGTTGAAGTTACTTCTCTGGATATTATGTATATTTCATGTAAGGTAAAGATAAAAGTTCCCCTTGCACATATGTGCATTCCCGACTCTAGGGGGTGGTGCTCATCTCCGTTTCAAAGCTAAAGAGCCAGCACTGTCGAAAGACATCTCCATGGTCATGTGGCTGGCATGATTAAATTCCGAAGGCACACGGAACACTGTTACCTTCCCACCAAAGGTGGTTCCTATTTTTTCTACTTGCATTTTTACATGTTTTCAAACTGCTAGGTTGGCAGAAGTTGGGACAAGTAACGGGAGCTCACTCCATTACATGGCACTAGAGACTTGAACTGCCAAACTGCCAACCTTTCTGATCAACAAACGAATTCTTTATTTTTTTAACTAACTCATTGAAACTACAAAATCTCATCTCATTTCAAGCAGTATATGCCAAATGTTGTTAATTCAATTCCTTCCTAATAGCTTGGATTGGTGCCATTAAGAAAAGCATTTGGTGCAAAGTCCAGGATTTGGTAAGAGAAGGAGCGGCCAGGACAGCCCGTTCTTAAGAGATTAAATCCAGAGGCTCAAATTATGTAACTGGAGAAGTCTATACATTGCATTAAACACTACTTATTCAAGACTTTTTTAATGGTTTGGGAGCTGGGAGAATGATGGGCCATGCAGTCCCCCAAGGGTATCATTAATAATTTGGGTTGCCCTCAGAAGACAAAGAGTTGTCCAAGGCACAGTCTTGTGAAGTTATCTGGACTGAGTTCAGTTCTGTGAGTCCCAAGGAAGTAGATAAGGCCCTTCAATCTGTCAATTTGGCCATCAGTTTGAACTTCACCCTTCCTGTTAAGGTGGCTTAGGAGATGACTTAAGTCCATATCAGTGGTGGGTTGCAGGCGGTACGCCCCGGTACGAGCATACCAGAACCTGCCAGGAGCACCCAATACCATTCCGGTATGGTGCTCCGGAGGGCCCACCCACTCGCCCAAGGTCCTTACCGGTCTTTTAAGTCTTCAGCGCTTCCGTGCACGTGCATAGCGCATACAGCGTCTGTGTGCCACTTTGCTGAGCAGTTGGAGCATTGCAGAGGCTCGCGGAGGTGCTAAGACACATGCACGTGTGTGCACACGGCCTGCGCGCGACCATGTGGATGCCGCTGTGCCCATTCCAACCATCCGGGATCTGGAACCTACCACTGGTCCATATGGTGGTATTGTACTCTTTAAAGGAGACAGATAGTCCTTCTGGACTTTAAAGAAACGGTGCTATGTCTCCTCCATAGGCAGTCATCACACGATTCCTCCATTCTAGACAATTATCATCCAGTATTCAATCTCCCCTTTGTGGAGAAGGTTGTAGAGAAGATGATTGGATGGTTGCTACACACACAATCTTGGAATAAATGAATTATTTGAACCCATTATAGTTAGTTTTCAGGCATGGGTATAGTACAGGGACAGCAAGAATCATGCTTATCAATGACCTTTGGCACAACCAAGTTGGTGGGTATCAGAGGTGGCATTCAACAGGTTCTGACCAGTTCTGGAGAACTGGTAGCAGAAATTTTGAGTAGTTTGGAGAACCGGTAAATACCAACTCTGACTGGCTCGCCCCCAACGCCTCCCGCGTTGCAGCTGATCAGGAGGGAATGGGGATTTTGCAGGAACCTTCCCCTGGAGTGGGGAGGGAATGGAGATTTTACAGTATCCTTCCACTGCCAAGCCCACCAAGCCATGCCCACCAAGCCATGGCATGCCCATCAAGCCACGCCCACAGAACTGGTAGTAAAAATTTTTGAATCCCACCACTAGTGGGGATGATGTAGCCATTCTTGTGCTCCTTGCTCTCTCAACAGCATTGATACTATTGATCAGGGCATCTATCCAGAGGTGGTATTCATCCAGTTCTGGAGAACCAGTAGCAGAAATTTTGAGAGTGGGGAGGGAATGGGGATTTTGCAGTATCCTTCCCCTGCCACGCCCACAAAGCCACGTCCACAGAACTGGTAGTAAAAAAATTTGAATCCCACCACTACATCTATCCTTCTGGACCATTTTGGGGATTTGGAGGTGAGGCGTTGTGCTGCAGTAGTTCACCTCCTTCCTTGGTGGTCATTTTCAATGTCAGTCCTTCAAGGCAGGACGACAGAGTTATAACTGCTAATATTACTTTATTATAAAGTTCTGGTAACAGAATCTTGGAACTCTGAATGCAATTCTCACAAGACTCAGTGGCTGGGAGTTGGAGTTGAAGTGTATACATCCTCCAGTTGTCAACGTTCGGAAACTTTGTCATATAGGAAGGAATATGATCATATTTTTATGGACCATTTGAACAAGGATAGGGTAGGGATGATACGTATATTTGGCAGGGGTGTTCTTTTGTTTTTATAAGAGAAAAAATTAAACTGGGAGCAGGTTAAAAGTCACAGATGTATTGTAAAAGCCACTTGAGAGTCCCATTTCTGCTTTCAGCTGGTTAGGTTTTCATCCAGTTCTCCAGAGGGCAAACTTTGTAAAACCTTGCATTGTATTGTACTTTCTCCTTTCCTTGTCGTTGCCATTCTGTCATTCATTTCTATGGAAACAGCAGAGATTGAACCTAGCAAGAACTCTTGATCACAGCCATTGCCTTTTTGGTTACAGTTTCCATGAGAACAGATGTTTGGTCATTGAAAAGGGGGGAATCTGTAACTGAGCCTTTGGTTGAGAGAGAAAAAGATTTGTACTCAGTTTGCACCCTTAAAATTCTCAAAAGTAGGTTTCCAGTGACTTTTGCTTGTTTTAGTAGTGTTCTCTTGGGAGTGAAGTCACCTCACTTCTAACACTTGAGAGCTAGGAACACAAGGGTAGTAATAAAGTTTCTAGAAAGTCCTGTATGTACTTTGATGTTTTGAATAACATCAAGGTGAGAGTGTAAACACCTCCAGGCCAAAGGATAGGTCAACCATCAGTAAAGTGCTTCTCCCAATAAACAATATGTATAAGGAAGTGTCTCCCCACTGTGCATTTTCCAAAATCCTGCAGCACAAAGGTGGAAGAATAAGATCTTGCCAAAATGATTTCAAGAAAATGTGCATTTTTTAAAATAAGACCTAAGCAAATGCATCTGGAATATAATGCAAGCACAGTGTCTTTGAAGTGCAACTGTTGAATCCCAGACATGGCAATGCCATGTAAAAAAATCATTGGGGAGATTGGCTTTTAACATTCTATTTATTGTACAGGTAGTTATGTAGTGTATATGCAAGTCAGGAAGTTTGAAGTAGTATTATGCCTTTTAAAAATATCAAGTTCGTGAAAACAACATTGACACCTGATATCAGAGATTGTAATAGGGTAGTGTGGATAGCAAAATAAATAAACATGGGGCTGCAATGAGTCAGTGGTGGCACAGTGGTTACAATGCAGTATTGCAGGCTAACTTTGCCATTACCAGGAGTTCAATTCTGAGAGGCTCAAGGTTGACTCAGCCTTCCATCCTTCCCAGGTTGGTAAAATGAGGAACCAGATAGTTGTTGGGGGCAATATGCTGCCTCTGTTAACAATAATACAATACAATACAATAGTAGAGTTGGAAGGGACCTTGGAGGTCTTCTAGTCCAACCCCCTGCCTAGGCAGGAAACCCTATACCGTTTCAGACCAATGGCTATCCAACATCTTCTTAAAGACTTCCAGTGTTGGGGCATTCACAACTTCTGGAGGCAAGCTGTTCCACTGATTAATTGTTCTAACTGTCAGGAAATTTCTCCTCAGTTCTAAGTTGCTTCTCTCCTTGATTAGTTTCCACCCATTGCTTCTTGTTCTACCCTCAGGTGCCTTGGAGAATAGTTTGACTCCCTCTTCTTTGTGGCAACCCCTGAGATATTGGAACACTGCTATCATGTCTTCCCTAGTCCTTCTTTCTCTTAAGCTAAACATACCCAGTTCCTGCAACCGTTCTTCATATGTTTTAGTCTCCAGTACCCTAATCATCTTTGTTGCTCTTCTCTGCACTCTTTCTAGAATCTCCACATCTTTTTTATATCGTGGCGACCAGAACCGTTTAGAGAGGGTTGTAAAGCACTGTGATGTGGTATGCAAGTGTAAGTGCTAGTGCTATCAAGGAAACAAAAAAAAATCTATGTAAAAAACCTGTGACAACAGTGTAATACAATAGAAACATGTAAAAAAAAGGAAAAAGATAAAAATATGGTCTGGAGCACTGCATCATTAACAAAGTAATCCACACCTGCAACACACACACACACACACACACACACACGTGTGTGTTGGGGATGGGCATATTTCCTTTAGTAAAAAGATTGGGAGGCAATTTTGCATCTTTGAGTTTATAAACAATCTGATCCTGGCTCTTTCTTCATATAATTGCCTATCTGGTTATAAACATTGAATCTTGCAATCCAACATTTAATGTCTGTTCTTCATTTACATATTGTCACACAAGATTTTGTTCTTTTGAGAAATTATTCTCTGTGCATTTGGAACCCAGAAAAGTGTCTATCTATCTATCTATCTATCTATCTATCTATCTATCTATCTATCTATCTATCTATCTATCTATCTATCTATTTATCATTTATCATTTATCATTTATCATTTATCATTTATCATTTATCATTTATTTATTTATTTATTTATTTATTTATTTATTTATTTATTTATTTATTTATTCTTCGCATTTCTAAACCGCCCCCTCTCCCAAAAGGGACTCGGGGTGGTGTACAGTCCACACAACACATAACAAATAATAAGTACAAATATAAATATAAATATAAATATACATATACACATGGAAGAGGTTAAAAATTAAAAGAGCTGTATAGAAGAATAAAATATGGCTCTAAAAGCCCTAAAATCAATTATATTTAAAACATTTCCCTTAAAATAACCAGTTGAGAGTATACTTCCAGGAGGTAGCAGTTGTAACAATTATAATTATGCCAGGCCAGCTAATCGAAACAGATGAGTCTTCAATTTTTGTCGGAAGGAGCGGAAGTCCATGGTGGTTCTAATGTCGGGGGGGGAGGTCATTCCAGAGGGTTGGGCCCATCACAGAGAAGGCCCTATTCCTTGGCGCCGCCCGCTGGCATTGCCTAGTGGACGGCACCTGGAGAAGGCCCTCCCTGTGAGAGCGGATTGGCCGCAGGGATGTATGTGGGAGGATGCGATCCCGCAAGTAACTAGGTCCTGTGCCATGGAGCGCTTTAAAGATAGTAATCAGGACCTTGAAACGCACCCGAAAAACCACAGGCAGCCACTGCAGCTCGCGCAGGAGCGGTGTTACGTGGGAGTATCTAGAACTTCCCATGACAACCCGCGCGGCCGTGTTCTGGACTAGCTGCAGTCTCCAGGTGCGTCCCAAGGAAAGCCCCATGTAGAGAGCATTACAGTAGTCTAGGCGAGACGTCACCAGCGCATGAGTGACTGTGCGTAGGGCATCCCGGTCCAGTAGGGGGCGCAATTGGCGCACCAGGCGAACCTGGTGGAACGCCCCCCTTGCCACGGCTGTCACATGGTCATCCATTGACAGCCGGGCATCTAGGAGGACGCCCAAATTGCGCGCCCGTTCCACAGGGGGCAATTGCTCGTCCCCTATGGCCAGCGATGGGGTCAGCTGGCTGAACCGAGGTGCCGGTAGCCACAGCCACTCAGTCTTGGAGGGGTTGAGTTTGAGTCTGTTGTCCCCCATCCAGACCCCGACGGCTTCCAAACACCGGGACATCACTTCGACAGCCTCGTTGGGGTGGTTTGGGGTTGAAATGTACAGCTGTGTATCATCAGCGTACAGATGGTATTCAACCCCAAAACCACGGATGATCTCGCCCAGCGGCTTCACATATGCATTGAACAGGAGGGGCGAGAGGACCGATCCCTGCGGCACCCCACAAGAGAGTGGCCTCAGGGTCGATCTCTGCCCCCCTGTCAACACATACTGCATCCGGCCGGAGAGGTAAGAGCCGAACCACCGTAAAACGGTGCCTCCGACTCCCATCCCCTCCAGCCGGCGCAGTAGGATACCATGGTCGATGGTATCAAAAGCCGCTGAGAGATCTAATAGGACCAGGATAGAGGAACAACCTCTATCTCTGGCCCTCCAGAGATCATCAACAATCTAAAATAAATAAACCCAATTTTAAAAGTTGTTATCTTCTTACATCTTACAGGTGCTTCTACTGTCCTGATTGTGAGTTCTTGGTTTCTACTAAATTGAGAAATTCTAAGGGGTACTTCATTTATCATTTTCTTCTGTAGTGATTTCTTTACTACACTATAATAGTTTTGTTTGATTCTTTCCTTTTTAAAGGATGGGGTGCTTGGTTGTGTTCTTTCTTTGGAGCCAATAGTCTGATGTTGATTGTCAAGGATGGATTTTTCTGAGAAGTCCTGTCTACTACACGGCATTCTTTTCTATGATGGTGCTTCCATGCTGTTTCCTTATAATGCTGCTTTCCTGGTTGACTTCTGTGTTGTGGGGAAAGAGAGAACTCTCTGTTCAGAACCCTTTTAAAAATATTTTGTAGCTATTAACAGTATGCGGTCTCTGTTCATTTGATCTGCTGTTTTGTTTTGGAGGAAAAGTCTATGCTTCCTCCCCACACTAACATTTTCCATGCTCTAATTCCTTTCCTCCAATGCTCGCAAATATCACCCCATCTTTAGTGAGTCCTTGTAGCGATTTTGAGGTGAGCCATGCAAATCCTGGCAGCTCAGTAATAAAAATACAGAGATACAAGCTTTTGTAACTCCCCTCTTTCCAGTATGACTTTGAAGCATCTTACAGAGAGCAATGTTTACACAAGGTTTTCATTTTCCTGTTGCTTTAAGTTATTTAGCGAAACCCTGAATGTGTCTCCTTATGGGTTATGGTGTTTGCATCAAATGACCGACTCAGTTGGAGTTATTTCATCTGACATTATAATTACATGTTGGTCCAAAGAAAGTGCCATTTTCTCACGCTGCCCTTGACAGGGTATATTCTGAGAACATACCTAGCACAGTTTACATCTTCCTTATCCCAATAATTCTTATCTGCAAATCTGCGGCAATCTTTTGTTAGCCTTGCTGGCTGACAATTTCAGTGGTTTGTAATCCCAGCGCTTCTAAAGACACTGTATTGAGAAAGACTGATCTACAGAAGTATATCAAAGGATATTGTTAGATTGGGTAATGGATAGGCACACACAGACTTAACGGTAACAACAGCTCTTTATTAAGTACAACAAGTGAGAACAATCCAGCGAAGGTTGAGTCTGACAGCAGCCCTTTTATAGGGAGCTGTCAGACCCTTTGACCAATAGGATTAAACCTCTGTTCCCGCCGGAACAGAGGACCTTGGTGGAAACCACTGTAGTTAAAATAAGTATCTAACAGATATGTTCTTTTTTTGAAGAGATAAAGACATATTAATAATTGCCAATCAACAACTTAATTGGCACATAAGAATCCTGGTTGTCTCATACCAAGATCCACCTCTATCTGCCCCAGGAGCTCAGTTTTACACAGGGTGTGTGCGTCTGTGTGTGTTATGTGTGCACATAGCCTAAGCTATCTTGATTTTCTCAGTCCCTCTACAACTTAGACATATTTATTCAGAATAAGTATCAGTCACAATGAATGGAAGTTCCTTCCATGTAAAATATATTTGGGTTATAACCTAAGGATGAACTTGTATATTTGTAAAGATCATCTGATTTGGGAATCCAAATCAGGAGCTCAAAAAAATGGTGAGAGCCGGTGCAGGTCATTCTGGAGGTTTCAGTGCTTAGAATAAAAAACAAAGTTTAAAAGAAGAGAAATTTCCTTCTTCCACAGTTTAGCATGGGAAAATACACGTCAATGTAACCTTTTCTTCCAGTAGCATAGTAAGACTTAGAATATTATGAAGAGATGAATCATCATGCTAGCTATCATAAAAGTTAATTCAGGTATTTTTGAACAATTCATTAAGGTACTGGTCAACAACTGGGAAGATCCAGGTTCAAGTCAACCATGGGCAGCCAATTGGTGGGAGAAGATGTGTCCATGACACCAAAACGGCATCCATTTTTAATGTGCATCTCAGACACACATTAAAAGAGATAAGGTTTCGGTTGCTTACATGTGCTTATTGTTTGATGTCACTGACATTCTTGGACATCCCTGAACCCTTTTTTATCCATGGAAATGCACTGGATGAGCCAAAGCTACCTCACAGATTTGCTGCTGATGTAACAAAAATAGAGATAAGCTACATTGAGTTCAGGGAGGACGTCAAGGAATTGCGCAACAGGTGTCCAAATGAAGTCGGGGATGCTGACACAGACTTGTAGTTTTATATAAATAAATATATATTAACATCGGTATTTACAGCAGGCAAGATAGTCAGGGACATCATGAGGTAAATCAAACAGCATAGAGAGCACACAGAAGAAGAAGACGTGAGGAAAGGGAAACTCCCACAGCAACCAATCAGAGCGTAGATTGTTTCTCTCTTAATTTTGTTTCTTTTCAGTCAAAATGTCATGAAATTTGCAGTCTGAATAACCTACAGCACAACAGATTTCCTAAAACATTTTTTGCCCTTTTCTGATTGCAATATAATTGACTTCAAGGGTTCGAAACAGACGTAAGAGGAACATAATCATTTGTTAGTTCCATAAAACAGATCAGTCGATATACTAATACAAATAGTCAGTTGATTTGAAATAGGGCAGTCTCACAAAGCACTGCTAGACAAATGCTTCAGAGGAGCTACAGTCTTACAACCTCATGATTTCTGCACACAGGTACATACCAAAACACTGTGACAACCTGATTGCAAGAGTTATTTTAATTTGATGCCAGACTTGTCAGTCACTAAGCTTCATGATCCCCTTCAATCCTTCTAAAGCTTTTATTTTACATAAACAGGAAAAAAAAGATCTATTCACCATAGATTCTCAACATTCTGGATGTCCAAACAACAGATCAGAAACGGAACTCCACGGAAGTCCAAGGTTAGAAGTGAGAAGGTTCATATTGTGTATGTTAGGTTTAGGTAAATTAAAATCTGTTCCAGAATCTCGTGATTCTATAGTGAATAAATATGATCCATATCCCTAGTTAAAATGCATTTACTTCCACTTCAAGGTTAGGACAAACTCACCAATAAATTATCTACATTTACTAAGAATGGATAAATTCTGCTTTTCTTAAAGGCAATGTTTTCATCATATTACCTGAAATTTTACCAAAGACTTGCAATTTTTCATCAAATATTGCTCTAGCAAATTGGTCAGAAGTCATAAAGAACGAGAAGAAGTGACTATTTTTTAATGTTTCACAGAATTCCCAGAAATCTAAAATAAAAGTTTACAACAATACAGGTATCCTTGAGTTCTGACCACAACTGAGCCCAACATTTCTGTTGTTAAGCAAAATGTGTGTTAAGTGAATTTTGTCCTCTTTTATGACAAGAAATTATATGGAAAGACTTCAAAGGTTTATGGGGAGAACAAAATAGAGTAAGAGAAAATGCCTCTGGGTTTTGTTTTAGTTTTGTTTTTTAAAGGAGACAGTTCCAAATTAGGTGGGGTTAGAATTTAAATGCTAATTTGAATATGCGAAATAATTTAATACTTTAGCATTGAAAGTCGTAACATTTATGAGAGGTAACCCTGAATGCTTAAGACATATGCAGAATCTATTTGGAAAAGGGACCCTTTTAGATACCAGGCTCTGAACCAACATCTTCAACCGCATTTGGAAAAATGCCTATAATCAATGCAGCTCTCACAGCAATAATATGGCGGTATCATGACTAATCACAGAGCATAAGTAGCTACTTTTGGATCAGAGGAGTGAAGTCCAAAAAAGTAACTGAGAGATGACAATGGAATTACTGTCCATCTTTAAACAAATTTATTTTTCCCTCTATGAGGTATTTGAAATATAAGCTTACAAATAGTCTTGTACTGCGCTCTTCAAACTTGATTGCAGAAAATACGACTTCAGCACCAGAGTAGTCAATGCCTGGAATACACTGCCCAACACTGTGGTTTCTTCCCCAAACCCCCAAAACTTTAACCTTAGACCCTTGATGGCAAACCTATGGCCTTCTTTTAAGCCATTTTTCGCCCCCCGGAGGCTTAGGCGAAAAATGGCCCTATGAGCAAACCGGAAATCTATTCCCGAATTTCCAGTTTGCCCGTAGGGCCAGTTTTTCATTCCTCTGAAGCCTTCAAGGAAGCTCCTGAAGCCTCTGGAAGGCCTCCTGGGGGAGGGGGCTGTTTTCACCCTCCCCAGGCTCCTAGAAAGCCTCTGGAGCCTGGGGAGGGAGAAAAAAGTGCGCCAAAAGCAGTGTGTGTGTGTGTGGGGGGGTGTCACGCAGGTCACGCACTCATGCACTCTGGGGTCATGCGTATAGCATTATGGGTGTGGGCACGCTCGCACATGCCTTCCCGGCGCTCCCCCCGCTTTTGGCACCTGATCACAAAAAGGTTAGTCATCACTGCCTTAGACTGTTTACTGTCGATCTCACCCCATTCTTAAGAGGTCTTTAAGGGCACCAGCGTGCCTACCATCCCTTAATATTCCCTTGTATTCATATTCATTTCATGTATCCATAATCATGTTTATACTTATATCTATTATCTAATTCATGCTTGATGAAATAAATACATATAAAATATATAAATATAAACTTGAATGACAATGTGCCAGAATGACAAAGGGTGCACTACCAAACAAATATGACAATTACATCCTTGTGTCAGGATGTCTGATGCACGTACAAAAGTCATGGCATTTGCATAATCAAAGGTCTCCCTACGTGGCAACTTTAAAGACTTGTGGATTTCAACTCCCAGAATTCCCCTGATTGGCTGGGGAAGTCTGGGAGTTGAAGTCCACAAGTCTCAAAGCTGTCAAGTCTGGAAACCCTTGGATTATAATATCATACATGGATTTCTGCCTCTCCCGCGGACGCCCATGGCCAAGAGCAGTAACACAAAATGGCAGGTGCAATTGGGTGCCTAAAGCCCCTGCCATTCTTATTTCTATGTGACATGTGGGGTCTGCATTAAAAAGGGAAGGAGTTTTGATCACCCCGACATGCCTACAATTTTGACATTGTTGCATTGCTTGCAGAGGCCCCTGCCCACTGCCAATATTGCTCAAACTACAACAGCCACGTCAGAATGCCTAAGGGGTGGACCAGTGGTGAAATTCAATTTTTTTACTACCGGTTCTGTGGGCGTGGCTTGGTGGGCATGGCAGGGGGATACTGCAAAATCCCCATTCCCACCCCACTCTGGGGCCAGCCACAGGTGGTATTTGCCGGTTCCCCAAACTACTCAAACTTTCCTCTACTGGTTCTCCAGAACCTGTCAGAACCTGCTGAATTTCATCCCTGGAGAGAGGCAAGGGAAAAAAATTCATGTATATAATTATCAGTATCTTGGTTTTTTTTTTTTTTTAAATGAGCAGGATCCATGTACAACCCAAGTGGTTGGATGGAAAGGAGCCCAGGTACAATCACCAGCAAACAGGAATTCCCTTTCAAGATACCAATACGTGGATATCTTTTTGCCTTGTTAGATTTTATTAAAAAAGAAGTCAAATAAAATAAAAATGCAAAGTTTAAAAAAGGAAAAGTAAAGAAAGTTGAGTTTATCTTGGGGAGGGGGTAACCATTTGAATTACATTAGTCAGATATGTTGTCATTAGCTGGACCATCTGATTTTTAAGTGCCCATGTGTTATCCAGGTATACTTCAGATCAACGCAAGTAGTTCTCAACTTACAACCATTCGTTTAGTGACCGCTCAAAGTTACAAAGTTTTCACACGTATGATGACTGCAGCATTCCCGTGATACATGATCCTCCCATCATGTGACCGCGGGGATGCTGCAATGATCACAACATGAGGTAAAGAAAATCAGCCAGAGGCTATCTCAAAATCTCTATTAAAGGTTGCAGAACAATTTCTTTTGACTCGTTCTCAGGATTTCAACTTAACCCACCCGGATTCTAATTAACTGGCTTGTAATTGTTTCTGGACATGGCACCAACTTTTAACTTTCCCCTATTGTCTTTACTTTATAGGAATACCAATCAGACCTGATCAACATATTAACTCTGGTCCCCAGCAGACAAAAGACTTCAGGGACGTCAACTTATCTCATACTGTATAATAACGGTCTGAAATGAGACAGGAGCCATGATGTGCCAGAGTGACCAAAAGCATAGATGATAGGTTTATGTGTAGAATGATTGTTACTTCAAGGCTAAGCAGTTTTCCCCATATTATTAGAGAGTCTGCAGGAGAAACAGTGGCTGAGCCCATCCATTGTGCTAAGCCATAATGTGATTTGCCTGGTTTAGGGTTTGCATGATGTGACAGCAAGCATTAAAGTAAGTCCAAGGGACTGAAGTCCCAAGGTCAGTTACCTAATTTCATTCTCTTGGAGCAGATATAATCACTGAACTGACAGGCTGATTGATAATGCAGTATACAGGCTTTTGGGAGTGGTATCGGGTATTTATTCTGCACTCATATCCCACTCTTCCTAACATGAATCAAATGGAAGCTGGCATGCACTGGCTGGTTCAAAACTGTTCCATTGGCTTCATTGCTAATAATCAATTATGGCTTGCGCTCCAATTTAGTATGGAGCCATTCACATCAATTTGATTCAAATTAATCATGATTCAGTCACAAAAGATGACAAAAGATGGGGTTTGCGTGTCAGAAGGTGGCAAAAGGTGCTAACATGACCCCAAAGCACAGCAACCATCATAAATATGAATCAAGCATCTGAATTTTGATCACGTGATCGTGGGGATGCTGCAATGATCATGAGTTTGGAAAATGATCGTAAGTCAATTTTTTCAGCGCCGTTGTAACTTTGAACAGACACTAAATGAACTGTTGTAAGTCAAGGACTACTTTCCATCTTGCCTAGAACTGACTCTAGGAGGCTTACAACCAATAAAAGCAACAAGATCAAACTTTAAAACATTAAAACAATAAATGTTGACACCAAAATTGATTTAAAAATTAACAAAGGTGACAAGGAAGCAAGCAAGATGCACATGGGGAGGAGGTGGGGTCTTAGCCCAGTCAGTTAACCATCTCCATCATGGCATGCCTAAATAAGAGCCTCAGGTCAGTTGGCAGAGACAGATGTTCAAGACCCTTCAGAAGGCCAAAGGGATCAGTGCGGGTATCACCTTGTAGGGCACACTGTTCCAGAGGGCAGAAGCCACAGCAGAAAAGGTTCTTCTCCTGGACCCCATCAGCCAGAATTCCTTGGCTGATGGGATCTGCAGCAAGCCCCTTCTGCTGGCCTGGGTGCAATGGGTCAATACCACTGAGGTGAGACAGTTCCTCAGATATGTCTTAAAATTCAGCCAATGGGATGGCAGAACAAAATAGCAACCAAGTAATGTCTTATCTCTAATCTTATCTCCTATACTCCTTTTGTATTTTGCTGAGGTGGGGGCTAGCTAACGGTCAACAATTAAAATAGAACAATTAATCAGTGGAACAATTTGCTTCCAAATTCTGGGTACTCCAACACTAGAGGTTTTTAAGAAGAGATTAGGCAACAATTTATTTGAAATGGTATATGGTTTCCTGCTAGAGCAGGGGATTGGACCAGAAGACCTCCAACGTCCCTTCCAACTCTGTTATTCTGTTAACACAAGAGCCATTGGTTGCTCTGCAATATTGCAGCAGACACCTCCTCTCAGAATGGCCAGGAAAAAATAGAAGGGAAAGGTGTCATGATGACACCTTTGCTGCTGGAGGAAAGAAGGGAATCCTGCAAAGAGAATGAGGTGGGAATTCTCACCATTAGGAAGCCATTCATTCAGCAATTCCAGATGAAGCATGGCAGAAGTTTCTTCATAGTGTTACAAAGGAGTAGAAGCTTGGCCTGCTAGTTTTCAATTTGTATATAAGGCCTACAATATATGGCAGAACACTGGAGGGTAGGTATGAGTCAGATCAACAGGTCTAAAATCCATGTCTCAATGGTCAGGGAGCAACTGGATAATCATGGAACCTCTATTAAGGATCAAGAGGCATCTGTGAAGACCACAAGACATATCAACAATGGTTTTTAACAGATTAACAGAGTTGGAAGAGATCTTGCAGGTCATCTTGTCCAACCCCCTGCCCAAGCAGGAGACCCAGAAGTCTTGTCTTCTTTGAGCCAAATGTCTTGTATTCTGAACAACAGTGAACATCAACCCCCCAAAAGAAAGAAATTTCCTCATATCCACAGAAGCTTGACTTAAGATTTCGGACGGACTTTTTAATCAATTGCTGTGGAACAATAGCCAGAAGCTCTGGAGTGTTAGAGGCGGAGGTGTCGAACAAAACAAGTAAGAAAAATACCCAAAACAAAGAGGCTTTTTCTCCCAAATAATACATGAAGTTTCCAATCTGATGAAACATTGCTATGGCTTTATAGGGATAATGAAATATGGGAGAAAACAGATTTGCATTTTGTGGGTTCTCAGCTGTTTTTATTGGTTATTTCTATTGACTGTTCCGCCTTCAGAGAAGTGTAAGTCCTCTCAGAGCTTGACATAAGGTTTACTTTGATATTATATGGAAATATTTCGGTCTACGAAATGTTTAGTCCAGAACTTCAGCATAATCTTCTGAAAAAATTGAATCATAAAGGAATTAAAATTTAGCCATTCCAAATGCAAATTGTTGTTCTTTACATACTCATTTATAACATTCAGTTCAGAATGATATATCCAGATGTGAAAAAGGGCAAACCTCTATCAGTTTTGATTTGTGTGCAAGGGGAATTTGCAGCAACTACAGCTTCCAGGACAAGCTACACCTGCTGAAATTCCTTTTTCTGGAGGACTAAACATAGCATTTATTTTACTGTAGTTTTACATGAGCTTGTCCTGTGCTCAATCTATTAAAGTATGTTTTTATTCAGGAAAGCTCCACAAATGCAATATTAATCATCTGTATTTAATCATCAAATTTAGAACAATTCCTTAATCAAAATAAAAAATGGTGTGTGTCCACAATCCTGTGCCTTTTTATTGAGGACCAGTTTTAGCAATAGCATTTATATCTGAGAACTCTAGTGCTGCAAAGGAAAGAATACTTATCATGTCCACATTCCTCTTTCACAAGAGCAGTCATCTCTAGGGACGCTTCTGACCTAAATGAGAACGAACAATATGAGAGCAACTTGAAGTTGAAGGAGAGGAAAATTTAAGCTTATTTTACATTAAAGCCTATGTCAACTTGCAGAAGTCAACAGACCAAATACTGCATTATTTTTTCCCCAAGATGAAGATAACAGACTGGGTTTTGGGAAAGGTTGTTTCCATAATGATATTAAAGGCATCAGGTTGTTAAAAAAAATGTAACAATCACCTCCTTAATGTGAATCACCTTGATATCATTGCAGACAGATTTCTCCCATCTAATTATCAATTAGTTTACAGGAAATCTACTAAAGTCCACTAGACCTAGAAGAGCTTACTTCTAAGCATTGAAAACAAGGCTCTGCTTGTACTAGTTTCCTGGATTTGTTTTGTTCATTTCCTTAAAGAAACTGGGGTTAAAGATATCTATAGATGACCTTGTTACCAACTTAACTGTAGATTTCACCAATGTTCAAGTCACTAAGATGGTGGATACATTGCTATAGAAACTAAAGCTACCAGCTTTTCTGTGCCAGTGCTTCAAAAAGTAATGTAAGTAATATTTATTCATGTACTGAAGTATTTTAAGAAAGTGGGTCAAAATTAAATCTTTTCATGCTACTTAGAGTTTGAAAAAGACGATGGTGGTTGGAATGTTGTTCAGCTTCCTACACCCCTGGCTGTGGTTAATGGATTAAACAACATTTAAAGAATTAAGTCTACCCATCCCTACCTCTGCATAGCCTCTCCTTGGTTTACTAATTCCACAGTGTCTTTTAGCAATACTTTATGAATGAATGCCATTTCTTTCCATGGGAGGTCTAGAGTAGCCATTTTCTCTATGGAATAATGTCATTAAAATATTTAACCTTTTGCCAGTTCATAAAGATTTGACACCTAGGAGGGGCAGTTTGGGGGGCATTTAGAACCTTGGCTATAAAGGATTTGGGGTGTAGGGGGGAGGTCAAAGGGGTTGCTAAAAGATATTCTTGGAAGTAATCCAGATGCAACTAAAGGCTTGCATTAAGGAATATATTTAAACACCTCTGTATATCTTTGAAGGCTTAGCAGTGTAGATTTTAAGAGTCTTATCAAAATGAGAACACTGGAGAGAGAAAAAAAATAGATGCCAAGATTCTAGCTTGTCTATTTTTAACTGAGATATGTCTGCGTTTGATAAAGTAATATGCAAGTTTGTTTTCTTATACATTTGTCTTTCAAGTACATTGTCTTTTAAGATAGTTAAGGAATTATATGGCATGACTAATAAGTACAGTTCTTCAACCATTATTGAATTCAGTCAGCCTTGTCTCCTTCATACAGTATTCCATCTACACTAGTGATTTTGTAAGTGTCAATAAAGTGTTTCTTCAAGTCCCCTAGCGTTCCTCTCATATCATCTTTCTTGACTTGTTTCTGCTTAAATATTCTGTGTGATTATATTTAGAAAATGCTTTGGAATGTACCTATAAGGAAGGAATCCCAGTTTTGTGCATTATTTTGAAATTTAATAATGTTTTTAATTGAAATGAAAGTGTTTTGATGCAATCTTTCAAGCGAGCACTGCTTTTCAGCATTAGTGAGCATCCACAAATCAACGCTCTCTTCATTTTAATTCATACACAGGTATCCTTGTTTATTTATAGCCTGTCTTTCATTTAGGAGTTTAAGGTGGTATGTTTTGCACTCCCTCCTAGATTTTGTCACAATTGCAATCCCATAAAGTAGTGAATTTAATGGCTGAGAGAAGGTGAGATTCTGAATCTTTCTGAATTTAGCCCAATGCCTTAGCCAATGCATCACACAGGATCATGAAGTATATGCAGAAATTAAATTTTACTGCATTCTCTTAAGCTATTCCTCCACAGTCTTCCCATGCTTTAGTAGAGAAAGAATGACTATCCAAAAACCCTTATATTCAAAACAATATTATAAAACAATATTATATTAAAACTCTCTTGATGGGACTGATTGATGACATAGTCTTCACCTGATGAGTAATTACGGTTTCTTAGTAAAAGACAAAAAAACATGAAATCTGGTCCCAACAATCGTAAATGGATTAATAATGTGCCCTATCTAGAAAACAAATGTGTACATTTCAATGAATATTCTCAAAGTTGTTTTTTCAAAAGGCAACTGGACTGTTGTTGTTTTTTCCTTGAAGAAGATGAGGAAGTTTCACTTCTCATCCAAGAAACTTCATTGGTTCTGACAACATGGTGGGGGCTATGGAGGGATTAGTTCTGACATAGCCCCCACCATCCTGCCAGAACCAATAAAGCTTCTTTGGTGAGAAGCAAAACTTCTTCATCTTCCTCAAGGAAAAAAACAGTCCAGCTGCCTTTTGAAAAAGCACCTTTAAGACAACTATAACCTGGATGACTGAGAGTCTCCACAGACAACCCCAATGGGTGCTTATGGACAGGGAAGGCAGACTACCTCATTTAAAGCAACTTTACCCAAAATATCTTTGCCTGCGTCTGTGCCCATTTTCTTCCTTATATACAATTCCCCCACTTTTCCATCATAAGTATCATTTTTCAAATTTACTATTTTATAATCATAACTATTATTTCCTGTGCAAGAAAGAACCTTTTGTATTTTTTTATCCTATTACAACGTTCAATACCTAAAGTGGATCATACCATCCAGAATAATGTATGTTACAATTTGCCATTGAAAATGGGGATTAGAGACTTGTATCTCCCTGTCTTTCGTCCTGATTTTCTTGTTCTGCTTGTTGAAGAACTTGCTGATCTGGCATGAAGAAATCTCACTCTTAGTTTAACCAAAATCCATATTCAGGCATTATGATAAGTGGGCCAATACAAGATTAACAAAACAATGTACAAGCTTTTGTATCTCTAAGAACGCTATACCAAGAAAGAAGGATGAAGAAGAAAACAGGGGAGATACTTACATACTTACATTTTTACTTTATTTTTCTGTGTCTTTAAAAGAAATTACCTCTTCTGATAAAATTGTGAGGTTTGAGCAACTTGAGCTTGGATAATTATTCTACAAGAGAAAGTAGCTTTGGAGGGGAGTGGGTTTCTTTTGGGGTGGTAGTTTGGATATTTTGCTTTTCACATTTAAACTAGAAGAATTTTGGCATCTTTGTTCGTAAGAGTGGGAACAATTTGCCCTCCAAATGATGATGAACCATAACTCCTACTAACTTCATTACTTTTACCTTTCTTGCTGGAACTGCTAAGGGTGGAATTCCAATGTCTCCCATCCTTGCTCTCTAGCAGGAGTCTCCAAACAGGCTGAGGAATTCTGGGAGTTGAAGTCCACAAGTCTTTAAGTTGTCAAGTAGAGAGCCCTGCTCTAAAGTCATAGGAATATTCTTCCAAGATGCAACAAGGTAGGCAGGTAGAAATGATCAATATCTACTTTCAAATGTTGGCTTGAGGTTTGCTTGCTGCAAATCTTAAGCCGTATTTATAGTAAGCCACCAGAAAAATAACACATCAGAAAAAAGTATGCATAAATATATAGCTGATAGAGCAAATAACTTAAGAATGGACAGCTATCAATTCTTTTATGGAAATGTTGGAAGGTCTGCTTAAGGCCTGCATTTATATGGTAAAGTCAGTATCAACAGAAAGAGTTCCATAATTGAGCAACCACTACTAAGAAGGTTCTTCCAATTTTGCCATTTCCTGTATTAATAGTTCTATGGAGACATTAACTTGTCAAGCAAACCTCTTTTTGCAGAAAAATCTGGTCTTTAAGAAATTTGATAATATAAGAAGAAAAATTGAGAGTGTTATGGCATTTAAATGCTCAATATATTATAATACTAAACTTAGGGAAATAATGTTAATATGAATGTGAAAGAGGTGGCAAAGAGGAACAACGTTGCATAGAGATGTTTGTATCCAGATGACACACTGCATAAGGAAAGATGGAATATTTATTTTGTAACTGAAAAATAATAAAACTCTTTAAAAAAAAAGAAATTTGGCAATATAGAAAGCTTTTTGTTTCACATTCCGACAAATAGGGGAAACTGTAACTACCTTTTCTCACTTTTTAGAGAGAGGGGGAGGGGGGGAAAGAGATCTAACAACACAGTTCTAGGTTGCATAAACAGAGGGATAGAATCAAGATCACGTGAAGTGTTAATACCATTTTATAATGCCTTGGTAAAGCCACACATGGAATACTGCATTCAGTTTTGGTCGCCACGATGTAAAAAAGATGTGGAAACTCTAGAAAGAGTGCAGAGAAGAGCAACAAAGATGATTAGGGGACTGGAGACTAAAACATATGAAGAACGGTTGCAGGAACTGGGTATGTCTAGTTTAATGAAAAGAAGGACTAGGGGAGACATGATAGCAGTGTTCCAATATCTCAGGGGTTGCCACAAAGAAGAGGGAATCAAACTATTCTCCAAGGCACCTGAGGATAGAACAAGAAGCAATGGGTGGAAACTAATTAAGGAGAGAAGCAATTTCGAACTGAGGAGAAATTTCCTGACAGTTAGAACAATTAATCAGTGGAACAGCTTGCCTCCAGAAGTTGTAAATGCCCCAACACTGGAAGTCTTTAAGAAGATGTTGGATAGCCATTTGTCTGGAACGGTATAGGGTTTCCTGCCTAGGCAGGGGGTTGGACTAGAAGACCTCCAAGGTCCTGTTGGAAGAAATGTCCTTCTGGGTTTGGCTCCAAGTGGGGAAAAAGACACTGAGACATGGAGGCTGCTTGGAAAGATGGTTTTAATGGTGGACAGGACCACATGGCTTGAGTCCTGAACAGAAAAGGTGATCACATGCTTCAATGTCGGTAGAGAAGAGAAGGGAAGAGAAGAGGGTGAAGAAGGGCTTGCAGGGCTTTTTATAATCTGTTCGGCCCCACCTATCTGTTTCCTGTTCCTGTGTAAGAAATGTATTCTGATTGGTTGTCAGACTCACATGGGCCCATGCAAGGGCAACCCTCTAGGCTGAGTTTTGAATCCAGGTTTGGTTGAGTTCAGATGCCATGTGGTCAGTTGAATAAAGTGCCAATATTATCATGCCTTAATCCCATCCCCCTGGAGCTGATGGGGAGAACTCTTTATTATGTAAAGTGGACTAGCTTGGCCTTCTTAATGGCCCATTGACAAAGTGGGGATGGGCAGGAAGCTGCAGGAATTTACTTTGTGTTTAAAATGTGTTTCTCCCTTTTTCACATCCAGGAAAATATAATATTCTGCCTTTTCAATATTTCCTAGGATATTTCATTTTTCTGGGAGAGGGCTGGGTGATAACTTCCTACAGTCCCTTCCAACTCTGCTATTGTATTGTATTGCATTGCTAAGGTTATGGTGGCTGACTACTTAAATCTGTAAATCAAGTATTTTTAAAATATTCTGTATTGAATAATAAGAACGTTGATTTTCTTCAAGTCAGTTCAAACTTTATTACAGGTCAATGACTCAGACAGTTCTTTTTTAAACAAAGTTTGTGATACAAAGTACAAAGTGGCATAATAAAAGGCATGATACAAAAGCTGCCGCTGCGCATTGCCTTCTTAGGTGTCAACAATGCACAAATTCTACAGGCCACAAATGTAACCTTTGCAATCTCGAAGAGTTATCTCGGGCTCTTTATCTTCCAAAAGAGGATATAATCCTAGTATCCAACCTGGAAATGAGCTAAGAAGAGGTGATAGTAACTCACTGCAGGTGTCTGGGTTGATAGTACAGCAGAATATGACTCTATGATTCAACGCACCCATTTGTGCAGGGATAAAGACTTTTGTCATAGGTGAATTTCTGGTATGTATTCTGCAAAACTGCTTAATGGTAAGATCTTCAATCTCAATAGTGTAAAGGCCTTCCAAAGTTTGTTATCTGTCATTTGGACCAGATATGGTTTTCAATATATTGAATTTGTTTCTTCAGAAATGGTGTGGGGTGTTAGCAATTTCTTATGGTGGCAACAACTCTCCTAGTCCCAATAAATATCTTGTTGCACGGCGACCAAGACGGGGTAGCTTGCAACTTGTTTTTCTTTTTAACTGGTTTTTAAACTGTGCTAGTTGCGCCGGCTTGTTGTGTTGACAAGCAAACCATCAAGCACTGTTTTAGAAAAAAAAAATCTCCACCTGCTTGAATTCTGCCTCGCTTTTTGTAATTAAAACTTAAAGGTTACAGAATGAGTAACAAAAAAGACAATTCTGTTTGCTTACTGACCCTCTTCCACAGAGAGTTCTGTTTGGGTAAGTGGACTCCCACCAAGAGAATGGGGAAAAGGTCTTTCAAAATGAGTAGCTGAATCCTTCTCCATGCTGGTTTCAGAGCACAATCAATGCCAACGATAATAAAATGTATTTTAAGGGCTCAAAAAATTGCATTATGAGAGTTGAATATTTAACCCATTGTTTTGCTACAGATTACTTTCTTGGGCAGGTGACTTGCAGTTTTTGAGCGGCTCTTTTGCAGCTTTTGTTCGTTTTTTTTAATTTTCTAAACTACTGTTCTTAAGCAAAGAAACTACTTAAAGCTTAGTATATAGTTTAGTGGAACTGGTAAAATGTTTGCTGCTTTCCCTTCTCTGCTGGAAATTTCTTTTTCTTCCATTCAATCTTGTCTGATTTTCAAAGAATCGCTTGTAGAAGTCCCTGCAGTTTTCATGGCAAGGTTTTGAGTAGTAGTTTGCCACTGCCTCCTTCCTAAATCTGAATGAAAATGACAGGCCCAAGGTCACCCAGCTTGCTTTGTGCCTAAAGTGGAAGTAGAAGGCACGGTCTCCCGGTTTTTAGTCTGATGCCTTATCCACTACACTAGTGGTTCTCAACCAGGGGTGAAATGCTACCGGTTCGCCCAAATCGGTAGCAAAGATGCCAGCTGTTCACCTGAACCAATGGTAAAAAAAAAATGCTACTGGTTTGGGCAAACTGGTTTTTCCGACGATTAGCTGTGCCACACGATTTAGATTTAGATCTAAATCACGTGGCACAGCAGATTTCCTCCCCCCCTGCTGTTCGCTTACCTCACTGTTCGCTTACTCGCTTGCCAGGCATGCTCAGGTGCAGGCTCCGCCCACCCACCCAGATGTCATTTTGACATCTGCACATGTGCAGAAGGTCCTGCGCATGCACGGAGGTGGTGAGAATGTGCATTTGCACGCTCACATTGCTACCAAACTCGTAGCAAAGGTAAGTGGATTTCAACTCTGTTCTCAACCTTTTCTTCCTCATGGGCATCCTTTAAATACCTTTTGTGGGCATGAACTATGGCCATGGACCCCAAGACTTAAGATTTAAATCAGAATATTTCTTCAAGCCTTGATGGACCCCCTGAGACAACATCAACAATCCCCCCCCCCCGGATCAATGGGCCACAGGTTGAGAACCTCCACACTACACCAAACTGGCTCTCCTTATATAGATGAGGTAAAAGAGGACTGCTTCAGAAATATAACCTCCCCCCCATAGCTTACGAATCAAACCTGTAAAATGCCACCATCTCAGGTAATGGAAATGTTACTCTGATTGTGAAACTTACGGTCAGAAGCTCTCTCTTGGTCTACGCACTTCAGTATGTTTCTCATTACACAGATGAAATAGATACATGCAGTTGCGTAGCCCTGCCTTCCTTAACTGCACTTTTTGAGGTTAAAGGATTGGACAAAAATATACTCTGTGGGTGATGGGAGCACAGGGCAAAAGCTTATGTGCAATAACCAAAAGTAAAATCAAAACCAGTTTTCTTGGAATACTGTTGCAAAGACATGGCTGTTATAGTGCCAAACTACAATCTTTCTATCCTTAGATATCTGTGACATAGTCATTCCTTTAAAAATATATATTCAGATTAGTTTGTTTTTTAGAGTAGAAAAGCTCTTCCTGAACTCCTTGCTCAAAATTGTGAATTTTTGCTCACAACTGTAGGATAAACTGGAAAGGTTTTAAAAAAAACATGAAAATGACAATGGCCATTCAGTATTTTTGCCAAGAAAAGTAATAGCCATGTCATGAAATTACTAGGAGTTGTGTTTGACTTTAAGGAAGCATCACTTCCACACGTCTTAGAAAGTTAGAATGTCAGATAATATTGACAGAGAACAGCCTAAATGCTGTATCAGTACTGAACGTCAGCAAAGTTGGAAGCTGAAAAAATAAATGTTGATGGCTTTGTGCTTAAGGAATCTTATTATTTTAAAACTGGAAGGCAATGCAAGTAAGTTGGTTCCTAAAAACTGCAAAATCAAATGTTAACTTCTCAGAATGTATTGCATGCCGCTGATGGCCAGACAGACACTGAGGGACAGCCACACTGCATTTATTTATTTTTTTCAAATAAAGTCTACAGACACATTTAGTTGCAAATTGTCGACTATTATCTACTATTAGACATCTGAATGGCAAGTTATTGTGAGATCTATCAGTATGAATTTTAGCCACAGATTTTGGAGCTTGAATAATGGCTCCATAAGTAGCTATGTGTTTGATAGTGGTGTTAATACAATTACAGGTAGTCCTCGACTTACAACAGTTCACTTAATGACTGAAGTTACAATGGCACTGAAAAAAGTGACGTGCCCATTTTTCACACTTATGACCATTGCAGCACCCCCATGGTCCTGTGATCTACATTTGGATGCTTGAGAACTGACTCACATTTATGACGGTTGCAGTGATCCCCGTTTGCAACCTTCTGACAAGCAAAGTCAATGGGGAAGCCATATTCACTTAACAACCGTGTTACTTTAACAACTGCAATGATTCACTTAACAAAGGTGGCAAGGTATGTCATAAAATGGAGCAAAACTCACTTAACAAATTTCTCTCTTACCAACAGAAATTTTAGACTCAATTGTGATTGTAGGAACTACCTATATATCCCACTCTTTATACAACTCAAGACAACATATCCTGCTCCAGCATCCTATTTTTACCACATCAGCAATCATGTGAAATTGGTTGGACTGACAGAGACCGACTGGTCCAAAGTCACCCTACCTTTCATTCCTAAGGGAAATCTAGAACTCATAGTCTTCCAGTTCCTAACCCAGGCATTAATTTTAGTAATGTAAGGTATGACTTAAACATTTCAGGTATTTTTTCTCTTATAAATGTTGCTGGTTGTCATCAAGTAGAGTATAAATTGAATAAATAAATAAATAAACTCCTCTGCCAGCTCCAGGCAATAGAGACAGGATAGAGATTAGCAATGGGTGTAGCAAATTTCACGCTGGGATACATAGTTTTCTGCTGACTCAAGGGTGGTTGGAGACCACTTCAACTCAGCCATGGAGGAAATGTCAGAGATTGCCCCCAGCTGTTGCTATAATTCTTTCTCTCAGAACTTGGTGTGTTGTGGAAAATCAAGGACCCAGAGTAGAGAAGCTCCTTTCCTCCAAATCCAAGTAACATTAGTGCTGAAGATCAGCTTGCACAACAGCAAAAAACTTGCTTCTCTCTATATATATACTGTATACCGCATTTTTCACACCTGACTATAAGATGCAACTGACCATAAGATGCACCTAGGTTTAGAAGAGGAAAACAAGAAAAAAAATGAGGCGGTGCCTGAGAGGACCAGATAGGTGTCCTCTCATGTGCCAGCTCTGCCTATTTATTCCTGCACTGCGGAAAAGAGACAAAACAGGTGGGCAATGACAAAGACAGAAGAGGCGGAGTTTAGCACTGTAAAAGGAATCACGTGGCCCAGCTGCTATTCACCAAAGGACTGGCACCATCCACCCATTTTTTTGAGGGGGGGAGTGCATCTAATGGGAGTGAAAAATATAGTATATGCCTAAGCATTTTTTTTTCTTCCATGACTTTGTATTCATCAAGGTTAGGTATGGTCAAATATAATATCTGTTGTATTGTTCGACCTTAGACTGCTCATCACCTCTGCTTGCTAACTTTAGCAGTCACTAAAAGGTCCCACTGCATATTGTACTTTGAGACAAGACAAACTCTAAAATAAAGACATGTTGGAATTCAGAAGATACAACTAGGGAACTCATGGACATTTCAATACTTTCTTTTGCTAAGGAGGACACTAGATATTGCTTGAAATGTAATACTATTGTTTTTGTCTTTGTTTGCTAACACATCCTTACAGTCTCTCATTTAGTCTCTTTTTCTTCCTTCCTTCCTTCCTCCTTTTGCTTTTCCTTCCTTGCTCCCAGTCCATCCAAGGCTATGCAGATGCACATTTCGGTGGGGGGGGGGGAGAGAAACTGGGAAGATGCTGAAGCTAAAAATATATCTTTCTTCCTAATCCAGATGTGGAAGATCAGGACTATTGTGTGTATGTAGGAAGAGTTGCAAGAATCTGTGATTAATCAAAATTTGCCCTGCCATTTTTGATATATAGCATCTAAGCCAAAAATATATCTGTCCAATTGCCAAATATGGAAACTAAGAACATAGACGTTCATAGCAGATGTTGAAGCATTTCAAAGAGCCCTTGTGAAATTGCTCTTGATCATGTGACTGATGTGTATCTAAGTCCAACATCTTAAGTTGGGCCAAAGCCTCTTTGGGAATCTGTTGAGCCTCATCAAATAGTTAGGTTTTGATGGAAACTGAGCTACTGACTTTTATGGCCAACTTGTTTTGTGTCAGGCCAAAACTTGTGGTGAAGATATCACAACTAACAATAATCTGATAACTCATAATGCTGATGATGCTTATCTAAAGTGCACAGGATAAAGAGCTCATGCTTCTTTTGTGTACTACAAATTTCAGATAGTCTCATCTTGAGAAGAAAAATTTCTGAATGTACTTGCGCATTTCCACTGCCTAATCTATATATTTTGGGAGTATTGATCTGGCCATGGCTATCCTGAATTTCAACTCAGGCAAAGGGGAAAGAAAAAAAATTCTATTCTGAATAATTCAATTCTAATCTTGCAAATATCTTACCTAACCAGATGCCATGGAGATTTACTGCACACTCAGCTTTTCTACAACCTGCTTTTTTTAAAAAAAATAACTATATTTTAATGCAAGTGTGGTAGGTTGTTTCCTGCCATAAATCACAATGCTTAGTGAAGTTTGGGGGCTTTATAGGATAACAGTGACGTGCGGTGAGGTTTATGGCTGGTGAGGCTGGTGATGTCATCAGTGCGAGCCGTGGTCCCCTTCATGTTGACTCAGGAAGGCCGGGAATGGGACCACGTGTGCAGGAGGCTGAAGCTGCCTCAGCCTCCTGTACACGTGGTCCCATTCCCCTCCTTCCTGACTCCTGAGTCAACATGAAGGGGACCACGGAGCGTGCTCTGCAGGACTGTGTCTCATGCTCCGCGGTCCCCTTCATGTTGACTCAGGAAGGCGGGGAATGGGACCACTTGTGCAGGAGTGAGGCTGAGGCTAGAGGAGCCTCCTGCACACGTGGTCCCATTCCCGGACCATGTGTGCAGAAGGCTCCTCAGTGTCTTTTCCCTTTTCCCTTTTTTATTTTCATGATGAGAGCGGTGAGGCTCTGCCTCCCCTGCCTCCCCTGACCGCACGTCCCTGTAGGATAAAGTTGTCCCTCTTAGGAACTAGAGAACCTTTACATGTGGGGAGATCAGGGAGATAAGACAGTGATAATATATAGGCTGTTTTACTTATTTGCTGAAGCTATTTCAACTATGACTGGACCAGATGAGAAAGCAGGAAATGTACCCTCTCCCAGAATACTTACGGGTTTTTTTTTAGATTGAATATGATAAACTTTCGCAATACAACTTTGATAAGAATTGCAAAAAAAGAAATATGAGATTCAGTAACAGCAAAATAAATTCAGTTGAGAAAAGTCATGCCATCAATTCAGAGGGAACCCATTCTGACTACTCCTAATCAAGTACAGGTGATCGTTTGCTATTCTGGAGCAAAAGGCCTAGGATATTCAATTAAATATCATTGGATAAATATCTGTTTGCAGTACAAAGCTGTGGTCTCTCTTGCACTAGTTTCTATATCACCTTATGTAACAGTCCTACACAGACCCGGTCCAACAAAATCATCTCTTCGGTCTAAGAAGATTAGATCAAGGTCTTGGAGATTTTAGCCTATTGCTTTTAATTATAAAAACGAGATTATCTTATGATTCAGTAATAATGTTTAAGGAAAATGTACCTGCAGAGGTGTATGGAGAATAGAAGTTGGTGTGACCAAGACAATATGATCATTTCCTGGCAACAGGTGGAATGTAAAAAAGTCATTACAATCTCCTCCCATTTTGTTTTAATCATTTTTAGAGATTTTTAGGATCCTTCAATGGTCTTTGGGACTTAGTTGATACTTCTCTGCTTTGTAGCAAGAATAATACAGGACTCTTGAGAGTTCAGCTGTTTTTTTAAAATTAAACCCCCACTTTTGTGGCTTGCAAACAATGTTTGAATTTCATTCCAAGCCTTGAATGTTAGTTACTCCAATGAAACTGTTAAAGAAAGCTGTCACTTTGATGCTACCATTTAGATTCTGAATTATCCACTGTAATGAAGGAGATATAAATGGGCCACCTTGCATATGACACAGAAATGTTTCTACCCTTGAAGTGGTTCATAACTGGCTAAACAAAACAGTGCATTTAAAATATTAATCTAACAATACTTTATGTTCAAGATGAATTCCTAGGCAAGTATAGCTGTTGCTGCTGCTGCTGTTTTTGATTTTATCTTCCCACCCTATATTCTTTAGAAAAGTTCTCACATGATATCTCTGGATCAGTGCTTAATTATATGTTCCCTGTAGTTAATAGCACTTTTTCTTATTTGGTTTTCATTTTGCTTGTGGCAAATTGGTGGAATGTATTCTTGGAATTGTTTCGGTGTACACCTAGTTTAATGGTAGGCACAGTAAACCCAGTTATGAGCAACGTGGATAAATGAGTTATAGAAACTTGCGATGGCAACTGCTTTCAGAGGTCTGCTGCTGAAGTGGTGGTAGCATTTCCATTTGCACTGGTATTTAAACAAATAAAAAGTGGTAAGTGGCTGTATTCTCTGTAGGGAGCACTAAAGCCCAGTAGGTTTCTAGAGTTAAGAGTTCTCTACTTTGGAAAAAGAGTGTTTTTAATCTATCATGGTGCTCTCTGCATTAGCCTAGGCCTTTTGCCTTTCTTCTAACTAATTCTCTCTGGTGTTTCAAAGGTGATTCAGGAAAACAATGTTTTGGCTAATACAATGTAAGCCAGGATGTTCCTGAGTTAAAGTCTTCCTGTCTTTAAGTTAGGAATGTCCTTGGAAATCCTGGGCTAAATCCACCATTCTCTCAGCCTCACCATCTAGGTCCAATGTAACGCTCTTTCAAGCCCCAGGACAATAATAAAATTCTAATATAGTTTTGGGAGGAGTGAAAATGAACAAACTTTCGCTTAATCCAGCTAAGGCTGGGCTATTATAATTAGAGACTACCAGATAACGAGAATTTTGTATAGTATGAATATATCATACTATCTACAAAATTGTATCTTGATGTATCTGTCGAGTATAATCCTTGGCAGATACATCTTCCGCAAGGTAGTCTAGGAAGTCTGGATCTAGTTTGTATGGTTGGTGGACACAACTTTGAAAACTTTGATGCCTATCAACAGATAAGGCTGCCCGGATCATGCATAAACAGGATTTTCGGAGAAAATCAGGTAGATAGCCTTCAACCTATGACCAGAACTTAGCCCCAAATTTCCGTAACCAAACAAGACAGATGTTAAATGAATGTTGCCCTATTTTTATGACTTTTCTTGCCACAGTTGTTAAGTGAATCACTGCAGTTGTTAAGTTAGTAATACAGTTGCTAAGTGAATCTGACTTCCCCATTGACTTTGCTGGTCACAAAAGGTGATCACATGACCCCGAGACACTGCAACCGTCATAAATATGAACCAGTCGCCAAGCGTCTGAATTTTGATCACATGACCATGGGAATGATGCAATGGTCGTAAATGTGAAAAACGGTCACTAAACGGTTACTAAATGAACTGTTGTAAGCAGAAGACTACCTGTATATTATTATTTTTTTTAAAAAAAGGGGGGGGGGTGGCAGAGAACTTCCAGCTTTGTTTACTCGCCCTAGGACTACTGCCTTCTGTAGCAGGTTAGGGGGTGAAGCTTACGTTGCTTAGCAACTGCATTATGTTTTCTCTGATTCTGAGTAACATAACTAGCCAGATAAGCATTGTGGTGTTTATAATACTGAAACAGTTGGCTGTAAGAGAAGAACCACTTGGGACAACAGGGCCTTAAACTAGGAAACCGCCAAATGGTGCTAATTCCCCTATCTTTTTGTCTGTAGATAATCACTGAGAGAAAAGAGACAAAATGTCAGAGAATAAGAAGTCGGAAAAGAAATCGAATGGATGGTTCTGGGGCAAAAAGGCTTCAAAGAAAAGCAGCATTTGGGTAAGTTGCAAAACAAGGTATCAGTTGAAACCATCCAATGATTGTACCACCGCATTCATATATTTCTACCTCCCCAATTTGTGGAATTCCAGTTTGTGTTGTCATCACAATCTTGGCCTGGTAATGGCTGCTGCACACGTTTTCTTCAACTGTGTGTGTGTGGATACATTTTAGTATTTGACATGAAGGTAAAAATTCTATATAAGCAAATGAAAACATTTAACAATTCCAGATTGTATCTCTACTTTGATTTCAATAGAGATTTTGATTTTCTTTAGAAAGTATGGAAAGGTTTAATTTTGGCCATTTTGATTTTCCTTTTTTTTAATGCTGCATAATAGTGGGAAAGAGGTAGAGAGAAGAGAGTCAAATTCCAGATGAAATTTGTCCAGAGGCATTGTGAGTCAGGTTACTAAGCTGTCTCGTGATTATCATATCAGTAAAACTCTGTGTGTCTCCATCTGATAATTTTTTTTTTTGGCAAGGAAAGAAGTTCTTCCTGGTAGATTGGATGTTGCTTCTAACTACTATGACTATTACTACTAGTAGTTGTTGTAGTAGTCTAGGAAGTCTGGATCCAGTTTGTATGGTTGATGGACACAAGTTTGAAAGCTTTGATACTACTACTACTACTAGTAGTAGTAGTAGTAGGTCAGAGAACTGTATAATTTTGTAACAAAATATACAGTTGTGGCTGTACCAGACATAACAGCCGTAATCTGAAAGAAGAGGAAGGAAAGCAGTGTGCAATGTGACAAATATAGGAAGAGAGTGGGATATGGGTAGTCCTTGACTTACAACAGTTCATTTAGTGACCATTCAAAGTTACAATGGCATTGAAAAAAGTGACTTATGATCATTTTTCACACTAATAACCAGAGGTGGTTTCTACCAGTTCGGCCCGGTTCGGCCAAATCGGTAGTGGAAGTCAGGCCTGGGTTGCAGAATATGCAGCGGTTCCCTTGCCACCGCTGGGCCACTACCATTTTGGATATCAATGACGGCGCATGTGCAGTTCACTGTAAATTTATCTGCACATGCTCCCAGAATAATTTACATTGAACAGCACATATGGCGTGCAAGCCAAAAACCGGCACTTAACAAATGTCTCGCTTAGTAACAGAAACTTTGGGTTGTGATTGTAAGTTGAGGACTACCAGTAGTCTGTAGACTGAAGTAAAATCAGCTCTTGATGGGAAGAGAAGCAGAAGTACAATTTTTGTAAGCTTGAGAGGCAAGCTTAGATGTAATAGTGGAGTCACACTTCTTCATGTTTCGGCTTAATTAGTATGTAAAGATTGAGGGGACTGGCACTAGTTTCTTACAACAAGCAGAAACATGTTCATTGTCGTATGAACCTTTGGCATGGGGTGATAAAGACTGCCCCCTACTTCTAGTAAGTAATCTATGAAAAATACGTAATTATTGCTATCTCATTATCTTAAAAGTCCGGAATGGTAAGAGGAAGCTTGGATTTTGTATTTGCGAACTTAGCCATTGTGACTTGCAAACCTTGTTTATATTTTTATTTATTTATTCAATATAGATACTATTTAGAGCTTAGTATTATCACTGGATTCCCCAAAGAGTGACTTATTTGACAAAACATGAATAAACAAACCAAGAAGTAGCCTGATATGTGTACTCAGTTTCTGTAACGTTTCTGAAGTAAGCAACTTTGTTCATTATCAAGGTTTATCCAGGGGTGAGAGTCAGCCGCTTTGGGCGAACCGGTAGTTCCGGTGAGCAGTCGTCCCCCCCCCCGCCTGTCCCTGCCCTTTCCTGTCCTATATTTCCCTGGTATTTAGCTCAGCTGATTCGCATGGCACAGCGGATTGCTGCGCATTGGCTGTTTTACTCACTGGCGCTGACATAGAAGGTAAATTTTTAAGCTTATAATGAGCAGTGCTGCGCATGCATGCAAAATGTGCATTAGGTGTGCAAAGCGCGCTCACGAAACCAGTTGTTAAACCAGTTGCATCCCACCACTGGGTTTATCTGCTTTCTGTAGCAGGAGACAAACAACAGCCTTTAACTATAAGGCCATAAAGCAAATGTACAAAAATGTTCCTAACAATCTCTCATAAACCCCTCCCCTCCCAGTGACTCTCCTAAAACTAGCTGCCTCTCATCTGCTACTAATGGCAGTTCGTAGTGCAATACCTTCTATAAATCCTTCACGGATTACTTTAAAAAAAGATGCTTTTGGAGAACTCTAGATATGGGAAAAGACTGATCGACTGTAAGCCAGCTAAGTGCTGTGCAGGGATGTACCTTGGTCAAACAATTGTCTCAATCCTAAAATGTTTCCACCTCCAAGAAAGACCACTTGCGTGGACGTCCATCAGGTCATTTTGCATAAGACTTGCACAGAGCATGAGTTTCATACTGTAGTTCCTATTTGGTCTTTACAATGTGACATTACAGGTAGTCCTCGATTTACGACCGCAATCAAACCCAAAATCTCTGTTGTCAAGTGAGACATTGGTTAAGTGGATTTTGCCCCATTTTAGGACCTTTCTTGCCACAATTGTTAAGTGAATCACTGCAGTTGTAAAGTTAGTGACACTGTTGTTAAGTGAATCTGGCTTCCCCCTTGAGTTTGCTTGTCAGAAGGGCGCAAAAGGTGATCATGTGACCTCGGGACACTGCATCCATCATAATTATGAGTCAGTTGCCAAAAATCTGATCACATGACCACAGGGATGCTGCAATGGTTGTAAGTGTGAAAAATGATGATGTTACTTTTTCTGGTGCCATTGTAACTTTGAATGGTCACTAAATGAACTGTTGTAAGTCAAGAACTACCTGCATTATTATTCAGTCAATCAAATTTTATTTAATTTGATTTAATTAATTCTGTTCAAGTTCTCATTTTTATTGTTTTTCTGTTCTATGCTGACCATTTCAGTAGCCCTTAATGTATGACCACAACTGAGCCCAACATTTTTGTTGCTAAGCAAGACAGCTGTTAAGAAGTTAATTTTGCTCCACTTTATGACATTTCCTTTCACAGTTGTTAAGTGAATCACTGCCGTTGTTAAGGTAGTAACAAACTATTAAATAAATCTAGCTTCCACACTGACTTTGCTTGTCAAAAAGTTTGCAAAAATTGATCTTATGACCCCAGGACACTGCAACTGTCATAAATACATGCCAATTGCCAAGTGTCCTAATTTTGATCCCCTGACCATGGGAAATTGAAATGGTCATGTGAAAAAGGGTCATAAGTCACTTTTTTCAATGCTGTTGTAACTTCAAATGGTCACTAAATGAATGGTTGTAAGTCAAGGACTACCTGTAAGCTTTCTATGTCTGTTATGCTCATTAAATACTCCTGAATTATTGGTCTACGTTATCTGCATTTTCTCATTGCCTGGACACCAGCACATTTGTGACTCTCAATAGGGATCTAATTTGACTTTCAAAAGTTATGTCTCTAGTTGCTCATGACACTTTCTTACTCCAGTTCCACTCAGGTACCTAGCTTATATTTTCTGTGTTAGACTCCTCCTTCTTGAACATCATTTGTTCAGAAAGCGCTTTTCCTTATGTATAGAAAGATAGATTTGCTCCTTAGAAGAAGTATTGTTGAGCCAAAGGCTGATTGAACAAGGCGATAGGAGTTATGATCCCTTTATTTCCATGTTTAGTGTTACTTTTCTTCCAGTTTTGAAGTTGGCACAAATATCGAGCAAGTAACTGGAAACAATTTGACATGTTATCCAATCTTCTATGTAAAATGTAAAGAGACAACTGGACTTTCTGTTTTTTCTTTGAAGACGTTTCGCTTCTCATCCAAGAAGCTTCTTCAGAGCTGAAGAAGCTTCTTGGATGAGAAGCAAAACGTCTTCAGAAAAAACAAAACAGAAAGTCTAGTTGCCTCTTGAAAAAGTACTTTTGGGACAACTATGACCTGGATGACTGAGAATCTCCCTAGACATAAAATGTAAAGACTTAACCTAAGTGTCCCTTTTTTGATGCTGGCGCTTCTGTACTAGAATTGTATTTTGGTATGTCCTCAATTAGCTGTTTCAGGGGACAAAATACTCGCTATATATGGCTATGTATAAAAAAAGACTGCTTTTAAAAAAAATATTACCCTCAAACTGAATATATTATTAATATTCCACTTAACCTATGACTAATCTGAAAGTGTTTTATCTTCCCGAGGACTAGATGTACCTTCCACTGCTTATGGTTTTCTTCTTTTTCCTTTCTCACAATTTGCCTATTTCATCCTGGGATGTAACAATTTTTTTTTTAACCAGCTCTCAAGGTTCTGTAAGAAATTTCATCTTTGAATTGTATCTCCCCACCCAACTTTTGTAGTCCTGAGGTTTCCCAGAATCTCACCCCAATGAAATTCAGAAACAAATAACTGATCTCCACTGTTACAATGTCCTGCATATTTTTTTACAAAATAAACCCAAAATAGGTGCATAAGATTTAAGGTAATCTATTGTAATTGTTTTTAGTTAATACTCTTCCTCTTGATTAGGTTATTTATTCAATGTTCTTTCTATGGGCTTTAAAGGCTGGAAAAAATATGAAAAGCATAGCACCCAATAAAAATGTTAGGGGATGGGTAGCCCATCAAGCTTGTAATATATTGTACATGTTTTAAAAACAAAGCCCTAAAAAATATTGATACGGACACTTGCTTGAGCTAATTATTCTTTACTTTAGGAATAATTGGTGTCAATATTTCCTCTGCCCCCCTCTCCATTTCAAGTATTTTCTCTTATTTGATATAAAAAAATAGTATGTTTTATTCCTCTCTCGGGGCAAAGGGCCATGAAAATGAGAGGGGTTTTTTCCCCTGATGTTCTACGTTTTTTAAATAGTAACATTAATAATCCTTCATAACATAAATATAGACCCTAAACTTTTAGGAAAAAATGATGTGCTTGGAAGAAATGAAATAAAGCTAATTTTAAAAAGTAAAACAGAATATAATAAAAAATAGAGAAGAAATAGAAAAATAGTTTATAAAAAAATCAGTAATACTATGGTAATATACAACAATAAAGGAGAATATTTATAACTCAGGCTTGAAATGAAGGGTCCTTGGTGCTCTCTGAGTTTGGTTGTTTTCTTGCAGATGTTTCATTACCCAAACTGGGTAACATTAATCACTGCACAATATGCAACAATTAATATTTCCAGATTTATCTCCTTTTCTTTGAGACAAATTTTATAGGGATTCGAATCATTGAGGTTCGATTTTTAAACGTCAACTTAAGCCTAGACCACACAGGATCATATTGCCCAATCTTGCCTCATGGTTAAAACAAAGCCAGTTGACAAATTACTATTCTAATGTTGTGTTTAAACTTCTTATGTCTGTGGGCCATGAAAAGAAATCCCTTGTTTATGTGAGAAGAATGAGGAATGCATTAGAAACACTCAAATTATAATTTTGCCAACTTTACTTTTGTATTGGAATGATCAGATAGCAGAAGGTTTGGTCTTGGGAAGGATGGGACACGGTAGACAGTGAAAGTGTAAGAAAACAATGGAAAGATTCTGTGTGACATGTGGAATTCCTCTCAGTTGCTGAAAAATACAATGCTTAGTGTCCTTTGGAGCCTTCAGTATGAAGGTCAAATATTTTAAACATCTCAGACCTATGCAACTATCAGACCAAAAGTATTTATTTTCCATTGTTGTTTTTCTGATTTAGGTGTTTTAGAATACAGACTATCCTTCTGCAGAGGTGAAACTCTATATTTCAATGGGAATGAGCAAGCATGAAGCAAAAAAGATTGGAATTTTATTTCCTGCCACATGTGAACATGGCTTCCCATGAACTATTGCTTCTTTTTTTCTTTTGTTAGAGGATGGCAGGCCCCAGAGCTGTCCGTTTGTTGCTTATCACACTTAAAGCAAACTTCACAGCAGAAACAAATGCTTTGAAGAGCAGGAAATGTGCCTAAGAGAGAAGCAGTGAGGGGCCTGCAGGAACTGGAATTATGATGTCAAACTGGAGCAACCTTTACAAATTAGAGCCTTGGGAAGCTTACTCACCCATAACTGTATACTACTTTCTCGCCTGTGTGATTTCCAGACTGTGGCTGAGGCTTCAGTCCCATGGTAGATGCAAGAGGGTCTCCTTAAATCAGGGGTGAAATGCTTCCGGTTCGGACTGGTTCACCCGAACCAGTAGTAAAAAATGTTACTGATTCACAGAACCAGTAGTAAAAAAAAATACTTCAAAAAGTAGAAAAAAAAGTTCCTACGATTGCATGTTGCACAGCAGATCTTCGGAACTTTTTTTAAAAAAACTTTTAAGCATTTTTTTTACTACAGGTTCTCCAGAAACGTGGGGGTGGGGTGTGGGTGTCCCGTTTTTGCTCCCAGCAGGCTTTCCTGAAGACTGCTAGGCCAAAAACAGGGTGCATATGCCCATTTTTGCTCCCAGCAAGCTTCCCTGCTAGGCCAAAAACGGGGTGGGGGGTGCTGAGAGAGAAAGAAAGAAGAGAGGGGGGGGAGAGAGAGAGGGAAAAAGGAGAGGAAGGAAGGACTACAAACCTGTACTAGACGCAGCTTCAGAGAATAATCCAGGGCTGGAAGGGGCCTGGAGGTCATCTAGCCCAACCCTGCTCCAGCAGGGCATTGTTAAAGTGAGTTTCTGTCTTTTGATCCCCCAGTTACATGACTACAAAGACACGCTCACCTAGTCACATGACCACCACCAAGCCATGCCCAAGCCACGCCCACAGAATAGGTAGTAAAAAAAAATAGATTTCATCACTGCCTTAAATCAATATAGAGGTTTAAAAAGTTTTGAGTGGGATCTTGTCATCAGCCAAAAGCAGGTTAGAACTTCAATGGGGCAACCCAATTAGCCTTGATCAGTTTAAATTCAGAGACTGGACCTGAACCATTGCACTAGACATGATTTATTGAATAAACCACAATTTGCTGGCTGCACCATAGGCAACCACATATGTGGCACAAAGGTTAGGTTCATATAGCGCTCTAAGCTAAGCGGGCCATATTTAAGATTAGCAACTGTGTGAAATTAGTGACCCTGCACTGAGCGACCTTGAGAAAAACTAAACAGGGTCATAATTGGTTAGTAGAACCAGCAAGTCCGTAGGGACAAGATAGGAAACTACATCTAATCAACTAGGTTTAATTGGTTATTTAAAATTAGATTGCAATGATTTGTTTAACTATTTTATTACTATTTTTGTATTATAAAAAGTATATAAATTTTATTTTTCTGTGTTCTTATACATTTTTTTTCTTTGTAGCTTGCATTATTTAGTCTTTTTTAATAGGATCCTAAGGCTGGAAGAGACCCTGGAGGTCTTCTAGTCCAGGGGGTCACCAAATTTTTGGGCACCAGCCAGGGATTTGTTCTATGGAGAATGGTTTTTCCATGGACTGAGGGAGAGGCGTAGTTTCATGCGCTGCCTGGATCCAATGTGTGCGTGAATGGGGCCCACTTCCTGGCAGGTTGTGGCCAAGTTTCAAGTTTTAAACCTCCAGCAATGGAGGCAAGCTATTCCCTTGGTTAATTGTTCTCCCTGGAAAGGAAACGCCTCCTTATTTCCAAATTGGATCTCCTCTGACAAACTTCCATCATCTTGTCCTGCCTCCAAGTCAGTGATGAAATTCAAAAATTTTCCCTACAGGTTCTGTGGGTGTGGCTTGGTGGTCATGTGACCAGGTGGGTGTGGCTGCACAACTGACTCACACACAATGTAAAAGCAGCTGGACTTCACACAAAATGGCTCCTGCAACACGCAGGAATGTCAGGGCAGCCTCCATCAGTAACCAAGAAAAAAACCACTCAACTCCATTTTTCAGAATTAAGAGTACTTTTACTGGTTAAGAGTAGAAAGCAGCTAGCAAAGCAAGATCTGAGGCAAAAGTGCGCGTAATCATAGTAGATATCAATATGTGACCCAACTCCCTCCCCCTAGTAATCCCAAACCCCAGTCCAATCCCCACACCCCACAGGTGTCATGTGGGCTGCAGCTTCAAAACCCATCATCAGGTTGGTATGCCGGATGGTTGGCCTTGGCGGCAATTCCACTATCTGCAGCATGCGCAGTAGATGGTGAGAAAACCACTCCCTTCTTCATTCACTCCTGTGCTTAAGCTTCCCCTCCCAAATATCATGTTATCTCCCCCCCTCCCTGTTTCAATGGCAGCCGAAAGCAAGCAGCAAAGCAGAGGCTGACATCGAACCTCATAGACAATCTAGCACAGCTGATTGTCGCACAGCTGATCGCCAGAACTTTAAAAAAAAACTTTTAAAAGCATTTTTGTACTACCGATTTTACGGTCTATTCATTAGGCTAAGCATTCCTAGTTCCCTTGGCTGTTCATCATACAATTTAACTTCCAGACCACTTATGGTCTTTGTTGCTCTTCTCTGCACTCTTTTTAGTATTGTTTTTTACATACATAAGATTTCTAAAAATATTATGGATTGGAATTAATAAACTTCTTTCTAACTGCTGTCATTTCTACTTTTCAAAAACTCAGTGAAATTATATAAATATAAAACAAAACAAAAGTCATAGGGCTGTAGCTAGACTAGAAAATCCAAAAACGTAGCTCCTTGCTACTCCTAGGACATTTCCTAATGACACTATATAACTTAAAATCATCTTTATTTTGTTTGTTCCTGAGATGGTTCAAGTTATTCTATTGCACAAAGTGAAGAACAATATTTTAAATGATTATTTAAACTTAATTTAATATAAATAAAAATATTGTAAATGATAATGTAAATAATTAAATTTATACACGGCGGGTCTCATTATCCAAAGGGAAATGTTACCATTTTTCACTCTGGATGGGTTGGCAGTTGGATTTTATTTCAATACCAGGAAATGTGAAAAAAAATCTTGACTGAAACTGAATTGTAGGCTAGTTTAAGAGGCCCAGGCTATTTTATTCTTCTGAAAAAAACAAAGAAACTGTTAGATTCGGGCAACGAGAGAACAGACTGCGGACACGTAGTGACTTATCAGCTCTTTATTAGTAGTAGTAGTGATCCAGCTTGCTCTGTGGCCGGAGGGTTCCCCTTTTATAGGAATCGGGTACGCCTCTCGACCAATCAGAACGATACCTCTTTCCCGCCGTAGCGGCGGACCAGAGAGGAGACTTGCTGCGATATATGCTAATATCTAACACCCCTCCGCTCTTAGATGGCGCATTCCTGTTGGTTACATAGTCCTTAAGATACGTTGGTGTTTGCCTTACACGGGTAGAACGTCGCAGTTCCGGTTGATCTGGAGTGGTTTCAGGATCGGTTGCTTTCTCTGCTTCGCGTTCGGGAGTCTGCAGACTTTCGTTGCTTTGGTGTTGTTCGGTTTCTCTTTCGACCTCTTGTTCTACCCTGGGTTCGTAGGTGTCGTGGTTGTCTGTGTTGGGGCTCTCGAGTGGCTGACTTTGTGCTGGCAGATAGTGTTCATCGTCAGCCCGCAGGTCTGAGTGTGCCAGGCGACCCCTTAGTTGATCGATCTGCCTTTTCCAATTCCGCCCATCTTCAAGCTCTAGCAGATACGATCGTGGACCCGTGATGCCAATGACCCTTGCCGGCATCCACAATGTTCCCCCTGCATAGTTGTGGGCGTATACTGAATCCCCTATGCTAAAACTCCGAATTTTGCTTGTAGATTCTGGGGGCGCTGTGGCAGAGTAATTAGGGTGCAGACGGTCCAGGTGAGACCGTAGACGGCGGCCCATGAGTAGTTCAGCGGGGCTCCTACCCGTTGTTGCACTGGGGGTAATATGCTGAATTAAGAGGTAATGGTCAATGCGTGTTTGCCAATCACCTGGACCCATCCTAGCGAGGGCCTCTTTTGCGGATCGCACCATTCTTTCCGCCTGTCCGTTCGATGCCGGGAGGAATGGGGCGACGAGGGCATGCCGAATTCCCTCACCTGCTAAATACGTTTCGAATTGCATGGCCGTGAACTGGGGCCCGTTATCGGATACCAGGAGGTCGGGCAGGCCATGAGTGGCGAAAAGTCGCCGTAGAACCTTAATGACTGCCTCTGCCGTGGTTGAAGTCATTAGGACTACTTCTAGCCATTTGGAGTATGCGTCCACAACTATAAGGAAGGTCTGACCTTGTACTGGCCCTGCGAAATCGATGTGTATTCGCGACCAAGGTGCTTTGGGCTTCTCCCATTCTGTGGCGGGAGCTTCCAGGGGTGCTGGTCTCGATTCTTGGCACGGATCGCAAGTGGCCACCCATTCCTCTATCTCTTTGTCCATGTTTGGCCACCAAACATAACTTCTTGCTAACGCCTTCATCCTAACGATCCCCGGATGCCCAACATGTAACGCATCTAACACATTCCTACGTAATGCAAAAGGAATAACAACTCGATCCCCCCCCAATAAACAACCTTGCAACACTGAGAGTTCATCCCGTTTTGACCAAAACATTTTGAATTCCGGGCCCACGTTTCCCTTCGGCCACCCCCTCCAAACCCATGTTTGAACTTGCTTTATTATATTGTCCTTAGAAGAGAACCTTGCAACGTCGCAGGAAGAAACCGGTCCTGAGTCCAAACAGTCAATGAGCAGCACCGGTACTTCGGGAGTGGGGTCTGGCAAAAGGTCCGGTAGTGGGCAACGGCTGAGTGCGTCTGCGTGTCCTAGAGTGGAGCCCGGTCGATGTATCAGCTTGTATTAATATGCAGCCAAGAAAACAGTCCACCTGGTCATGCGTGGAGAAAGGGAGACTGGTGTGGGGCGGTTTCCCGCCAAGAGTCCCAACAGCGGTTTGTGATCCGTAATCAGCTCGAAATCGCGTCCATAGAGGTATTCATGAAAACGTTTAACTCCAGCGACAGCGGCTAACGCTTCCCTGTCTATCTGGCTGTAGTTCCTCTCGGCCGATGAAAGAGTCCTGGAGTAGAAGGCGATGGGTGCTTCGTTCCCGTTTGGTATTCTGTGGCTGAGGACTGCGCCGACGCCGAATGGGGATGCATCGCAGGTCAACACCAGTGGTAGCGTCTGGCTGTATTGGACTAGTAGTGAGTCGGTTGTGAGTAGGCGCTTTACTGCGGTGAAAGCTGCTGCTTCGGATCGTCCCCATCTCCATGTTGCGTTCCTCTGGAGTAGTCGATGTAATGGCTCAGCAACGGTCGCCTTCTGTCTCAGAAAAACGCTGTAGAAGTTAAGTAGTCCGAGGAAGGCCTGCAACTCGGTCTGATTTCGTGGTGTGGGGGCGTCCTGGATCGCCTTAATTTTCTTTGAAGTGGGGTGTATTCCCTGACCATCGATTCTATATCCCAGGAATTCTACGCTAGGCACGTTAATTTGGCATTTTTCCTTTTTGAGGCGGAGGCCCTTTTCTCGGATTCTGGCCAAAACAGTTCTGACTCTTTTTAATAGTTGCTCCTCGTTTGCAGCGGACACCAAGATGTCGTCGAAATAGGGGACGACTCCCGGTATCCCTTGCAAAAGCCGTTCCATGACGCTCTGGAACAGACCTGGAGCAATACTCACACCGAATTGTAGCCGGTTGCATTTGAATGCTCCTCTATGCGTCACTATAGTTTGGGCCTCCGCTGTGGCGCTATCCACGGGCAACTGCTGGTAAGCTTGTGCCATGTCTAACTTAGCAAATATCTTTCCTGGCCCCAACGAATGCAATAAGTGTTGTACTACGGGCACAGGGTATGCGCTTTGTTGTAGCGCGACATTAATTGTGCATTTATAGTCCGCGCAGATGCGGACTGACCCGTCTGGTTTGACTGGGGTCACAATGGGAGTTTCCCAGCGCGCATGATCCACCGGCTCAAGGATTCCTTGCTCTACTAACTTATCTATCTCCTTATCTATTTTTGGGCGGAGTGCAAAAGGCACTCGTCTCGGTTTAAGTCGGATTGGCGCCACTTTGGGGTCTAAGTTGAATGAGATTGGTTTACCCACATACTTACCAAGACCGGGGCTGAACACATCCTTGAACTCCTTAAAAATCTGTTCAGCGCTGCTGTTCTCCATGGCGTTGATCCCGGTGACTTCTAGCCCCAAGGCTTCAAACCAATCTAGTCCTAGAAGGTTCTGCAACGGCGCGCTGGCGATGGTCACGGGCAGCTGGGCTACGATGTCCTTGAAACGGATTTGGAAGGTGCCTTGGCCCACGATGGGGACTCGGTTCCCCTGGTAGTCTCGTAGCAGGATGTCTGGTGCACGTAGTTGGCTCTTTTTGAGGCTAGGGATAGCCTTTTTCATGAATGCCCATGATATGATCGTCAAGGACGATCCTGTGTCAACTTCCAGCTCGCAAGGAGAGCCCTCCAAGAGGACTGTGACTTTCAGCTTTTTAGGCCGCTTGGTGCGGACCTGACTTATTGTGGTGAGATACGTTCGCAATTCCTCTCTGTGGGTCAATTCTATCTCAGCATCTGTATCCTGAAAATACTCTCGTTGAGCGTCTTGGTAGAACGCTCTCTCAGCTCTTTGTGTATAATCTCTCTGGGGATACGCCCTTTCAGCTCTTTGGGAATTGTCTCTCTGGGTAAACACTTGTGGATTTCTCTCTGGGCGCCCTTTTTGATTTCGCCAAGCCCCTGGGTTGGGCTTCTGTTGGCGGTATGTAGGCGGCTGCCGTGAGGCAGGGACTTCGCTCTGGCACACTCGTGCGATGTGCCCAAGTTTGTTGCAGTGTGAACAAACAACGTTCCTGAACCGACAGGTAGACCGGGGGTGATTCCCTCCGCAGCTTGCGCAGGGCGGCAAACGGAATCCGGGTCTCCCCCCAGGCCTCATGTGACTGCTCCGCATCAGGTGACTGTCCTCGAACTCGGAATCCTCGTAGTCGGGGTAGGTGTCCTCGTAGTGGATTCTGGTGTGTCTGGGTGCTGGCTGGCTCACGTTGAATCCGCGTTGTATGGTTTCCGATGATCTTTCAGCTGACTCGGATGCCCTTGCTTCGTTTAGCGCTATTTGTAGGGTTAAATTTGGGTTTGCTAACAGCCTTTTTTGTAGCAAAATGTCCCTTAACCCACAAACAAATCTTGCCAGGATATGCTCGTCCAGATCCCTGAACTCGCAGTGAGTTGCTGCTTTACGTAGGGCTGCAACATGTTGGTTGATTGATTCTCCCGCCTTCTGGTTCCGCGTGTTGAATTCCTGGCGGCAAACGTGGCGGGAAGGTTTTGGCGCGTAATGAGTCTGTAGAGTCTGTTGCAACGCCGTCCATGATACCGCTTGTATCGGAGTAGGCCCGGTGAGGTCTCTGGCCGTGTTGAAAACTTCTCGCCCACAGTAGCCGAGGAAAATGTTTTTCTTTCGGGCATCTGTTATCCCCGTGTATTCGTTCGCTTCGAGAAAACACTCGAAGCGAATCATGAAAGCCTCCCATTCGTCGTTCGTTGGGTCAAATGGAGCACGTGGAGTGTGCATCGCCATCTTCTCTTCGTTTGAATTTGCCGCGCTGCGGTGTCCTGAGATGGCTGCCAGAATTTCTGCCGAATTCCTGGGCTGGATCGAATCCTGAGATTCTGTAGTAGCTCTCTGCGTCCTGTCTGTCTCTCGATCCCACCTTCGTCGCCAATGTTAGATTCGGGCAACGAGAGAACAGACTGCGGACACGTAGTGACTTATCAGCTCTTTATTAGTAGTAGTAGTGATCCAGCTTGCTCTGTGGCCGGAGGGTTCCCCTTTTATAGGAATCGGGTACGCCTCTCGACCAATCAGAACGATACCTGTTTCCCGCCGTAGCGGCGGACCAGAGAGGAGACTTGCTGCGATATATGCTAATATCTAACAGAAACTATCACTCCCAGGGTCTGGGAGTTGACACTATTGCCTCATTTGTCCTAAAGGTAAGGATGGTCCTGCTGATATTTGACATCAAAGAGAAATACAACCAGGTGACCTGTGTATTTGTACAACGTTAATGCTGACATCACTCTAGCACTTGAATATGTGTTAAAAATGCACAGCCAAAAATCTCTTAGCAGCTAGGAACTTCTAAGAGCAGGGCTGGGCAACTATGGCCCCTTTATGACCTATAGATGGACTTCAACTCCCAGAATTCCTGAGCCAGCATGGTGGCTCAGGAATTCTGGGAACTGAAGTCCACAGTTCATAAAAGGGCCGTAATTTCCCAGTCCTGAGCAAGGGAAACCCAATGGTAATTTGCTAGATTAATTGCCTTTATTGTTCCTAGAATTCCTTCACACGTACAGCTTTTATTTGTCCAAAAAAAGAGATCTCTTCTGTAGCATGTATTCCTCATCTCCATACTGCCACCATTTTTTTAGCAGGGCAGTAGTTTAAAAATGGTAGCAAACTTGAAAAATAGAGACAGAATAAATTTAGGTAGAGTTTAAAAATTGGGGGTATGTATGTGTTTTAACCTCCTCCTGTCCACCAAGTTTCATTTTGTCTGCCAAAAGAAAAGCAAGTGAGAAATAGAGTATTAATCAGAAATATATTGAAAAATGACTATTTGGCTTCAATCTATATTTAGCCTCCCTGATTATTGATTGACTTTTATTTTTGGGGTTGCAGGATATTTGTAATCTGACTTGTTTCATGCTTTGACACTTCAATACTCTCTCATGCATATTCTCTAAGGCAGTGTTTCCTAATCTTGCCAACTCTTAGACGTGTAGACTTTATCTCCCAGAATTCCCTGGCCAACCATTCCCTTCTGAGAATTCTGGGAGTTGATGTCCTGTAATGCAATGTGTGAGTGACTTTGGGTAAAGTGGGGAAGAAATTGTTCCTATGAAATAATTAAAAGATGCAAGAGCCCCCAGTGGTTTAACGATCAGAGAAAGAACCTCAGAAAGGACCCGCCCTAATGGATCATCCAGTTAAAAGTGACTATGGGAAGTTTTGAACTTTAGTAAGTTTTACTTTTCCCATTAGTAAGATTCTGTTTTTATAAATTTGGCATCCCCATGGACTTTGCCCCACTAGTTGTTGCCAAGGGTATTCGCAAGTTTTTGAACTGTTAGGTTGGCAGGAGCTGGGGAGGGGATAGGAGCTCACAGTTGCTTGGTACTTAAACCTGGCCTGCAGGCTTTCCAGTCAACAAGCCCTATGGCGTAACCTCTGAGCCACCACCCCACGCCTCTGTTGATGTAGCCTACTACATTTAACTCATCTAGTTGTGTCTCCTGGTTTACCCAGAATGGCTGACAAGTCTACATAACTTAAAAGTTGTCAAGCTTGAAAAACACTGCTAAGGAATGCAATATAGCAAAACTGTATAATCTATTAATTTTCTCATGGGGGTCCTTGGTGCTCTCTGAGCTTTCTTGTTTTCTTGAAGATGTTTCATTACTTTAACCAGGTAACATCGTCAGTGCTAGTAAAGGAGTGCTGTTTGCTGTCAGTTTATATTCAGGTGTCTTGCCTGTCTGTGTGGGTGGGGGCAGTAAACAGATGGCTCTTTGGCAGTTTCTTGATTGCGGTACTGCTTGTTTTATTGTTGGTCTGAAGTTAACCTTGGAGTTAATCTATGCTTGATCTGAGTGCTGAGTACTGGTGGAGAAATGCTGGAGTCTTGTTCTCTTTTGGGCTGGTTGAATGTCTCTTTTGCATAGTCTATGGATGTTGTTAATGTTTATGTGTCAGTGGTGGGTTTCTAATATTTACCTTACTGGTTCGTGCACATGCATAAGCGTCCAGGTAAGTGGACAGAGCCCCTGCTGCCGCTGCTACCAGTTTGCCCAATTCGGGCTAAACCGGCAGCAATCCTCTTCTGCTATGTGTTTATTGATGGCTGATTTGTCACAGTGCCAAGTTTCTAGAAATTCCCTGGCATTTTTGGACTTGGCCTGGTCTAGGATTGTCGCATTTCCCCAATTGAAACTATGGTTAAATTTGTCTAGATGTTATGAAATTAATGAATGTTCTCATAGTTCAAAGAAGTTTCTCATAGTTTTGCTAAGTTGGTTCAAAAGTCTGCACTTCTTCCCAGTCTTTCCTCCAGTGGTTGATGGCAAAGGATTTATAAAAGGGAAAGTAACCCAGCACTCCTCAATATCACAGTTGTTTATTTGTTAGATTTATATTCCCTCTTTCCTCCAGGAGTTCAAAACACTACATGGGATACAGTGCATTGATGACATGACCTTGTTAGATAATGAAAAGTCTGCAAGAAAACCGCTAGGTTCAGAGAGCACCAAGGCCCCACAATTCAACCCTGAGTGACAAATATTCTCTTATATCGACATTACACAGATACATAATCTCCATTTTATATTTACAATACCAAAATTGTTAGGAAGATATGACTGGAAGAAGGTGCGGGTGGGAGAATTTTTCAAGAGTTGAAGTGGATACGTCTTCATGGTGCCAAGGATGAGAAACAGTGATTTGTTGACTTCCCGATGATTAAGACAATCACTTTCTTCAGCTGAGCTCCTGTTCTGGTGATACATAAGCACTCCCATGTAGTTTTATTGGCAAGAGTACAGCAATGGTTTGTCATTGTCTTCTTCCAGGATATATTTTTTTATAGTTTCCCAATCTAGAGTACACTTCTGAGAATTCCTAGTCAGACAGTGTTTCTGAGATCAGCCCATATTATTTTCAATAGGCAGGGTAACAATGGAAAGTTGGATGAAGCTTTGTCTGGTACATGAATAGGATTGGGGTTTTCTGTTTACTCTGGGGGTTTTGTTTTGTTTTTTAAAAAGATTTTTGTTTTTAAAACAGGTTATCCCTATTTCTAAGATTAATATTACAGGTTTTCGGCATTTCCTTGCCTCGGAATAATAGAAAAATTTAGGCAATGTTCAGAAGACATTCTGGAGCCACAAAATGAAATCTGGGCAGCACTTTTGAACTAGAGGTCTAAATGGCCCCTGTTGAACTAATTGATAACCCCGGTACAAGAATTATTACAAAGCACGATCAATATACTGAATGGAAGTGCTACAATTCCTGTGTAAAAGATAATATGGAAGCTAAACTGCAGCATGCATGTCACACGACTTAACATTAATATAGCATACAATTCATTTCCCCTATTTACTCAATCCAGTTGTCTATTCCCAAAGAGCCATGTTTATTTTTAATAAGGTGCCATTCATTCTGCTTTATCCTATTTAACTATAAAACCATTGAGCACTTTCAACATAGCGACAGACCAGATGTTGTAACCACATTCCTGTCTCCAGGAGTGGTCCCTCGTTAAAAATGAAACAATTTCCTGGTATCTGATAGACATCTCTTTGACTTGTATCCTTAGGACACTAGTTTGCAGAACATAATGCTAGATTCAGAGATAGTGATCATTCAGAGCAGTTCCTCTTTTAACTTTTTTTTTTTAAAAAAAAGCCTCAGTTCACACAATAATTGTTACTTTAAGGCAAGGCTGTTCAGTTGCAAATGGAAGGCATGGACAGCCACACTTGGTCTTTCAACACCTCTCCCCCAAGAAGAGGGTTAGACCAGGCAAACACTAAGCTTTATTTTGTTTCATTATGTTTAAATTTAAGTATAATTTAGTCATATCCTTATTATTACTCTTGAATCGTGTATTTAACAATTGACTGCGTCATGTTAAATATTACAGCTGAACAATAGTCATGTTAAATATTACAGCTGAACAATAGTCATGTTAAATATTACAGCTGAACAATAGTCATGTTAAATATTACAGCTGGACAGGGATGGGCTGCTACGGATTCACTCAGGTTTGGGAGAATCTGTAACTAACGTTATGGCCAGTTCAGAAAACTTCCAAATCTCACCCCTGGGCCCTTCCTACCACGCCCCGCCCAGGACCCTCCACGTGGCCCGTTTTGGATGTGAGGTAAGTGCAGGGCCTGCACGGAGGCTCAGGGAGGGGGGAAAATGGGCCTCCCGGAAGTTCCGGAAGGTTGGAAATGTTTCCGACTTCTGGAGGGCCTCCGGTGCTCAAAAGAGGAGGTTTTTGTCCTCCCAGAGGCTCGAGGAAAGCCTCTGAAGCCTGGGGAAGATGAACCCCCTCCCCGCTGTAGTGCAGGAGGCCGACTAGGCCACGCTCATCATGGCCTTGCCCACCCAGCAACTGGGCAGAGAACCCGTTGCTAAAATTTTTGAAGTCCACCCCTGCAGCTGGACATTAGTTCTTTGATGTCTGTACCCACATTTCTTAGAGCGATTGTCTGAAAACAAGCCTGTCCTTGGAAAAAATAAATTAAACTTCCTAAGAAGAGCAAATTGATATTGTCAGCATTTACAGTTCATCCATATTTTCCATGCTGCCATATCAGCTAAGAGATCATTCACTGCAAAGCCACTTGCAGCAAATGAAGGCATGGGAATCCCCCCCCCCCCGGCTAGCTGAATTAAACTTATGGGGCTTCCACATTCAACCTGAAGCGTCTCTCTCCTTTCTGATCTCCAATTGACCCAATATTTCTCCATTATATGTGAGGCTTTAAAATAACTTCCATCAATATCGATGGAGGCTATTTGCAAGCCTAAGGGCCCTATGGGGTGCAATGGGTTGTTACTATACATATATGTTTCAATATGTGTGAACAGGATGTGTGGATCAGACCTCAGATGTCACACGTCTACAGTGAGATAGGTTGCCATTTATGCTCCACACAAGTCTTGTTGCTTGCCTGCCATCAATTTAATACAAAAGAACTTGTTTCCCACCCACAATTTACCTACAAATATATAAAGAGAACATTAATATAAAGTACTGCTATTTGCCTTGTCCTCACTGAGAGGAAATTTCTCCTTAGTTCTAGATTGTATCTCTTCAATAATCTTCCATCCTGCCATCCGTCTTGCCTTGCCCTTATGTACTTTGGAGAATAGGTCCTTCTCTTTGTTAGACTAGGCGTGTCTAGTTCCTTTAACCATTCGTTGTACAGTTTAGTCACTAGACCCATTATCATCTTCGTTGCTCTTCTCTGTACTCTTTCTAGGGTTTCAGTGCTTTTTTTTTATATTGTGGAGACCAGAAAATTGATGCAGTATTTTAAGTGTGATCTGACTAGTGCAATATAAAGCAGCACCATCACTTCACACGATATTGATACTATCCCTCCATTGATGCGGCCTAGGATTGCATTGGCTTTTTTGGCAGCTGCAACACACTGCTGACTCATACTTCAGTGGTTGTCCACTAGGACACCTAAATGCCTCTACAGTTACTTCTGTTGAGCCAGGTACCACCTATTCTATAGCTGTGCATTTGTTTTTTCTTGCCTAAATATAGCATCCTATTTTACTTGCCACTCAATTGCATTTTCTTGAATAGAATCCAGTGTTCAAGTCAAGACCCTTCCGAATCTTGAGTTTATCTTCCCAAATGTTAGCTATTCCCACTAGCTTGGTAGATTAATAGAATACTATTAATAAAATAAAATAAAATTTATTATTAAATAGCATTGATATTAAACATAGTATTACTAAAATAAAAAATTAACATTAATACAATGTAAAAGTAATAACATTAATAGATTAAGCATGCTATATTGCTGTTACTATAGAATAATGTATATAGTTTCCAAATAGTTTCCAGATTGTGTTCCTAATTACATTACATTGTTATGGAAAGGAAGAATTGCCAGTGTTTGTCATTATCTTAATACTAGGCTGTATTAAATATCCCCATACTTCTGTGATCAGTTGCCAGCATTTTTCCTCTTATGATAATAACAGTATGTGAATCTAGCAACATTGCCCTAATCTCACTGTTGACTATTAGCAGCTGATCATCTACCATACTATCATTACTAAGATCTAATAACAGGGGAGCTAACAGAAGGTGAATTTTTAGCCTTTTGTTTTCAACAAGGTAACTCTAACAAACCCATGCTGGTTTAGCACTGCACTAACCGTGGCATCTTCTCTCAAAAAACATAGTTGTAGAAATTGTAGTTTGAGGAAGCCACGTACAGGAAGAAATTGTATGCTAGTTCCTAACCCTCCTGATAGGAGTAATTGCTAAACCAGTTCAAGACCATAGTACAGGTGGTGTCAAATAAAGGGACAATTAGCTTAAGGCAGTGATGGCAAACCAGGGAATGCGCATGTGCTCGTCTGGGCCGCAACCCAGAAGAGGAACTGTCCAGGGGGCGTGGGCGTGCCAGAAAATGCACTTCTGGTTTCCAGCAGGCGCATGTGCACCGGCTTTGCAGTCTTCCGGTTACTAGCACGCATGTGCATGTGACGATCAGCTGGCTGGTGTGCATGCTCACTCTGAAAAATGGAAGACCAGCTCTACCAGTTTCCGGCACTGCTGCATGCACATGCGCACCAGAAACCCGGAAGAGGAACGGGCGACGCCACACATGCCAGGCAACATGGCTCTACATGCCACTTCGGGCACGCGTGCCATAGGTTCGCCATCACTAGTTTAAGGGACGAAAAGCTGTGATGAATTGGAATGTTTTACTCTTTTGCAGACTCCAGTTGGGTTCTTAGCTCAATACAACAAATCTTAGTCATGGCTCTTCGTTTGACTTTTCAGAGACTTTTTTCTCAATAGAGGCTACATCTATCATCAGGCAAAATGTCTCCCATAAAGGACAGTATGATGGTCTATAAAGTGGTGCCATAGATCACTGCTACTATGGAGTGAGTGCACCACTTTATATAGCAACTATTGAAGAACAGCAGAATGAACAACCACAACAATTTGCAGCAACTGCAAAATGAAACTATGAAGCATGAGACACTGACAGTCCTTGCTTAACAATGGTAATTGGACCCACAATTCTCCACTGACTTTGCTTATCAGAAGCCAGTGGTGAAGGTCGCAAATGGTGATCATGTGACTGCAGGATACTGTGATCATTGTAATTGTGAGCTAGTTGTCTATGGCGTGATCCCGATCACGTGGTAATGGCATGACTATGAGAACCAATCCTAAGCCTCATTCAGTGCGGTTATAACTTCAAATGGACTTGAATGAGTAGTGGTGAAAGGAGAACTCCCTGTAATTGTTGGCATGAGAATAGAATATTATCAAATACATTAGACAAGTAATGTAATTTTTCAGTAATAACTTTTGATGGGTGTGCATTTCTTCTTTCCTACAAGCTTAAGGCTCCTAAAGGAATTTTAAATCTTATCTATGCATCCACAGTGAAGTCCATCTATGCCTTTCTCATACTTAAGTCTAATTGATTTGCTCCTGCAAAGTACAAATTTTAAATGTACTTATGAAGTTGGTATCCTTCCTCCCATTGTTTGTATAGCGATCGAACAAACTTGAGATGATTCAATTCCCGCAGTGGTGGGATTCAATTTTTTTTACTACTGGTTCTGTCGGCATGGCTTGGTGGGCATGGCAGGGGAAGGATATTGTAAAATCTCCATTCCTTCCCCACTCCAGGGGAAGGTTACTGCAAAATCCCTGTTTACTCCCAATCTGGGACTCGGGAGGCAGAGAATAGATGGTGGTGGGGCCAGTCAGAGGTGGTATTTACTGGTTCTCCGAACTACTCAAAATTTCCGCTACTGGTTCTCCAGAACTGGTCAGAATCTGCTGAATACCACCTCTGATGTACAGTATTGAGAAAACCATTATTTCCAACTAGGTGAAAACTACTAGTGTCAAGTTTCCTTACCTTTTATACTTGCAAGCCAAACAGTCAAAGCTGTAACATCCAAATGACTACAACACCAATACCCATTGTCATCAGGGCACTTGGTACCATGTCCAACAATTTTATAAAATGCATCAAAATGTGCAGCTTCCTGCAACAACACCAGCGGAACTACAAAAAACTGTGCTACTCGGGATATCATATATCATAAAATACTTGGTTGATACCTAGGGCGCCGGCAACAACCCGTATCAACCATTAGCACCAGTCAGTGGTATTTCTGATGCATTTTTGAATGTTCAGTTGACTGAGTTTCATGTTTAATGACTGAAGTATATAACAACAACAACAACAACAACAACAACAACAACAACAACAACTCCTCACTGGATAGTGGATGTAGCAGTCCCTGGGGACAGCAGAGTAAAAGAGAAAGAACTGGGGAAGATAACAAAATACAAAGACCTACAAATAGAAACAGAACAACTATGGCAAAGGCAAGTAAAGGTAGTGCCAATAGGAGCCTTGGGTAGTCCCAAAACAACTGGAGCACTACTTGAACACCATAGGCATTGACAAATTTGCCATCAGTCAATTGCAGAAGGCGGCTTTACTTGGAACTGCTTCCATCCTGCAATATCTGTAACACTGTCAAACATCCAGATTTGCCTATCCTAGGGCCTTGGTAAGGACTCGCTATGTAGACAAACATGCCAAACCCAGTCTGAACATCTGGCTGACTTTGCAAATAACAACAACAACAACAACAATTTTTCTGTGTGTATCCAAAGAGGAAAACAAATCCAGATCCATAGTTGGATAATAAGGCAAGGCAAAAAAAAAATTCAAAATGATGTGAAAACTGTAGTGTTTCCAGAACTCATGACCAGGGAAGATGGGAAGAAAAATCCAAACATTAGGCTAGATGTTTCAGTCAGGAAATTGCAATTCAAAGCCATTGTCACAATAGAGATTGTAGACTGTAAGCAACAGCAATAGGAGTTACCCGTGTCAAGTGATATCTGTACGGAGGAACACAGAAACCAGTCCCTTTTCACATCTTTTCACTCTTGGAAGATAGCTCATTAGTTACCACTCAGTTTTCCTCGGTGAGGCTCCTATTCTGGCCACTGTTCATACCGCTATTTTTGGGGGGGGGGGATCCATGAGAATTCAGCAGGCTGCATGTCACGAGGAGCTGCAGCTAGTTCAGAAAGTTCACGTGCAAAAGATGGGGAAGTGTCTCAATATTGCATTTTGAACAATATTGCATTACAAAAACATCTGAGTATAAACAAGCTTGATAGTATTAAAAATGCAGGAGACTGAGAATTAGCAAACTAAAAGCCTTTAACCAACATTATCACATCTCAAGGACTGAGTAAAGCAGATTTCCGTGAATACATGGTCTGGTCTGAATCTTGCCACAGAGAAGACTGAGATAGTCATGTAAATGAGGAGATTAATTCTTTACACAGTATGAAAAGGCATTGCATACAACTTGGATGAATAGCCAAAAAAATTATGTCTAAGCCTGCAGTTATTTTAAACCCTAAGGGAAGATTAGTTTTTTTTTTAAGCTGACTAGTGTTGTGTTTCTGGTTAAGCTAGTCTAGGTTCATGGCAGTATCTTTTTGAATTTCTCCCCAGTTTTGTCTTAAGATCATAGGAAGAGGCTGCTGGATTTGACAGCTAGTCAAACAAACCTGCCAATAATCCTGGGAAACCTGCAAGCAGAAGAGGTTAACAGCTGCCTCTCTCATGGCTCTCCTACTAATAGTACTTAGGGCTACAGTTTCTATCAATGTGAAGTTTCCATATACCCAACATTACTTGCGGCTACTGATAAACCTTATCCTCCATGAATTTGGTTAATCCTCTTATGAAGACATCTAAGCAAACGGCCTTCTCCACATCTTCTGGTGGGAGAGTCTATGGATTAGTTATGCACCAACTGTGGGGGATAGGTGTTTTCTTTTGTTTGTGTGTTGTAATCCTTCTGCCAATCAGATTCACTGGATGCTCTAGAGATCTATCAGCATGCCACAACTGGGGGTTTGCCAGATATATTGGATTTCAGCTCAGATAAGTCCCAACTGGAGTCAATATGCAAAGACCTAGTTCTCTGGAGAAAGCTCTGATGCAGCAAATGCAAGAAGAAAAGAGAGGATGATGATCAGGAAGATAGATGGGCTCAGTTACAGTGGCGATGAGTACACTGATGGAAGACTTCAAGGACTAGGTTAGGGACAGATCATCAAGGAGAAAATCTGTTTACATGGGCACTAAAAGTCAACATCTACTTGGTGGAACCTAGTCAAACCAATCAAATCCAAGTTAGTTCAAGCAATGGCCCTAGTGCAATGGGCAATCTACCCTGTTTCCCTGAAAATAAGACCTCCCTGGATAATAAGCCTAATTGGGCTTTTGAGCGCATGCGTTAGCCATGAGGTGGCCATGCTCACCTCTTCCTGCACCTCAAAAATAATACGACCTCCCTAAAAATAAGGCCAAGCACTTATTTCAGGGGTCAAAAGAAAATAGGACCCTGTCTTATTTTGGGGGAAACACGGTAATACAATTGGAGGGTGCTGTGATAGGCTGTTTCAGGACTTTAGTTGAGGAGGGGGTCTTCTGAACTTTCACTGCTTCCAAATGTTTTCTCCTACTTCTTTTAATGCCTTTCCCGAATTTGCCTATAGCAGGCCAAGGGAAGGTTGATGTAATATTATACAGGCAGTCCTCGACTTATGATCATAATTGAGCCCGAAATGTATGTTGCTAAGTGAGATAATTTGTTAAGTGAGTTTGGCCCCATTTTACAACCTTTCTTGCCACAGTTGTTAAGTGAATCAGTTCAGTGCTTAAGTTAGTGACACGGTTGTTAAGTGAATCTGACTTCCCCGTTAACTTTGTCAGAATGTTGCAAGAGGTGATCACAGGGCCCTGGGACACTGTAACCCTCATAAATATGAGTCAGTTGCCAAGCACCTGAATTTTGATCAAGTGACTTGGAGGATGCTGTAATGGTTAAATGTGAAAAATGGTGAGAAGTTTTTTTTTCCAGTGATGTTGGAACTTCGAATAGTCATTAAATGAACAGTTGTAAGTCGAGGACTACCTATACCAGTGATGGCTAACCTTTTTATCGTCGCATGCCAAAAACACACACACGCACCCATAATGCAATGAGTGCATGATCCCCCTACCCCAGTGATGGCGAACCTATGGCACGCGTGCCACAGGTGGCACGCGTAGCCATTTGTCAGGGCACGCGAGGCTGGCCAGCTGAGTTCACCATTTTTAAAAGCCATTTTTCGCCCTCCCCAGGTTCCAGAGGCTTTATAGGAGCTTGGGGAGGGCGAAAAGAGCCTCCCCCGCCCCCCCGGAGGCCCTCCGGAGGCTTCAGAGACCATCCGGAGACTTCCCTGAAGCCTTCGGAGCGCTTAAAACGACCCTCCGAGCAAACCGGAAGTCCTCCGGACGGTCCCTGAAGCCTTTGGAGCGCTCAAAACAACCCTCCGTGCAAACCGGAAGTCACTTCCGGTTTGCTCGGAGGGTCGTTTTAAGTGCTCCAAAGGCTTCAGGGAAGCCTCCGGACGGTCTCTGAAGCCTCCGGAGGGCCTCCGGGGGGGCAGGGGAGGCTCTTTTCGCTCTCCCCAGGCTCCTATAAAGCCTCTGGAGCCTGGGGAGGGCGAAAAAAGCATGTAAAAGTGGGGGGGAGTGCCTTTTGTGTGCACATGCGCACTGGGGGGGGGTGTCACGCATTGCATTATGGATGCGGCACGCCCACACATGACCCCCCTGCGCTCCCCCCACTTGTGGCACACGAGCCAAAAAAGGTTCGCCATCGCTGCCGTACCCTGTGTGTGTCCCCTTGCTCAGGCCCCCCACGCATGCTCAGCAGAGACCCGAACACCAGGCGGCCGGTGAGAACATGTGTGGTGGAGTTGAGCTGGGGTGATGGCTCCCATGCCTGCAGAGAGGGGACGTAGGTTCCATAGGTTCACCATCACAGATCTATACAAAAGGGTAAAAATATTTTCCCTATCAACTCTACACATATTACATATTTGTATAAGTCTTGACTATCTTCCCCAGTGTTTTTCATCATCCCCTAACTTAAAATCTCCATATGCAAAGCCTTATCTTACTACATTGGATCAGACCATGGTCATTTTTATTTACCATTTTCTAGCTCCATGCAATATAGTTAAAAGTATCCAAATCTATCTTTGTTAAGGGATTATGATATTGGCAAATTGATTTTTCATCCATGAATACAGCATCTTTTCTGACTGTCTTCTACCATTTCTTTAGCGATTTCTAACACTCGTCCCATTTACCATGTTGTAGCATCTAAATGTTTTAAGTAATTAAAGGTAAGCAGCAGAAGCTGGGCATTTTTGTTCCATTCCGTTTGTTCTCATTCTACACCTATTTGTTGTTCACTTGGGTAAGAACCACTGAACAGAAATGAAGTTCGTCCCTAGATTTAACATAATGGACCTCTGCGTAGAATAGATCGCAGCAGAGTGCAATCTATCTTTAAGTAACAACTTTTAAATACAAAAAATTAGGCTAGCCTTGTCCAATATGGGAACCCTATTGTGATGGGCTTTTATTTCTATAATCTCCATCAAGCCAAACACCATACCATATTGCAGGGATGTCAAACCCGCAACCCGTGGGCCAGATGCATCATGTGCTGGCCACGCCCACCCCCATTTTAGTGAAAGGGGAAAAGTCACAATACGTGACGTAACGACGCAGGTTTGACCCCCGTGATATACAGGTAATCCTCGACCAACCACAACTGAGCCTAAAATTTCTGTTGCTATGCAAAACAGTTGTTAAATAAGTTTGCCCCATTTTACATCCTTTATTGCCTTAGTGATTTAAGCGCATCACTGCAATTGGGTGGGCTGCTCTGGGTTCACCTGGGGTTGGGCGATCCTCTAGCAAAGATTCTGTGTGATTCAGCAAACCCCCCAAATCCCACTCCTGGCTGGCCCCACCCACCCTGCCTCTCCCCTGCTCAGAGTCTCCACTTGGCCTGTTTTGGATGCCAGGTAAGTGCAGGGCCTGTGCAGAGGCTCGGGGAGGGTGAACCATGGGTCTCCTGGAGGCTCCAGAGGGCCGGAAATGGGTCCGTTTTGGGCCTCTGGAGCCCAAGGGAAGCTGTTTTCACCCTCCCGGAGGCTTGAGGAAAGTCTTTGGAGCCTGGGGAGGGTGAAAAATGGGCCTCCTGAAAATTCTGGAAGACCAGAAACGGGCCCATTTCCAGCTTCCAAAGGGCCTCCAGAGCTCAGGGGAGGCTGTTTTTCCCTTCCCGGAGGCTCGAGAAAAACCTCCGGAGCCCAGGGAGGGTAAAATTGCCCCCCGCCATGGTGCAGGAGTTCAAATAGCCATCATGGCCCCGCTGACCCAGCAACCAAGCAGAGAACCCCTTGCTAAAATTTTTGAAGCCCACCCCTGATTGCAATTGTTAAATTAGTAACATGGTTGTTAAATAAATCCGGCTTCCCTGTTGACTTGGCTTGTCAGAAGGTCACAAAAGGGGATCACATGATGCAGGGACACTGCAACCGTTGTAAAGACATGCCAATTGCAAAGCATCTGAATTTTGATCATGTGACCATGGGGATCCTGCAACGATCGTAAATGTGAAAAACCTACATCCTAAGTCGCTTTTTTCAGTGCCGTTGTAACTTTGAATGGTCTCTGAACAAACGGTTGTAAGTCAAGGGCTGCCCGTTTAAGAATCAACGTATCAAAAAGGTTCCATTTCAGGAACATGGGTTTAGGGCCCAAGAAAGGCCCTTTTGGACCTAGCTGAATCAATTTGAATGTTCTCAATTTATAATGCTCAATTTTTAAAGACCAAGATTCAAACATATTGGGAAGCCAGAGCGTGCACTCCTGTATCTTTCACCCCTGGTTGGCAAAAGCTGCACTCACACTATGATCATCGTTATATTTTTATATTAGATTAGACCCTGGATGGCGAACCTGTGCTACGCGTGCCACAGGTGGCATGTGGAGCCATTTGTTAGGGCACACGAGGCGTTGCCCTGTCAGCTCCAGCGTGCATGCATGCGCTGACCAGCTGGCTTTCGGCCTTCATTTTTGGCCATTTTTCGCCTTCCCGAGACTTCTGGAGGCTTCCCTGAAGCCTCTGGAGGGCGAAAAACGGCCCTACAGGCAAACCAGAAGTCAGTTCCCGAACTTCCGGTTTGCCTGTAGTGCCATTTTTCGCCCTCCTGAAACATTCGGAGGGCCTCTGCAGGAGGGGCAGGGGAGGCCGTTTTCGCCCTTTCCAGGCTCCTAGAAAGCAAAAAACGGGTCCATCGCATCTCAAAAGCCGCAGGGAGGGCAGGGATGACTCTCTGCTTTTGGCACACAATGGGAAAAAGGTTAGCCGTTACTGGATTAGACCCTAGTTCTGGAAGCTGGCTGCTGGAACTGAGGCCTTATCACCTTTGTTAGGCTCACATATCTGCTTTTATGCTAATGCCGATCACAGAGCTGAGCCTGATTCACCTCAGTATACAATATTTAAAAACGCTAGCATCTTGTCTTCTGCCCCAAAACATACATCGTGTAAAAATGCGCCAGGCTAAAAATGCACATGCTTGTCTGTCATCTACCGGGGTTTCCATTGTTTTTGCCTAAGGATTTACTCAGACCGTTTACGATGTCTGCAACTCCTGTTCTCTGGGAGACTTCCACACCTCAGCGGCAGAGGGAAATACCGAGTGTCGATTGCATTTAAATAAAGTCTTGCAAAGGAGTTGTTCCAGACAGGGTCTGGAGAGACGGAAATCTTTACCTGGTTTCCTTAATGCCTGCAAATGCTCTACCGCATTACCAGGGGTTGCTCTTTATTTGAGCAACCTTTCTCTGGCAAAGACAGACAAGGCTAGCTGGTGGGGGGTGGGTTGGGAGGGACACATGATTTATCGTTTGGGGGAACTGCTCCCAAGAGGACTAGACGAATGGTAGAAGCAATTCAGGATAAAATATCCAGAACTAGGTGTATCCTCCCTGTGTACCGTTTGAGTTCTCTCCTATTGGTAATATGGAAGGAAAGCAATTTCTTATTCACCAAAAGATGATACAGAAAACACTTTTGAAAGCCACTTTCCAAATAAGAATCTTGCACATTTCCTTATGGGGCTACTGGCTGTGTTTGCCACTTGCAGATAGTTAAGGTGGCCTTTATTATTATCATTTTTAGTCAAGAGCCCCAATTTGGCTCTGAGCTCTCCTTTAGCAGCGCAGACACAAGCGATCACAATACAATAACATCTTTGCTGAAAGTCATTTGGTGGTTCTTGGCTTGGGCTCTAAGTCTTCGGTCAGTGACTAAGACGCTGAGCTTGTCGATCAGAAAGGTTGGCAGTTCGGCAGTTTGAATCCCTAGTGCTATGTAAGAGAGTGAGCTCCTGTTACTTGTCCCAGCCCCTGCCAACCTAGCAGTTTGAATGCACGAAAAAAATGCAAGTAGAAAAATAGGGACCACTATTTTGGTGGGAAGGTAACAGCGTTCCGTGTGCCTTCGGCGTTTAGTCATACCAGGCACATGACCATGGAGACGTCTTCGGACAGTGCTGGCTCTTCGGCTTTGAAACGAGATGAGCACCACCCCCTAGATTCAGGAACAACTAGCACATATGTACGAGGGAAACCTTTACCTATTTTTTCAGGAGAGAGAAAATACCGCTAGAAAACAATATACCAAAACCCTTGAACCAAGTTTGCCCATTGTTGTTGTTGGGAGGGACTATAAAAACCTGCTCCTGTGGCCTATTTGTTTCCTGTTCTGAAAGGACGTTCAGAAGTTGAATTGATAAAGGTGAAAAGTTAGCAGGCCTGGAGTAAAATCTGTCTTCTGGAGGGGTGCTGCTACTGCCTGAGATCCCAAAATAATTGGGTTGGAAGTGCTAGCCAACCAGCTATGATGGAGGCAGGATGAACAAGGTATGCAGCACTTAAAATGGTCTCCCGTGTGACTCTTTTCAAAATTAGCTTCTGATCAAGAGTTTTCAGCAAATCATTGCTGGCCGAGAGTTGATACAGACCAGAAATGAAGCAAGCAGAAGCCTGTAAACCATGAAGACTCCTAAACCATATGGACCACTCCCTGTATATGTCTCGTTGAACATACTTGTCTCGTGCCTGTGGTTGCTTTTTTAGTTGCTATGATCAGAGATTAGTCAACCGGCTTGTCAAGTTGACGTCCTGAGAACATTATTATAAAAGATCTGTGGCTCATGGGTTGTGTTACAAGCAACTCATTTAATTAGCACTTCAAGGCAGAGCATGGCTCTTTGGAAGAGTACCCATTTTTCAAAAATGCTGGGGGAAAAAATCCAGGGCCAACCAGTCTTCAGGCCAGACCAAATGCCAAATTATCTGTGACTCTAAAGATGTAATTGTGGGATACCCCTCCCTTTCATACCCCAATAGCAGTTATTAATGCAGATGCATAATGAACATTTGGGCTTCAGTAAGTGAGATGAGTGGTTACAGCACCCTGGTAGAAATCAGGAGACTGTGAGTTGTAGTTCCGCATTAGGCATGAAACTAGCTGGGTAATCTTGGGCCAGTCATTCTGTTTCAGTCCTAGGAAGGAGGCAATAGCAAGCCATTTCTGAACTCTTGCCATAAAAACTGCAGAGAGTTTTTCCCTAAGTCGCACTTCATTATAATTCTTGTCGCAATGGAAACCCCTAGAAGCTGTGCTTTATCTGTTTAAAAAGTTGGTGCTGCCATTTTTTTTCTTACACAATTTGTCAACATTCAGAGTTTGTCGTTGTTGGAATACCATGAGTGGCTATGCAAGTTACAAAGTCACAACTTGAATTAAACAATAATATGGCATCTACCTGACTTTCATGTTGCAAGAATTTAGCCAATTAAATTTTAAATCATGGTTTATGGCTTTGTGTAATGTGAGCGCACACCAGGGGACCAGATAACGCTTTGTGCTGGATTCCTATGTGAACTGCATGGTTATTTTCAAACCGTTTATTCTTGTCTGGCAGAAATTCTCTATGAAAGACTATAAAATATGGTAAATAAGAAGGTCTCACATCTATCTCATTGGGTAAAAACTGAATACATATAATGCTAATTTTGGAAAATTGAGCTGTAAATCCCCCTCCCCCATCTCAATCATATGCAGTCAAAAATGAACCTTTTGAGTGCACTGATGTAGAAGAGCAGGTAGAGCTAGGGAGGTGGAGTTGAGCATGTCACCATCTTAGAATTGTTACGTTCCAAAAATGATCTAAGTCCAACCCTTCTTGAATTCTATTGACTCTTATCTGGGGTGCCAATTTAGTACTGAACTTTAGTTGACCAGATTCTTGTGTATAGGCTTGAGCAATACTTATTTTGATCTGCAACATAACATATTTTCTGATCCTTTGCGCCTGACAACTGTAGATCTGCAACAATCCCAATGCCCACCAGGTGGTACCCTTTTCTTCCATTTAGCAATCATTGGATTTATGAGTTACGGAGCCCAGATCCCGTATCTGGAGTGTGGGCTTCTTGGCTAGTCAGTGTGCATTCTTAATTGTGAAAGCAAAGCTGAGAATACAGATCTGCATCCCAGTTGACTCACAATTGCAAACCAAGTGGTAAAACTGGCTTTGTAAGACTTATCTGGAACAACCCTACCAATTTTTCAACCTCACAGGGCATAATTACTAATGCAGATATCTGTCAAGGATCTTGACGCCACTTAACATTGTAAGTGCAGGCCCAACAGCTCAGTCTGTTTCTGGTTGGGCTGTGTTTTTTTGGGGGGCGGGGGGGCGGGAATGCTGGTATCCCTAAAGGGAGTGAGAGTGCAGATATACAGATAATTTAGGATGTGTCTGTATTTGAATGCTTCTCACTTCTTTTGCTCAGGATAAGTAGTAACAAGTGCACTGACATGTAGCTATTTGCCAAATGAAATGCTTTAGGCTTATATTCCAGGGTCGTATTGCAATTGTGGCAGAGTACTTTAGCACCAAACTGAAATAAATAGGGCTTGTACCAGTAAATGGAATTGCATTCTCATTTTCTGACTGGAAAAGGTAAAGACATGTCTTCTACAGGATTTTCCTTTCCTCAATTTATACTTCACTATTTCTTCTTGATGACATTTTTCCATAACCATAGTTCTTAAGATGGCCATTTTTTTTCCTTTTCTAAAATGAGTTGATCCAACTTTGGGGTTTCCTCGAACATGTAAATGTCTCCCTGTTTCTTGGCATCCCTGATTTGCAAGTGGTTGGATGCTGCCATCTGATTTCTGGCATATATGGATATGAGAAGACTATGAGAAGAAGACAGCTGGTTCTTCCAAGCAAGGCAACCTTATTTATAGATCTGCAATCCTTTCCCTGCTTAAACAAGAAACACGTATTTTGATGGGTGAGATCAAAACTACTCCTTCTTGAAGCATCTTAAGAGTGGCTCGACATTTATGTCCATAGTGTCTGCTACCTGAGCGGGACATAAAATTCTGGATGGACTTTCACCGTCAGAATTTGTTAACCATCACAGACTCATGCTGAAGCACCTGTGGTTGGAAATCCACACACCCTGGAAGAACTTCTAGGTTGACAAAAACTGGAGGGCGGCAGCTGAAATCTTAACAGTGCTGCTGCCTAGTCCAGACCTTTCCTGGTTTACTAGTTTTGAAATCCCTTTCCCCTGCCAATTCCCATTTTTGCTTCCTTTTTGAAGGAATGTGCAAACAATGGGAAATGAAATGGCTCTTATATTTATTTATTTATTTATTTCATTAGAAATTGACTCTGGACTTCACAGCTATCAGAATCTTAATGTGTGTTATGCTCTACATTATTTTTTTAAGAGATCAGTAAGGAGGAAAGCAAGCCTCAGCAATGCTACCCACTCCAGCTACTGGTAGTTTCCTGTTTACTAGAGCAGCTGCAGGGACAATTTTATGAAGCTGGGGTGGGAGGTGGGAACCCAGTTATTTAATGGTAAGCACAAGGCAGCCCCTTATATCTTTTCTCTTTCCAATGCCCTCTCTAGCTTTATCCCAAACTCTCTTTTGCTGCAGCCTGGGTGAAAGAGCCTATAAATGTTTAGTTTTCCTTCTCTTTAGAAAATGAAAGGTCCTTGAAGTTTCTGGCAGTGTGCAGCAAATGCTACGGCCTCTTTTGCCCTTTTAAAAAAAAAATCAAGTAGTTAGAGAGGAGGGGAACTAGCAATCCGCTTGCAGCTCCTACATATGCATAATTAATACATTTTTGTTATTCATAAAAGAGGAAATTTGGGAGGTTTCTTTTAAAAATAACAAACTCTTGGTTTACAACCGGAGCTCAGACCTGTTGTGATCTTAGTATCTCGAGAGGCAGGCAATATGTCATGACAACTTAGTCACCTATTTTATAAAAGCCAAACCAGAGAATATATTCCCAGGAACAAGCATGGTTAGGCTCCACCAGATGTCTTCTTCCTTGTGGTTTTTTTCTTTCTTTCTCCTATTTGTATTTTTCAATGAATTGTTCAACCAGTTGCCTCCCCCCCCCCCCCACACAAATTCGCCTCTAAATGCATGGACCCTGGCACGTTGTGTTCAAAATTGTCTAGTCATGTAATCTCTGAAGATCGGCAGAACGGGGGGGGGGGGAGAGAAAGCCCCTCTCTTTTATTACTCATTATTTTTGTTGCCTCGTTTTGGGATGCTTGGCTTTTGAGCCCGATTTATCCAAATGTATATACTTCCTCGGCTAAGCCTTCCCAATACGAATAGCCATACTTTCTGGCAGAATTAACCCTTCGCCGCTTACTCAGGAGGTTAAGTTAGCTCGGAGGGACGCCCAGGTATTATGGGTGTGTGGGGGGGGTGGCTTTTTCCCGCCTCCCGGGAGAAAACGGTGGATGGGTGGGCCGAAGAGACGAAAGTCCGCTTTAAACTTGAATGCGGGCGCTGTGCATTTCTGGAGAGGGGAGCCGCCAATCTCCCGACTGCGGCTGCTATTCCTGCCGCAGCACATGCAGGGTTACAGAGACGTGTGTAGAGAAACGTCTCAGCAATTCTTGTGTGGAGCAGGGAAAAGGGAGGGGAAGGGGGGGGGGAAGCAGGGGCATTTTGAAACTGCTGGCTGCCGTCTGCTGATTGGCCGAGGCGAGCGTCTCAGCGTTCCAGCCATGCAGCTCTCCTCCCTCCACTCTGTCCATCCCGGAAGGAATTTCCTTTGCTGCTTGATCTATTGTTGTTGTCAGTGGTCTTTGCTGCGTGTTTTGGTCAGATCAAGTAACCATAGTATCAAAACTATTCCGGCGCCTGTAGAATTTTGATACTAAGCGTCTCAAAAATCGTCTCCCTCTTCCCCGCACGCTCCTTAATGATGATTTCATACCATGCTTGGGTGGGTGGGTGGGAAGAATACTTCCATCCCCCCCTTCCCAGTGCAGAGATGGCTTTAATTAAAGGGCTCCGTGAATATAGTTTGCTTCCTCTTTTGTAAAGTCGTGTGTGTGTCCCCCCCCCTCCGCCTCTGCTTACAACCAAAGCCCCTTTCGGCGTAAGCCTTTATTTTTCACTTTCACGGGTGTCAATGATATTAACGAGATTGGGGGGGGGGTCGTTGGCTATACTTCTCTTTCTCTGCGCCCCCCCCCGCAAGAGGAAACTAGCGCAGAACACGTCCGTCCGTCCCCCAAGCCCGGCCTCTCCGCCTCCCTTGATCTGCTGCAAACGTTGAGTTATACACGGTCGCCTCCGTGGGGAAGAAACATTCATTCATCTGGAGAGGCTCAGTACGCGCGCGCATCCACACGCGCTCCCGCTTGAGCAGTCGCTCCGCCACTTGCTATTTGTATCTTCCGCTGGAGCTAAATATTAAGGCTAGGCGAGGTGCTGAGAAACCTTAAGAGAAAAAGACTTCCTGCAGATTTGGGGCCGAGATTCTGATCCTTATATATAGGGAGGGGGGACGGACGGACGGGACGGTACTACCATGAAGAGGTGTGTGGCTTTGTGCCTTATATGTATGTATTTATGTATATGTATATATATATAGATTTCCCCTTGCATCTTGCAGACCAGGCGAGAGCGCCACACCAACACACATACACACACACACACACACCATCTCCCATCAAAATGAACGGAGAAGGAGCGTGGGCCTGATCCCCTTTCTCTGTTGTCACCGATTTCTTGCACCGCAGCGCCTGGGAAGAGGACAGGCTCGGCGGTGGAAAAACCCTGGCATTTTCTGCTTTGTAACAGCGGCTCTCTTCTTCTCCCTGGGGGGTTTGCAACGGCTAATTCCTCCTGAGTCTGACATTTGGCACTTGGGAGGGAGGGAAGAGGATGCAAAGCTGGGGGTGAAAGGCGGGGTGGCAGCGGAGGATATTTCTGAGAACGGGAATCCAGTATTCTCTGTAAACTGGAGTCGCCGTAAAAAAATAAAAAAATAAATCTCGGACCAACACTGCCCCCTAGAGACCTACCCGCCGCCCTGCACCCATGACCCGCAGGTTCGCCCCACCAAAGAAAATGCATTTCATTTCCTAATTTGCGGGGAGCGGGAAAGGCTCTCTATTGAGCTGGGGAGGGGGTGTTGGGGGGGAGGTCAAGAGCACAAACTAATCCTTGCCGCGATGTCCCCGGGAGCCCCTTTTCAAGCCCATGTGGGGCCGCGACTAATTTGACTTTCTGAGCAGCCGTCGTCCTTCCTTCAACTGGTTTATGGAGCCCAGGAGATTTGGGGACGGGAAGGCGGGGAGGGTGTGGTGTGGTGGGCTAGACGCCTCCAGTGAAGCAGGTCTTCATTCTCTCTAGGAAGCTTTCTTTGTCTTGCAGAAATGGTGTGGATCCCAACAAGGGATCCTAGCTTACCTCAGTCATTTCATGCAAGATAGGCCAGAGGTAGCCTGATGATGATGATGATGGTGATAGCAGGTGACAAAAGACTTTGGGAATAGTAAAGAGAAGACATCCCAGTTTCTGGGAGACCTCGTGCAATGTCAGGGAAGAAGCACTGCTATTGCATCAAAGTTGATCACCCCAAAGGTTGTTGGCCAGCTCTTGAGTTTGCACCCTGAACATCACGGGGCCTAGTAGTGAGGAATTCAGCCTGCTTTCATCAGAGAGCCAGAATTAACGCATTCCCCTGAAATCGGCGTCTGCTTTCCCTGTAAAACAGCCCTCTCTCATACATGCAGGGTATGCGAGGAGCTACTTGAGGCCGTTGGTAATAATAATCATTAGCATTGTTCTGGAGCTGCCAGAGTGGCCCCTGCTGGCCTAAAGAATTGCAGACCGTACAATTAACCACATTGCTTCCTTCAGCGCGTTCCAGAATACGTCAAACTCTTTTAAATGCTGAAGCTGTCCTTATTTTGCTTCTTCAACCAATTGGCTCCATGAGAGAGATATCGTAGGACTTTAAAATAAGAGAGGACAGGGACTTCCTCTAATTTAGGATTATGTTCTTAGCGGAATCCAGATTGTTTCCCAATTATGTCCACGATTGTCCTCCCAACTTGCATATGTAGCTGTGACTTTCCTGATGAATTCTAACCCCTTCCTGACTCTCCTAGTTGACTGCAGGACCTGATGTCTTCGTACATTGTATCAGTGTTATCTAACTGGCCTTCTAGATAGGTTGGATTACGACTCATCTTGAGGCAGGATTTCCAATGTTCCGGTTGAATGGAGATGGACGATGCCTTGTATTTTCCATTTTTGTCTCTACTGTTGGAGCTGTTGGCTTCGAAACCTTTTCAAAATCTGGAATGCCCATGAGAAATTGTTCCTGTTTTTTTTTTTTTTTTTTTTACGATGCTAAGCAGGTATCCGTAAGGCTGCCCTTTCTTTTTATCCCCACAATACCCCTGTGAAATACAGGGAGTCCTTGACTTACAATAGTTCATTTAATGACCATTCAAAGTTACAACGGCACTGAAAAAAGTGACATGACCATTTTTTCATACTTATGGCTGTTGTAGCATCCCTATAGTCACATGATTTACATTCAGAAGCTTAACAACTGACTCACATTTATGACGGTTGCAGTATCCCAGGGTCATGTGGCAAAGTCAATGGAGAAACCATATTCAGTCATGTTACTAATTTAACAACTGTAGTGATTCACTTAATTGTGGCAAGTAAAGTCGTAAAATGGGGCAAAACGCACTTAACAAATTTCTCACGTAACAAAATAAATTTTGGGCTCAACTATGGTCGCAAAGTGAGGACTACCTGTAGACTGGACTGAAAGACAGTGATGTCTCAAAGCGTTCCAGTGAGGTCAGGGGCTTCCAGTCCCAATGCCCAGATAGCTAAATTTTGTTAAACATGCTAGATTATCCACTTCTTTCTTTCATGGCGTGGTTCCATCTTCAGAAGTTATTAACTATAGCTGAGCATTTCCGAGCAACAGAATCTGTTTATTGGTTTTTTTTTTAATTTTGGTAAGCTGGCCAGAGTCCCTGAGAATGAGTATTTATTTATTTAAATAAACGAACAGACAAACAAACAAATGACTTGTGAAAGAGATTGTAGAATTGTCAGAGTGGTGAACCCATTGCCACTGAATTTCGGTAGGATGCTTTGTATTCCTACATTGGAATAAAAACACTTTAAACCTTTTAATTTTCTTATTGGAAGAGAAACTCTTCCCACAGACCACAGATCTCTTTGAACTGAAACTTCAGAGTAGCCCATTTTTTGGTCCCTACCAATAAGCTTTGACTTCTGGCAACCTCTTGGCTGAATCTTGCTGTTTTCTTGGCAATATTTTTGGAAGCAATTTGCTGTTGCCTTTTTCATAAGGCTGAGAAAAAGTGACTGGCCCAAAGTCACCAAGCTGACTTTGTGCCTAAGGCAGGAATAGAATCCAATGTCTCCTAGTTTCTGGCACCTTTAGCCTCTTCCCCTAAACCCATAAATAAGACAGTGATCTTATAATTAATCCTTGACTTACACCATTCATTTAGTGACCGTTCAAAGTTAAGACTTTTCCACATAACCGTTGTAGCATCCCTACAGTCACATGATCAAAATGTGGATGTCAGGCAACTGGCGTGTAGTATTTATGGCGATAGCAGTAATCCCCAGGTCATCACCCTTTGCGATCCTCTGACAAGCAAAGTCAATGGGGGGATCCAGATTCACTTAACAACCATATTACTAACTTTACAACTGTAGTGATTTACTCAACAATGGTGGGAAGAAAAATGGGGCCAAACCTAACAACTTACTTCCTTAGGAACAGAAATTTTGGGTTCAGTTGTCATAGGAGGATGACTACCTGTTCAGAATGGGTACTAGTTATTTTCATTTGTACCTACAGTACTATAAATATATATAAACAAAGAGCAGATATTTTGAAATAAAGGAGATGTGATTCTCAGTCCAAGATGCAGGGATGGGCTGCTGGGGATTTGCAGGGGTTCAGGAGAACCTCTAGCTAAGATTCTGTGCAGTTCGGAGAACCCCCAAATTCCATTCCTGGCTGGTCCCGCCTCCCTCCCCTCCCAGGATTTCCCATGCAGCCCATTTAGGAAGCAGATAAGTGCAAGGTGTGTGCGGAGGCTTGGGGAGGGTGAAAAACAGGCCTACTGGAAGTTTGGGAAGTCCAGAAACAGGCCCATTTCCTGCCTCCAGAGAGCCTCCGGAACCTGGGGAGGGCGTTTTTGTCCTCCCGGAGGCTCGAGAAAAGTGGCGCCCAGGGAGGGCAAAAACATCCCCCCTCCCTGCTGTAGTGCAGGAGGCTGACTAAGCTACACACACCATGGCCACGCCCACCCAGCAACCAGGCAGAGAACCCCCTTGCTAAAATTTTTGAAGTCTATCCCTGTCCAAGAGCATTTCAATGTACCAACTTTGAAAGTGCACTTTGCCATACAGACATTTTAGAATAATCGGGGTCTAGCTTGAGAATTTTACCAATGTGCCAAACAAATATAAAGCAGAATTATTTTGTTTTAAAAGTTAAACCTTGAGTTTAAACTATCGTTTTAGACTTACACGGAAAAGGCATGTGTTCTGTAATGATTTTTTTTAAGTCTCTGCTTTTCTAGCATCTGTAAACTGAAATAAACTATTTTAATTGGATTCATCTGTTCCAGTATGACAAAAAGTAGATCAAATTCTTTTTGCAGGATCAGGGTCGATCAAGGCCCCCCCCCCCCTGGGATAAATGGGGCCTTGAGTGACTCCTAACTTTTAAGAGCAGCAATAAAAACGCTGCTGCTTAGTTAACCTGTGGGCTGGAAGAAAGTGTGGTGTGACAACCATGTGTGACAATTCCAGCACTTGACCGTAGAAAACAAATGCTAGCAAAAAGGTCTTTCTAGTAATTACTGTATATTGCATTTGCTTAGGTTGGTGAATGTCTTATGTTCTAGCTTTGTTTTTAATCGATCCTGACTGCTTAAATTTTGTCTGCCCTATTCTAGTTAAACAGTGCTATTTATAATGAAATGGATTCAAAGATGATTTTACTGCTTAGGGGTAAATAATTGAAGTAAATATTGGCACAATAAGTGCTGGATTCTCTAGTATGATTAGGCCAGGGGTGTCCAAACTTGGGAACTTTAAGACTTGTGGACTGCTGGCTGGGGAATTCTGGGAGTTGAAGTCCACAAGTCTTAAAGTTCCCAAGTTTGGACACCCCTGGATTAGGCTGATATTTTTTTCCTTTAAATTTAATTGCTGCTCAGTAAGCACAAGGGACGTGGGGCTAAGACACCGCGTTTGTCGATCAAAAGGTCGGCAGTTTGGCGGTTCGAATTCCTAGCGCCATGTAATAGAGTGAGCTCTCATTACTTGTCCCAGCTTCTGCCAGCCTAGCAGTTCAAAAGCATGTAAAAATGTAAGAAGAAAAAAATGGGGACCCCCTTTGGTGGGAAGTGTTCCTTGTGCCTTCGGCATTTAGTCAGGCCGGCCACATGACCACAGAGACGTCTTTGGACAGCGCTGGCTCTTCGGCTTTGAAAGGGAGATGAGCACACACGCTCCTAGAGTCAGGAACGACTAGAACATACGTGCGAGGGCAACCTTTACCTTTTAAGCACTCTTTAGTGAATGCTAAACGTTACTTAACCTAGAGCTGTCCAACAGTGTGTACACCTTTGCAATAAGATAGAATTAGAAGGATTACGCAGACTGTTACGTGAGTATTATGCCACAAGCCCTTTCTAGAATTGTAATCGTGGGAGTCAATGCTGTCATTTCCAATTGTTTTCTCTTTTTATTTTTTTTAATTTTTTTTACTAAGGTACCTCCACAGCTACGCAGGTGGTTTTATGTTGTTACTTCAGGCTCCAGAGGAACCCATTGAGATGGATAGTTATTCACAGTTGGGTGATTGTGTAGGTTATTCACTGGCTCGGTTGTGTAGATATGCCGTTTAAAAAAAAATAGCATGGAAGTTGGCAGAGGAATCAATCATGGAAATCCTGCCTACTAATCCCCCTTCTGCCTGAGAGGAGGAGAGTGTGCGCATGTGTGTCTGTGTGTGCATTGACACAGCAGGGGGAGAGGATAGTGGGGGGGGAAAACTTCCAGTGGTTTGAATTACAGAGTATCCTAGAAACACAAAAGAAATTGCAGTTACCAGAATAGCAGCCTACAAGGATTTTCAGAAATAAACGCATTCAGAAGGAAAATTTGGATGAGAGAGAAACAGCATCAGGGAGCTTGTATTGTGCAAGTGAGACAGGTATCACTGCGGTGGGACAAAAGGCAAGTGTAGCTTAGCGGAAACCTTTGTGCGTATTTAGTTCACTACAGTATTCAGTTGTTTCCAGGAGAGGGCAGAAGTACATGCACAAGTTTCAGCTTTCTGAACTTGTCCTTTTCGTCTGTTTTTCTTACCAGGTTCAGCGAGCGATCAATATTTTCCCCCAGCCGAGTGAATTTAAGCTGTGAGAGCAGCTTTTTAATTCTTACGTTACTTGTAATCCTACTTGGATAATTGCGCACCTGATGAATGTGTGGTAGACCATGAAACCTTTGGGGATAAGAAATGTGTTGGCCTTTTAAGATGCTCTAAGTTACAGGTGGTCCTCAACTTAACGACCACTGTTGAGCCCAAAATTTCTGATGCTAAGCAAGACATTTGTGAAATGAATTTTGCCCCCTTAATTTTTACAACCTTTCTTGTCACAGTGGCTAAGGCAATCACTGGAGCTGTTAAGTTAGCAACATGGTTATTAAGTGAACATGGCTTCCCCATTGAATTTGCTTGTCAGAAGGTCACAAAAGGGGATCACACGATGCAGGGACCCTGCAACCTTCATAAATATGAACCAGTTGCCAAGCGTCCGAATTTTGATTGCGTGACCATGGGGATACTGCAATGGTCGTAAGTATGAAAAGCAGTCCTAAGTCACTGTTTTCAGTGTTGTAACTGAATGGTCACTAAATGAACTGTTGTAAGTTGAGGACTGCTAGAGGTTATATGGTGCAGTATCCCTCTCAGTGGCTAAGATGCTGAGCTTGTCGATCAGAAGGTCGGCAGTTCAGAGGTTTGAATCCCCAGTGCAGCATAACTTGTTTCTGTTACTTGTCCCAGCTTACGCCAACCGAGCAGTTTGAAAGCATGTAAAAATGCAAGTAGAAAAAATAGGAACCACCTTTGGTGGGAAGGTAACAGCGTTCCGTGCGCCTTCGACGTTTAGTCATGCCAGCCACATGACCACGGAGACATCTTTAGACAGCGCTGGTTCTTCGGCTTTGAAACCGAGATGAGCACCGCCCCTAACACATATGTGCAAGGGGAACCTTTACCTTTTTATACATCTCATGTATTTTTGCATGCAAATAATCCTTTTAAATTAACTTTTCATTTCTACCCACAGTATAGGAAATGTGAAATAGGTATTATAGAGACCCTAGATAGGAGAACAAACTAAGTTGCTGCAGAATCTTACTTGAAAGCAGAAAAGTAACCGTGTTTAGAAATCAGTAGAAAAATAATAAAGCATTCGTGTTTTTATTGGTTAAGAAGCATTGATTGTATAAATTGTCTTTTCTCACTTCTTGGTCTTGTAAACATGGGTTGTGCTGCACACTGAGGATATATCAGATCAATCAAAAGATTGATTTAGCATATACTGAATAATGCTGTTATTGGCAGGAGAAACTCCCTGCTGTTTACCCACAGGGGAAACATTGCATTTCTAAAATAATGTGGTAATTATTTTGATAAGATTTTGAGACTCTTTACTTCATTACATCCCCCCCACCCCCACATCTCAAATTGAATTTGTGCTAGAGAAATAGAGTAGCTTGTGTGGGGTAATTCTTAAATGTTAAGACTAGGTTTAGATATGATGAAAACTTGGGGAACAGTGATGTTCGGTGCCTTTCAAAGTAGCCAGATCTTTAACTAACAGGCAGAACTACATGTATATAAAAACTGCAGCTGGATTCTCAACAGGCTATTGTTTTGTAGCATTTACCTAAGCTGCCTGCATACAAATGTTTGGTATACACCACTGTTTCCCAGCTTCAGCAATTTTAAGGTGTGTTGACTTCAACATGCTGACAGGGGAATTTGGGGAGTTGATGTTCACATATCTTCGAGTTGTTGAGGCTAAGAGACAGGGGTATACACCAGTATATGTTGTTCATCTCTTATTTCCAAGTGCTGCGTTTTCTTAGAACGCAGATAGCATGTCCCTGTGAGTTGGTGATGTTTACTGAATGTATAAGTCATGCAGAACAGTCTTCACTACCTGAAAACTGTCTCATCCATCTTATTTGAAAGCAATTCATTCCCAAAAAGTTAGTTGTTCAGTATTTTCAGAAAAAAACTTGAACACATGTGAAATTCCAGGTGACCTGGAGTTGTAATGGTTTTGATTAATAATTCTTTGGTCTCCGTTCTTAATGTATGAATAAGTGGCATGTTGGTTGAATGCACTAGTTATTTTTTTTTACACCTTTTGTTAACAAGCCTGACTAAGCAAACTTGGATGACTGTCGTTGTTTTGTTTCAAATATGGTTGAATTGGAAGCCAATTTGTCCAAGAACTAGTCATGGTTTGTTCTTGATTTATAATTCCAGCTTGCTAGGAGACTTTCCCAATTCATACTTAAACTAATCTGGATTCATTATTTGGTTGAAGGAGAAAAATCAAGTGAGAGCCAGAAATCCTGTACAGTAGTGTTCGTAATTAACTTAAGCTTTGAATGTGGCTGCTATGAACACCTTTAACAATATAATACAATATGCATATAATCTTCACTAAAATGAGCCAGTTTTTGAGACAATGTAAAGTACATTCTTCTGTTTGTGTACATTTTCATTGGTTTTCCTGTTGTCTGTAGAAAAAAGATCTGATTTGACTCATGACAATTCACAGCCATTGTATGGAATCTTTAAGTTACCTAACAGAAATGAGAAAAAAGAAAGCTATGTTTATATAGAAGGGACAACAGATCCAGAATTTAAAGTTGGATAATTTCTATAAAAGCTCAAAAGATGTTGGAAGTTTTTGAGTTCTTTTGAATCTCCACATGTCTAACTGATATTTAAAAAAGAGGAGTAGAAGAACCAAGAAACTGATAAGCCAGAGGGGGGGTCCTTCCATTTGCAATATGAATGTTTCTCCCCCCCACACACACTTTATTGAAAAGATAGTGCCATGTCAGGGTAACAATTACAAGTAAAGCAAAGCCAAAGAAAAATCAATAGGAAATCTTAACATACTTAACAAGCTAATAACTATAACAATAATATATTTACAGTATTTATAATAATACAACCAATAGAAAAAAGAGAGAAAAGAAAATGCACTTTAACTAAATTTCTACCTACATTCGCCTATTTACAACTTTTCCATAGTATATCCATAATTCTATAGCATCTTTATTTTCCATACTAACAGTTACTGACATTCATCAACTTCCCAATACAAGGGTTTCTTAACACTGGCTTCTGAGTTCCAAAATGTTCTTGCATAGAGCCCCATAGAGGTACTAGCTATTTCCTATCTGTGTTGTTAGCCTTATGGCATGGGAAGTAGAAGAATTCGTTTATGAAGGACTACAAAGCCAGACTTGCAAAGAAGCAGAGGGGACCTTCTAAGGACCTTCACTGTTATAGATTGTCTTTGATCATTTGGGTGAAGAGAAGGGAACAGAGGCTGTAGGGAAACCTATAATCTGGATTTGGGCTTTGTGTTTATTATCAATCGTACATTTTCTCTCCCCTTCTAAATGTTCAGTTATTTTGTTATTCAGTTATAGATATGCATTTCCTAAGGTTTTTTTTTTATGAGAATGATGTGGCCCAATGAAAGATGATTATGATGATGATATCATCCATTCAGTGACGTCTGACTCTTGGTGATTCTATGGGCCACTATCTGTCCCTATCTTCCAATCGTGCACTTACAATACTACTATCAAAATATACTTTCATATAACAATAGTTCCAAATCTGTCTTAATTCGAAGAGGTTTGGGTTTTTTTACCATAATCTGTTGATCTGCCTTGAGCTTTGAAGGATTTCAGAAGAAAGTGATTTGAAATAGGACAGTTATAGCTGGGAATGGGAGGGAGAAAGATAGATGGTTTGGTAGCAAAGCCACAAAAGTTTAATACTGTGGTTAGGATTTCCATCTCTCTGCCAGAAACTCAAGCTCTCCTATAGGCTACGCTGGCTAATGCAAAAGAATCCACAAGGTTTTGATGTATTAAGCTAATGTGCCAGCTAGTGCCTCTTTTCCATTTCATAATGAGCCTTTTCCAGTAGAGATGTATGCAAGACAGCTTTTATTATCTACTTTGCAGATGGAAATACAGCGTTCCAGGTTATAGAATGCTCTCTGTAATAGAGCAACGCTGGAGTTTGTCCGTCCATCCTTCTGTAAATTAGACTTCTTACATCCTGGGATCAATTGTGACGCTTCAGCTCCTCTTCATCTGTAAAAGAAAATTAAAGTTTGTGTCCAGCTTCCAGCAGAAGCTGCACAAACTCATCTTGCAACCTCTTATAAATGTACAAAATGACATTATGCTAATAATGTAGCATGGAATTCAAATATTGAGCTTATGGAGTGTCCTTAGATAGCTAGCCCTTTGAGCTTTAAAATGTATGTAGATATGTTTTCATTTATTTACAACATTTCTAGACTGCCCAACTTGAACAATACTGAGTGGCTGAACATACACAAAATAATAAAAGTAATAATAAAATTCCCAAGATAGTGTTCAGAAGAACAGCAATCAAACTGTTTCCCAGCCAAGTCAAAATCAGACCAAAAAGCACCACAACTCAAAGCCTAGGGGGAAAGCCATATTTTTAAAAGCCAACAGGGCAGGGGTCACACAGATCTCTGGGGGATACTGTTCCAGAGGGCAAGTGCCACAACAGAGACTCTCACCCTATGTTTAAGTTGTTTCCTCATTAGAGATTCTCAAGCTCAGGAAGCACCAAGGACCCTTAATTATCTTTGTACTGATATAACAATGAAGAGAGGCTCTGATTAATGGCTGGGTACCACTAGTGCAGAGTTGTCCAACTTGACAACTTTAAGGCTTGTGGACTTCAACTCCCAGAATTCCTCAGTCAGTATGGAAGAAGTGATTAAAAGAAACAGGTCAGAGATGATCAATCAGCTCTATCTTGAAATAAATGTAGTACTTATAGAATAGAATCTACACGTGTACAGAATACCTAGAGACTGAGTGAGGTACTGGAGGTTTAAAGTGAGTGAATAGTTGAAACTACTTCAAATTTTATGTCAGGCTTTTGAGGTTTCACTGTATAGTAAAAAGATGACTTAGCTAGAACTTTTTCCTAATCATTCTTTGGTTTGGGAGAAACATTAAAAGTAACCAGTGGGTACATTGTACGGATTGATGGGAGGCAGTTTTAAATAACCAGTTCTCTCTTCAAGATATTTTCCTGGTGGGGCAGTGGTTAGAATGCAGTATTACAGGCGAACTCTGCCCACAGCCTGGAGTTTGATTCTGAAAGGGCTCAAGGTTGACATAGTCTTCCATCCTTCCAATGTTAGTAAAATGAAGATCCAGATTGTTGGGGGCAATTGGCTGCATTGTAAATGGCCCAGAAACTTCTGTAAAGCACTATGGGGTGGTATGTACATACATCTTAAGTACTGTTGCTATTGTTACTTCTGTTGAGTGTGTAGCCTAGGTCTGAAATAATATCCCTAAAACGCATTCTTGCCAATAAGTACATAAATGTTGACAGTCCTCAATGAGATAAATTTATTAGTACCAGTAAAGAATTTGTAGCTCACGTTATGTGCATGTATATCAGTGGTGGGTTCTGCCCGGCGTCCTCCACATCAGCGTTCACAGTGCGCACATGCATTCTATCTTCCAGAAACGCCTCTGCGAGCTTCCACAAAGCTCCAGCTGCTTGGCGGAGTGTCTAGCAGGCGCTGTATGCGCTGTGCGCGGAAGCACCAAAGAGTTTAAAGACATAAGGACAATGGGTGGGTGGGTGGGCTCTCCGGAGCATCGTACCGGAATGGTACCCAGTGCTCTGGGCAGGCACCGGTACGCCCGTATCAGGACATACCACCTGCAACCCACCACTGATGTATATATGTAGATGAGGGGAAGGGAAGGATCATGTTTTTTTCAGTTTATTTAAATATGAACTAGCCAGATAAACTTATGTGCCACAAGTAATCAAATGATCACTAATAAGCATTTGGGGAAAGAGTGTTTATTAAAACAAAAACAACTCCAGGGACAACTTGGTTGTTTTCATTATATTAATACAACGTGGAATCTACAACAGAATGTTGCATTTCTATCTTGTTGTCATGTATGTGCCATTTCCATTCTCCCCGTGTTTGTCTCTCTCTCTCTATGTAATGATAGATATATAAGCAGGCAGGCAGGAAGATACTGTTTTGCATTATTGCATTAAGAATATGCTTAATCTTTTTTTTATATAAGTTGGTAAAATCTTATAATTAGAAGCCTAAAATGTATAACTCTTTGCCAGTCATGATGCTTCTTAATGTGGACAGAACATAGCAGAATCTCTATGCACACAAAATACTGTGTTCCAAATACCCAGGGAAAATATTTGCTGTTCTCAGCCTTGCTAATAGGAGAAAAGCAATGATTAAATGGTGTTTGGAACTGCCAGTCTGTAGTTTGTACATTATTATACAGAGACAGTCTGCCTTTTGCCAAACTTTAGTCAATCACTTTAGTATAACTGAGATTTACAGTTCCATATATACTGACTTCTAAAGAGCAAAGTGCTAAAATCAATTGTGTCATGATGAGTTCCATGTTGTTAATGGGTTTCTTCCAGTGTTCCTCTAAGTTGCTGAATGAATACACAACAACAAGCTGTATTCTCTTCTAAATCTATTACCATATGCCTGTCTTTTTACAGTTCTTTGGGCCATGATGCTCATAGAGTGGATAATTAGCTAAGTGAATTAATTGACATTCATACGTGCAATTAACAAATGGTTACAAGCAACTTGTTCTCTTTGGGAGGACTAACATTTCTCAGGGACCAGTGTAAAACTACTGTAAAATCATTAAGAGTAAATAATGAGGGTTGATTGCCCTGTATTATAGAGGTTGTTTTCTTTCCTCAGCCATAAAAGAATATATACCGTAAACAAGTGTGCAGAAGTGGGGGGGGGGGGGGGGATGTGGTTGAAGAAAAACAACACTATAAAATCTTCTGGAAAATGCCATCTCTGGAGAGATGTGCTGGATATGTATTCCAGATAGAATCTGAGCCAAAGGGATGGCATGCCATAAACACTCTGATGTAGTTGCTTCAAGTGCTTCATCTTCAGTGGCAAAGCCAGTGTTGGCTTAACAGGTTTTGGGTCCAATATTGATTACACAACAATGGAAAGTTTGCAGCTCTCCCTCTTTCTCTGGGTCATACAGCCATGCTGAAATTCTAATTGGATAGTTGCTCTGGTTGTTGATGAACTTTTACATTTATTCTTAAAATTACATGCTACAGTAAAAGAATAAAGATAAAGGTTCCCCTCACACCTATGGGCTAGTCGTTCCCAACTCTAGTGGGCGGTGCTCCTCCCCGTTTCAAAGCCGAAGAGCCAGACACATAGAGAGTCCTAGAAAGACGGCATTCATGAACTCACTCCAAATACTATAGTTTTGTTCCTGCCATATTATGTTTCTTTTTCAATTCTTTCTCCTTTAGGAGTCTTTTTTCTAGGTTAAAGGTAAAGGTTCCCATCACCACATATATGCTAGTTGTTCCCAACTCTAGGGGGTAGTGCTCATCTCCATTTCAAAGCTGAAGAGCCAGCGATGTCCGAAGATGTCTCCTTGGTCATGTGGTTGGCATGACTAAACGCCGAAGGCACACGGATCACTGTTACCTTCTCATCAAAGGTGGTCCCTATTTTTCTACTTGCATTTTTACATGCTTTCAAACTGCTAGGTTGGCAGAAGGCGGAACAAGTAACGGGAGCTCACTCTGTTACATGGCGCTAGGGATTCGAACCATCAAACTGCCAACCTTTCTGATCAACAAGCTTAGTGTCTTAGCCATTGAGTCCTCTCAGTAAAAGAATAGGTAGCTGTAAAAAAATAACCTCCCAAGGTGGTCATATTTCTCTTTAGTGTAATATAATCAGGTTAAAATAATCTAACCACTATGTTAAGGAAAAGTGGGAGAATCCAGAGTACTTAATTTTTCAGGAAGGAAATGTTAGGGATGTAACCCTAGGCTTGGCTTGGCAATGTATATAAGCTATGATTGTAACAAATGTATCTGTTACTTTAAATGCTTAAGAGATGTAATTGGTTTGTTACCTCAAGCAGCTATAAGAGGGAGCCAGAATGGCTGTTAGCTCTCAGTTTTGTTAGACGCTGGTCGGTGTATTTTTGAGGTATTGTGGTTTGCTACTGTTTAGCTATACTTTGTGTGTTAGACTGAATATTTTGATAACTGAATTACTGAACCGTGTATGACTTGGACTGTTAACCCGACTCTGAATACTTCTATATTTCTACATAGTAAACTACTATATATTTATACTATTCAGTGTCTCTGTATGCTGGTTTGTGCGTATTATTCCATATCACTCTCATTACGCTTCTCTGCATACTCACTCTCCTAACAGGGAGCTTAATTACATAACAGGAAACATTTATGCTTGTGTTTTGAAGTTTATAACCTATCTTCTGTATTTTAATACTTGAAAGAACTGTTTGGAAATTACAGGTAGTCCTCAACTTACAACAGTTTGCTTAGTGACCATTTGAAATTACAACGGCACTGGAAAAAGTGACATAACCATTATTCACATTTATGACCATTGCCGCATCCCCATGATCATGTGATTCACATTTGGATGCTGGACAACTTTCTCACCTTTATGGAAGTTGCAGTGTCCCCGGGTCATGTGATCCCCTTTTGTGACCTAACAAGCAAAGTCAATGGGGGGGAAACCAGATTCACTTAACAACTGTGTTACTAATTTAACAACTCCAGTGATTCACTTAACAAACATGGCAAGAAAAATCACAAAATGGGGCAAAACTCACTTAACAGATGTCTCACTTAGCAACAAAAATTTGAATTCAAGTATCGTAAGTTGAGGACTAGCTGTATATGGCAGTAAATGAAGCACTTTTCCTCCTTAATATGCTATAGCTGCTAATGGGTGTCAGCGTGACCGCAGAGTTGTTTCACTTCGCTAGTGTCGTCTGGGAATGCATAGGCATTGCAGACAACCAGCTTCAAAGCAGCTCCAAAGAGCATGGCTGCTTTAATGTTTCAAAGAGGAGGGAGGATTGACTTAGGCTGCCTTTTTATATCACCAGAATCTTATTTATTTTATTTATTTATTATTAGCGTTTATATACCGCCCCCTCTCCCGAAAGGGACTCGCCCCCTCTCCCGAAAAGCACTCCTTGAAATTTAGGATCTTTAAAGTATAAGACAACACTGAGAAAAACTAAATACGAACAAACAAAGTTAATTTCCACTATTTTTCCATCATCAGATAGATCAATCAGCAGAGGGTCACCTCACCTCATTTGGAGTAACTCCATCTTGGCTAAATTTAAAAATAAACCTGGGTAGCAGAGCTGGGTTGCTCCCGGTTCGGCCCGGATCAGGCAAACTGGTAGTAGAGGCGGCGGGAGGCTCTGCCCACCTGCCCGGATGCAGAAGCGTCACATACATGTGTGAGCGCGCCTGAACCAGTAGTAAAAAAATTGGAAACCCACTACTGCTGGGTATACCAGTTTGATTTCAATAGGGGAGGAAATTATTTCATAAAACATCTTTCTCTGCCTTCTCAACCTATTTCTTATGGAGTGAGAGCAAGTAATATTCAAATCTGGGTTGAATGTACTGGATAGTTTTATTAAGAGAACTATAGATTTATTCCTATTCTCTACTTTCTGTTCTTTACCCAGTTATTGATTTCATAAGATCATCTGTCCCTTCATTCCTAATCAATGAGTGCTGAGGTATCTTTAACAAGACTCATTCTTCTTAAGGTTTCATTAACCAGATTCTGGTTTTATACATAGTTATTTAGAAACTGATATTGCATGGCTTATCATTTAATTAAATAATGGAGAGGCAATTTTAGGAATATCTTACACAATTATTTTGCTAGCAACTTTACATTTAAGTTTCTTTAGAACTTCTTTTGGACAAATACCATCTAGTCCTACGATCTGTTCATTTTAGCCTATCCTTAGTTTGAATTTCAGGGGCTAATTTCTTGATTTTATCATTTCAGCGTAAGTATTTGTTGTATATATTCTTCAGTAGGCGCAAGCAAAGAATACACATGCATGGCCATACACAATTCCCTCATTTCTTTAGTACTCACTTAATTCTCTTATCTATATTCTGTTTATTTACATAATACTGTATTATGTTAGTAATATTAATGATTTATTTCTCAAAATTCTACCTGCATCCCTTATTGTTAATCTGAGTAAATCTTGGGGAAACCATGAGTGGATTCTTGATTGAAGGGTTATGAGTTCTGTTTACGTATGTTTGAAAACGAAATCTCTGGATTCAGAATTCATTATTGCTCAGTATGTATCTTTTTCTCAAGGTGCTGAATAATGGATTTCAGGGTTCAGATAAAAAAGCAACATGAATTTTCTGAGCCTAAAATCTGCTCATCCCTTAATTAGGGATCTAGAGATTTTGTCTCTTTGTCGTGATCAAAACACGCATTTATGCCATCCATGTAAAGAGAATTGACAGTGACCATTTGTAAAATCTGATTTTATGCTCCATTTCCAGATTGTGTCAAACGAAGCTCACCCATATATTTATATGTAAATTGTTCCAAAATGTTTCTAGTACCTAGTGGCACTAAACGGCTCCTAATACGTGGAAGATAAAGCCCTTCAGGGAAAACTAGCTTGGATATTTTGGCTTTCAAATACTACTTAATTTATAAATTTGTCTTGTGACATATAAAGATGGCTTGGTAGTAATGGTAGATAGAATCTACCATTAGTCGCTTGGACTCAGAGGTGGGTTACTCCCGGTTCAGACGAACCGGTAGTGGAATTCAGGCCTGGGTCGCAGAACTGGCAGCAACCCAGGCCTGCCATGCCCCCAAACCGGTTCCCTGGGTCAGGGGCATGGGCCGCCGCCATTTTGTTTTTTAGTGGGCCACCGCCATTTTGTTTTTTAGTGGGTCACCGCCATTTTGTTTTTTAGTTACTACGCATGGGCAATTCACTGTAAATTGTTCTGTGCATGTGCAAAGAACAATTTACATTGAATAGCATGCGTGCACATTGCACGCTGGTTACGAACCGGGAGTAAAACTAGCAGCAATCAATTCCTGCTTGGACTGCAAGGTGATCAAACCAATCAGTCCTAGACGAGATCAACCCTGACTGCTCCTTAGAATGCCAGGTCCTGAATATGAAACTCAAATACTTTGGCCACCGAAGGACTCACTGGAGAAGAGCCTAATGCTGGGAAAGATTGAGGGCAAAAGAAGAAGCGGACAACAGAGAATGAGGTGGCTGGATGGAGTCACTGAAGCAGTAGGCGTGTGAGCTTAAATGGAGTCCAGAGGATGGTAGAGGATAGCAAGGCCTGGTGGAACATTGTCCATGGTGTCATGATGGGTCAGACACGACTTCACAACTAACAACAACAATGGTAGATAATTTATATGAATATAAATCCATACAAATTTCTTAGAATAATGAAAGCCCACCCGTGGCTTTCTTTATGCATGGTTTGTTAATAAGAAATGGATTCATGTACAATACTAAGCTATAAAGCAATATTTTATATACCACTATAGCTAGGTTTTGGTATTAAGCCAATAACATCTCAGCCAGGTTTTCAAAGGATTGAATATCCATGATTATGAATTCCACTTTTAATTTTCCTATTTTCTTGGATTGAGGACTGTTCTTTCCCATGATGTCCTCTCAGCTTGTTCGCTCTCCTGCTACCTTCTCCTGCAAAGAAAAACCCTGTTCGCTATGTTGCAAGAATTTTTCTAATATGCATACACCTATTCTTGGGAAGATAACTGCCACTTGTAACCCACCTTGATTACATTACATCTTGTCAAAAGCTCTTTCCCGCTTTCAAGCTACACTTTGAGATAGCTAATCTAGCAGAAAAGGCAATGTGATGTAATTAGCATTTTTTTTTATCCTATCTCCTGGCCCAAAAGTCGATGAGTAGATTTGTATAATGCACCTCATAATCCCAGGAAATGAGAAATGGCTCTTCCTTTCCTATGCTTCTGATTGAGAATTAATGGAAGAACCAGGGTGGAGTGTTTCTCCTTACTCCATTTTCACTTGGATACCCTTTTCTTCTGCTATCCTGACAACTGCCCCAATAGTGTTTCAATCTTGTAGATCAGGAGCCTCTAAATGGAGCAACTTTAAGACTTGTGGACTTCAACTCCCAGAATTTCACACCCAGCATCTTAAAGTTGCTAAATTTGGAGACCTCTGCTGTAGATGATCCTTTTGTGTGAGCAAGGCAGTGGTGGGATTCAATTTTTTTTACTGCCGGTTCTGTGGACGCGGCTTGGTGGGTGTGGCAGGGGAAGGATACTGTTAACATCTCCATTCCCTCCCCACTTCAGGGAAAAGTTACTGAAAAATCCCGATTCCCTCCCGATCAGCTGTGTCTCAGGAGGCAGAGAATAGATGGGGATGGGGCCAGAACTGGTGGTATTTACTGGTGCTCCGAATACTCAAAATTTCCACTATCGGTTCTCCAGAACTGGTCAGAACCTTCTGAATACACATCTGGAGCAAGATATCTCATACTGAGAAGGAAAGAGAGTTAAATTTTTCCTTTTTATTTCTTACATCCCAACAGAATGTTGGAAAGCAATTGCACAATGGTAGTCAGGAGTCTGTCCATCCTTCAGTTCTGAAAACAGAAGAACATAGGATTAAATTTGATGTGAGGGGAAGAAGTTGGCAAAAGAAATAGCCAGTTTGAAAATGGCCTTGATTTGGATGGGGCCAGTGGGGGAAAAACACTCCAGAAACAAATCTCCCTGTGCATTTCTATGGCTGCTGTTGGAAATTAGGTTGGAAAGAATAGGTGAAAGAGAAAATTAAGCCAGAAAGAAAACGGTTTTATGGAAGCAAAGCTGGAGATTACTTTGGAAATGACTAGGTAAAAAAATGCAGCAATCAAATTAGGTCATTTATTAATTAGAGGTGATATATTTCTAGAGAATAAAATTACAGCTTCCAATGATATAAAATTCTCTTTATCCAGAATTGTTAAATTGTGCAATTCACGATCTTCCTTATCAATCTGCTCCAGTTTGCTAAACCTGTTAATGTATGGACTTTCAGGTCTTAGAATTGTGATTCTCAGTCATGGTAGAGAATATTGGAAATTGAACTCTACGCCCAGAAGTCATCCAGGTTGTGAAGTCTGCTTTAAATTATTACAAAGAAAAGAGACCAGTTAGCTATATGGGGAAAAAGTTCCTAAGTGCATTTTAGAACAATAGCCTTATTAGGTAAATTGAGATCATACAACAGCATATATTTTTTCTGAGTTTTTCTTAGCTGCAGCTAAGAACCCAAGTGCCTTAGATATTGTGATCACAAGTACAACAAAATGAACTGCAATCAGTTAATATTTGTCATCTTTGTACATTTGAGTTTTTTTAAAAAAAACTTAGCTTTTGTTAAGAACAGGAACTAATGTAATTCTTTGCAAATTGTTCTAATCTGGTCAGAATTGTCTTTTGGATCCAGATTCCTGGTTATGTAACTCTCTATTTACTCTCACTCTTGAAACTCATGCCAAATATGTGCAGTCAGGCAACACCCAGCAGGAAGTCTCCAGGGTTGAGAGCAAACATCCAAGTATAGAAAAGAAAGAACAGCTCTAAAGAAATGTAGGTGCATAGATAATAAACACAAAGCTTTAGAAGCCGAGGCCTTACTCTCCCATGATTCATGACAAAAAAGTGTGATTGCTTTATTCAATCCCCTTTTAACCTTTTCTGCAACTGAAATATGCTGTAATAAAAATCCTCAAAAGTACCCAGATTTCAAAGGCAAATGAGCCTGTTGGCTTTAGAATGTTATCCAGGAATTATTGCCTCCAGTATCTACATCTGGCTTGAACTAAAGAGTGACTTGGTACAAAAATATCTCTTCTTCATTTCAAGATTGCTCAGGGAGGGTGAAATGGCCATGTCTATGCAGGATCCATTGCTAGGGTTGAACATACTTTAAGAAGGATTTGATGTTGCTTCTAGTTTCCAAGAAATAATAATAAAAAGTGTTTGTACTTAATGTAGCGATATTCAATTTTTCATGCATAAGAGTGGCCGAAAGCTTAGATTCTCTTTCACTGGACTATTGTTTTTAAATGGAAGCCTGCAAATCTTCCATAAAAAAATCCAGACACTGATGCAACTTAGTGACAATGTATTTAAAATGGAAAGCAGAAGTAAAACACATATTCTCAGGATGGCTTGTTTGCCAGCAAGACTTATTGTGAAATACTGTCTTATCGATAAGGCTAGACAACATGTGTGCTTGTTGTATTTCTGTGCAGTGGAAAACATATCCATATTCTTGCTGTGCTATTAAAAGACAACTTTTGATGCACTGAGGATCAGTTAGTTTACTTTTCGTTTGCATTATAATGATAGTCACGAAATTGAAAATACTATTGCGCCACTCAACAGAAACGAGAAGTAACAGTAACACGCAAGGGAATGCAGTGCTGGCATGAGTAATCAAGGAATCCAGTTTGACTTCGTGGCCAATAGTACTTACTCTATTTTGGCTGTTGTAGCACTAAAATAGTATAGCTGCTTGAAATCTTTTTATCAGCAATAGCAGCCGAAAACTTACAATCTGCTCAGTAGTGCCAGAATTAACAATATGTTGTTGTCAGAACATGGCTGTCTTCATGGTTTGAATCGACCTTCTGTGCAATGTAGAACTTACTCCAATGTTTAAAGGAACAATCTTAGTGCAATTTCAAAAGAATACTAAATCTGTGTTTCATAAGAGTACTGAATCAGACCTGACCAGGACTATGGTCTGGCATTTTGTCAGCAGATGACTCCGAGGAAACCAGACCTCCAGCCTTTTCTGCAATCCAAGCAAAAATGACTGCAGAGGGCAATGCTCAGAGATATGGGGAATAGCAAGGCCACAACATCTTAATATAGGAGTTGAGTGGATTCCCTGAAAATGGCCTCAACAACCATAACATCACCAAAACCAGGTTATAACTACAGCCAAAAGTGTTGGGAGAAGAAGGAAAACATTAAAACACAAAGAGCTATGGATATCTTCAAGCAGCCTTGGCATAGACTGGGCATAACATGTTGTGAACTCTTGGCAAAAAAAACCCTAGTTACTGGAACATGTTTGTGCCATGGTTGGGAAGACATGGAGAATAGACTTTAGTTTCTTCAAATTGGAGATCAGCAGTAAACACATGCTGATATACAGTTCACCTACTGCATTTTAACTTGAACTCAATTAAAAATAAAAGCTGGTTTAGAATGGTTTGGGGCATGTCTATTCAGTCGTTACAGATACAATTGTCTTAAAAGTCATGCTAGACTTTTGCTAAAGATCCATGGTTTATCTTGCTCACAACATGGGGAAGTATTCCATTGCTTGTTTCCCCAACAATGTCCCAGTCTCCTACTTTAACCTAAAATTTTGGCATCTCCAGTGGTCTTCCATCAAGTATTAATCATGTCAAACCTTGCCGAGCTTATTTGAGATCAGCCAAAGTCAGCTAGATATTGCCAGATTTCTTTGTAATTGCTTTGCATTACCTGGCTTGAAATGTAATTACGGGCACTCCGTCTGCATTCACAAGCATCACCAAAGTCCATGAAGCCAGTTCTTCATATCGTAACCTTTATTTCTTTGTAGACAATGTTGACTTGTCTGCTCTGCTTGCATGATGAACCCAGTTCTCTCCTGCCATCACCGATTCTGCCTTTTTTCCCTTTTCTTTTTTTGCAAGGCCAACTATGCACCCCATTGATCGGTTGACAGCTTTTGCCCGCCCCCTTCTGCAGCCTGTTGGCTACCCTAGAGAGCCTCTGCCAATCAATGTAGAAAATACGCTACACAATGGATCCACAAACTAGAGACAAGTGAATCCTTGTTCATGTAGCTCGGCAGTCATGAACTCACAATCCTTCTGCAAGTGCAACAGCTGCGTCCTCTACTCCGTCCTTTGTTGCTCATTTATTGCATGTGCTTGGAGCAAGCCCTGGCTATTTGCAGGGCCTTTTATTCTGCATGCCTTAGTTGTCTTACAATTTGGATCAAAAGGACCAAGTGTGAACAAATGAACTTCCCTATGTACAATTATAGATTTTTTTTCTCTGATTGCAGGTGCTATATGAGTCTATCAGGAACAAGATACGAGTTAGGGTTTTCTATTCTCCCCACTCAAAATGAAAAGAAATCTTCCCCTTCACTGCATTTTACTCTAAACCACTTCCGTGGACACCAGGTGGGAAAAAAGGAAGCAGATGGTCTACTTTCTCCGACCATAATCAAATTCCTCTTCCTCTGTACAGGCTTTACAAGATTGATCCCAATTTTGGGAAATTTACTAAGAGCCAAATCATGGAAACTAACTATGTGGTCATTAAGAGTTGACAATGCCTTGACAGGACATAATTAAGGGCCAAAAAGATAAAGAATGAAACAGCAATTGCAATATGCCCGGAAGTTCCCAAACCAAGGTTTTTCATTTTATTTTCTGCCTATGAGTTTAAAAAGTCCAGTATAAAGAACAGAATTCATAGTTTATTTATTAATTACATTTATCTGCCACTCTTCTCATTGTTGAGCGACTTTAGGCGGCTTTACAAAACTACAATATGACAGAACGCTAAAAAAATTACAGATTAAAACATTAACAAAAACTAGATTTAAAAGGGGGGACTAGTACATAAACAGGGCAGAAGTGAGATCTTCTTGCTAACCACTAATGGTCGGCATCTCTGAAAATTGCAAAGAAATGTCTCTCTCCTAAGAAGGAATCAAGTTCTAGGGTTTTGTCAAATTGCTAGAGAGAAGTTTATAGGAAGTTCCACCTTAAGAGAAAGCTTGAATGAACTTTTTTTTTTTCAAACGGGAAGTCGTGTGTGCATATCGCTCCCCAGAGATCCGAAAAGCAGGTTTGTTGTAGTTCTACTTGGAAGCTGGAAAACTCCAGGGAAGGCTGTGTGAGGGGGTTGGGATTGGGGGGAGCCAGAGAGAATGAATTGGAGGCTGAGTACTTCCAAAGTATTGGAAGCAGATGGCTTGCCATTCTTTCTTGGGCAAAAGCCATTGCTTGGTTTGATCCTTCACTGGAAGCGCGTCTCCCTTATGTAAGAAAAGCTCTTTGCGATATACAGTATTCAGCTTGCTCTGTTGAAGGTGAGCCTGGGGGAAGCTGGGAATGGGGGAGAACAATAGAAAGTGAGGCTATAAAGCCACAGTTCTTGTAGATTTTGATGAATTTACCGTCGTGATTACTATATTAGAAGAATGTATTACCTAGTGGAGCTAGATAATTCTTCCCTGATAGAGAGATCCTTTGGATAGATAGGACATAAGACAGATTTATTTTTGGCTTGCAATGCCACTTTTCTTTTTTAGAAGTAGCTTCTGTAAAGCTAAAATGCCAACCAACTTGAGTTTGAAAGGTGTTTTTGTTCTTGTTTCTTGGCACAGCCTCAACTTTGATGCAATTGGAAAACTTGGCAGAACAGAGCACTGCAACAGTTTCCAATTCTTTTGACTGTCCCACAAGAGAAATACTCACATGCAATCACACACACACACACACACACACACACACTCACTCACATTTTTCAGGATCCGTCCTCATTTGCAACAAATTGATAGGGAGGATCTGAGGCATGATCTGTAGAGCGGATCTTTAAAGCCGTGATTTGCTTCTCATTCCTTGATAATCGCCAAGAATAGCCCTTGACATTCAAAGCGCATTGTTTAGGTACTTGCCATAAGATAATGCAGATGTGCAATTGTGAATAATAACGAAAAGTATGAATGGCTTCTGTTCAAAGAAGATAAATTACTGGGTTTCTTGCAAGAAGTGCACTTTCAATGTGGCTGGGACCAGCATGACCAGTTCACAACCCCCCTTCTGATTTAAAGAAGAATCTGTGTGTATGTTCCCTTTTCCTTCTCTCGTTTGTCGTATATCTGCTTACAGGTGGGCCTCATTTAATGACTGTTCAGCAACTGTTCAAATTTCTGACAGTGCTGAACAAGTGCTACTTAACGATCAATCTTTGTAGTTCTGACTGTTAAAGCAACCCCACAGTTATGTGTTGTGATTTGGCCGCTTGGCTCACAATTACAACATTGCAGTGTCCTTTAGTCATGTGATTGTCATTTGTGACCTTCACTGCTGGCTTCCCACAAGCCAAGTCCATGGGAAAGTTGGCAGGAGTTCACAAATGGTGAGCATGTGATATTGTGTTCAATGACAGCAAAGGATTTGCTTAATGATGGTAACCAGAAGTGCTGGAACTGCCATTGCTAAGCGGCTCAAGTATGTGATGTTGTGTTTTACAACCGCATTACTTAGCAACAAAATTCTAAGTCCCAATTGCTGTTGTTAATCAAGGACTACTTATACTAATTCTGACTCCAACTTGATGTGCTACATTGGTAGGATCTTTTTTTTAAATACAGGGGAGATATGAGACATCCAGGTTCGACTATTCGTTCTCCGAGTGGTTGAAATTTTTCACAAAATTGAGACCAAATTCAATGCATGTGCAAAACTTTTTAAATGGATAAACAAAAATCTCACTCTTGTGTCCTGCATTAGCAGCTTCCCAGTACATATAAGACATATTGCGGCATTCTTTTCTGTTCTGGTTTTGTGCAGATGGAATGCAGCTTAGTTTTAAAATGAGTGCTAATTAATATGCAAGAAGATTCCCCCCCCCCCTTAAATCTTGTAGGTGCTTAAGGGGAGGCTGTGATGCCATTTACACACACCAGAGGGGGACAGACGTCAAGCCTCGGACCAATTTTTTTTTTTCTGCCTTCAAAGAAGTGCCACTTTATTTAGTGGAAAAACACTGCAACAAAGAAAGTGCGCTTTCCCATTGATTTTAAGAATCAAACACAAAGAATTAAAGCATTAAATAGATTCAATGCATCCAAAAAGTTAAATTCTCCCCAAATATGCATACACACTTCTACAAAACCCCTTCATCTTAATTCTGCACGCTGATTGTGATATTACTGCTTTGACCGGCTGCAGCCAATGATAATACTACGTTTCTCTGAAAATAAGACAGGGTCATAATTTCTTTTGATAGTCGTCCCCCCCCCCCAAATAAGCACTTGGCCTTATTTTCGGGGAGGTCTTTTGAGGTGCAGGAGGCCCCTTAACCTCAGCTTGTGGTCTACAAATCAGCTGATCCAGATTGGGCCGGAAGTTCTGTCTCTGTTTCTGGCATACTCTTGCCAGCCCTAGCATCACTGGGCCTGCCACTCTTTGCGGCTGCCACTAAGAGAAGGGGTGTGGTAGCTAGGGTTTGTGGGAGCGGGCCTCCGCAAGGCTGCTCCGCATGGATGGCAGGTGCAGGTGAGGTGCATGGGGCATGTTCTCCCCTTCCCCCCAGGAAATGATGGGGACTGGCTGCACATGTGCTTAAATATTTTATGGGAGGGCTCATTTTCAGGGGAGGGCTTATTTTAGCACATGTGCTCAAAAGCCTGATTGGGCTTATTATATAGGGAGGTCTTATTTGAGGGGAAACAGGGTAGAAATATAAAATTTTTAAAATGGAATATCTTAATTATCCTTCCATAGTATGGTGGGAAAATGAAAGACAGCACAAGAAGAGAGCAGCTATTTGGAAAAGTTAGTTTCTGAGCAACTAAGACCTTTCAGTACTTCCACTTGGAGAAATGCAGGAGCTTAAGTAGAGATGTTCCTCAAACCTCAGCTAGACAATGAACTCTAGCCTATATCCTGTCATTGCCCAAACTCTTTAAACATCAATGCAAGGAAACTCCTGTCCCTCCTCATTTACACAATTGGGACTTTGCACCGTTTTTTAAGCAGAATGACTTTTATGTTTAGTTTCTCAAGAACATTACTGATGTGTGTTTCTTAGGTTATTAAGGGACTGTGATCTGTGGGGAAGAGGAAGAAAAAGGATGAAGTCAAATGGAGATATGTATTTAAGATGAGCTGTTGGACTTTGGTAGATTTATTGGACAAGTGATTGGTTATTGCATTTTTAGCAGAGTAGTTAAACCTTTTGAATGTGCGGTGCTCTTACCTATGACAGAACAAATGCAGAAAAGTGCAAACTATTAGTTGCGGGTCTGCAACATTTATTTGTACATCATATCTTTTCTGATCATCTAAATCAGGCGTGTCCAAACTTGGGAACTTTAAGACTTGTGGACTTCAACTCCCAGAATTCCCCAGCCAGCATGGCTGGCTGGGGAATTCTGGGAGTTGAAGTCCACAAGTCTTAAAGTTCCCAAGTTTGGACACCCCTGATCTAAATGATATATATCTGACAGTCTTTGTCCATTTGCTTCTATACCTCTCTGTGGAATTTCCTTTCATTATAGGTCAACATTTTATCCCTGTAAATTTAAGTTCAAAACTACAATTTGCGTTATCAGTGGATCCTTAAGGTCTTGTGTTTTGTTGCATCCTAATACTTCTGCACTCTGCCTTCTTATGCAGAATTGGGGAGACTCGATCAGTTTGTATGTCATTGTCCCAAAAGCTGATGGATTTTTTTTTTAAAAAGTAGGTCAGGTTAATGCAGATTTACTGGTTACTATGGATATTGCTTAATTATATACCAATAATCCCCCATGAGAATATCAGAATTGCTGCTCATTTTTCTGTTTTTAAATATTCCCAGTAAGTATAAATTGGGAATATATTAGAAGAAGCATAGAAGAATCTAGGTTAAGATACAAGCTAGAAAAGTAAAAGTCTCCCAGGTGGTGGCAAATAGTGTTGCTTGAGCTATTTTAAACCTCCCCATTTTTTATTTTTGTTCTGTCAGAAAGGGTGATGGAAATCAGAGCACTGGACCAGTATTAAGAGATGATTCAGGTCAATGGGCCTATATTATACAATACAATACAATAGCAGAGTTGGAAGGGACCTTGGAGGTCTTCTAGTCCAACCCCATGCCTAGGCAGGAAACCCTATACCATTTCAAACAGATGGCTATCCAACATCTTCTTAAAGACTTCCAGTGTTGGGGCATTCACAACTTCTGGAGGCAAGCTGTTCCACTGATTAATTGTTCTGTCAGGAAGTTTCTCCTCAGTTCTAAGTTGCTTCTCTCCTTGATTAGTTTCCACCCATTGCTTCTTGTTCTACCCTCAGGTGCCTTGGAGAATAGTTTGACTCCCTCTTCTTTGTGGCAACCCCTGAGATATTGGAATACTATTTCTGGAGTCATCTGTTCAACAGCCTCTGTTCTGACCCAGGCTTCCCCAAAAAGCACGAGGCAGAGTTCTGGTCCCGACAAAACCCCTTTTATTAAACGTTTGTGAATTCCTCTCATTCACATTCAGCAAGGCCTGGCAAACAGTCTTTCAAAGGAATATTTACGACTACAGAGCTTATCTATCTTGGAAAGCTGCCATGTAAATATTTTCCAAATGAGGTGCTGTGCAAGGAAAGACTGGGCATAGTCTCTGAGGTTCACGGACAGATCTTCATACTCTTGAAACGAATCTAATGACCGAACTAATGAATTGTTTCCTGCAAAAGCCCACTCCCCTCTCACTCCTCTTTTATTTCCTAGGGGAGGGGCCAATCACCTTCCCCCTGTGGCTTTACTGCCAAGTCTACCCTGATTTCTGAGTTGTTCTTTTCTTCTGACAGCTCTGCACATGCGCACAGTGGAAAGAGGCTCTAGCTGTTCCTCTGCCTCACTGCTGCCTAGCTCTGTAGGCAGCTGATCACTGCCAGACTGCCTCGGCCCTGTCTCTGCCTCTGACGCAGAGCCCTCGTCCGAGCCTTCCCCAGCCTTCAGGACTGGCCCATGCTCCTCCCCAACCTCCTCACTGTCTGACTCTGCTGCTAGCTCTGCTGGCCTCTGGCGGGTCACAACAGTCTCTCTCACCTGTTTCCATCAGGGGTGGGTTGCTGCCGGCGTTACTGCCAGTTCGCTGCACATGCTGTTTTGCATATGTGCACTTTGCACATGCGCACAGTTGCCGAAAACATGCTCTGCGAATGCGCAGAACATTAAAAAAAGAGTAAAAAACATGCCGGCAATGGCATGGGCGATCAGGGAAACCGGTTCGGGGGTGTGGCCAGCCAGCCGTCCCTACCGATTTGGCGATCTAGTAGCAAAATCTACTATTGGTTCATCCAAACCGGTGTAAACCGGTAGGAACCCACCTCTGGTTTGCATCCTTTTCTTATTCTTACATCTTTTTACCAGTTTGGTTTCTTTTGCTGTCCTCCATTTTTCTCTTCATTGGAACAATTTGGAGTTCTGCTGGGATTCCTCTCCAGGATCTTATTTATCACTGCTCTGATTTCATTAAAGCCCACAGTTTTGAAGTCTAAAGATAGGTGTTTTACTAACCACAGTGCTGGTGTAAAATCCAAAACTTCAGTGTTACAAAGTCACTTTTACTCAGTGTGCTTCCTACTTCTATTTCCTCATTTATGTCTTCCCTCTTCATTACACCATCCTCTGAGAAATAAATTTGTCGGCAAGACAAGTCTGGAATTTCCTGGTAGGAACATGCTTATCTGAGTTTGTGTCCCAATCAACGTGGGCTTACCGGTAACGTCTGCCATCACACTGTTTATGTGGGCTAGCTTGCTATGTACATCCATGGAGCAAAATTCTTGTCCCAGGACTTGACGTACTTAATTTACAGGTTCTTTCCATTTAAAGTGCAAATGTTGGTGAATTGAATTTTTCTGCAGTATCCCCCCCCCCCCATTTTTTTAGATTGCTGCATTCTCCTTTTCCAAAAGAATGGATGCAACATTCAGTGATCTCAAGCAAAAGGGATTGGAGGTCTAGGACTCCCCCCCCCCCAATTAACAGATCCAGCCTTCTTCCTGCTGCATCCCACAGTGGCTTAATCTTTTATAGCTGTTTGGGGAAGCACTTTATAGTCAGAAGTGTTTAGGGAGCCATATGGAAAGGTTGCTTAATATCAGCAACATCTGAAGGAGCTGCGACCTTCAAGATGACTTGGTTAAATATACACTGTTAAAATAGGACAAATATGTATGGCAATTTGTGAAAGCTTTGGTCTCTTATGTCAGCCTTTATAACTTTTCTCATCTATTAATTTTGGTGGTTGTGGTGAGAGGAGGAGGAGACTTCAATATAGTTGCCATTTTAATGTTTTATACATAACTCTGACAAGATGTCATTCCAGAACAAGTGACAATGTAGAAAGAGAATGATGGTCCCTCGTATCTGTAGAATTAAGATAGCCAGACCAGTCCCTTCTAGGTTTTTTGCGCTACAGTTCTCACAGACTTTACCAGGGGTGGGATTCAGGTGGTTCGGATCAGTTCAGGCGAATCGGATGCTAATTTTGAATCTGTTTGCCGAACTGGTAGTTGCAAGGACTGGCTGGCTCTGCCTACCCCGCCCCTCCCAGGAGGCTCCACACGGCCCGTCCATCAAGCCAGGTAACTGCAGGGCCCGTGTGGCGGCTCTGAGAGGGTGAAAATGGGCCTCCTGGAAGTTTCGGTAGTCCGGAAACGGGGCTGTTTCTGCCCTCCTGGAGACTTGAGGAAAGCCTCCCAATCCACATATCCCCAGCTGTGGTGCAGGAGGCCGAGTTGGTCACACACCCCACCAAGGCCACACCCACCCATCAACTAGGCAGAGAATCGGTTGCTAACATTTTTCAATCCCACGCCTGGTCTTTACCATTTGTGATAGTAGCTATGACTGATGGAATTTGTTTTCCCAAAACAGATTGCCAGACTCCTCTCTAGAGTAGGGGATCCATATATTTTAGAGAGTGGGAAATGAATTCGTGTCTGCCATCTGGAATGCTTTAGATTGCCCATGCTGCTAATGAGTTTCCTAAAGAGTCTGAAAATGACTGCCACTTGAGATGGAGAACCTGGATGAATAGAGTGATAGGATATTTTTGTTCTTTTCTTGTTTGGCCCAGTCTGGCAGCCACTCTTTTTTTCAGAGTAATGATCAAGACTTCCTTAAATTCAGATCAGTTCCTGGTGTTTATAGGTAGTCCTCACTTACCAACCGCAATTTGAACTGGAAACTCTATAACAGCATGTAAATATAAGGTGTGGTAAAGTAAAACATCATGTGACCATGCCCAAATTAGAAGGGCATTTCTGGCTGCAGTTGTTGGTGAATTGTTTTGCCAAGTGTCAGGGCAATGAGCTTTAGAATCTAGAGGCAATAAGAACACCAGTGAATAAAGGGATTTTAAGCTTTATTGTTAATAAAAAAATCATACATACATACCAAGCAAGACAATACCCTAAGCTTTTACAAGCTGTCAGGAGTTTCTTAAAAATGACATCAGAGATACTCGAAGGCTGTCCAGTTTTCACAATACTCAATGCTAGGTTGTGTGCACTCTCAGCTTAAAGGCCAATACTAGGGTTTTTATTAAAACCTGGCACTAAGACTTCATGGTCCTACTTCTGTGGTCATGAGACAAGACATTGACTGGATAGTACATGATTCTGGGATGGGAGTGAAAGTCTGAGACTTTCCCAGCAAAGGTGGGATTCAAATTTTTTTTACAACCGGTTCTGTGGGCGTGGCTTTGTGGGCATGGCAGGGGAAGGCTATTGCAAAATCCCCATTCCCGCCCCATTCCTGGGGAATGGTTACTGCAAAATTCCCATTGCCTCTTCACCCCACTAGCCTGCTTTCCAGCTCCGTTCTCCTGTTCAGGGCAACAAAAGAAGATCAGCTGGGAGGCTGGGCGGGGGCGGGGCCAGCCTATTTGCTGGTTCTCCGAACTACTCAAAATTTCTGTTACCGGTTCTCCAGAACTGGTCAGAACTGGCTAAATACCACCACTGTTTCCCATATTTGAAGCAATGGGAAATCCCCTCCTCTTCTCTTTTATTCAGCAAAGAAAAGTAAAATAAAAAACAAACAGGTTAGTTCTAAACTCATTGACTCTAGAGTTTTCTTACTGAAGGAGAAATCAGAATATGTCACTAAACTCCTCGAAGTACAGTGGTCTTCCACATTGCCACTAAATGAATCACCGGTGGTGATTAAGAGTGACATCACATGACTTCAATTTGTGATTTCCTCTGCCTTCTCCATTGATTTTGCTTATTGAATACCAACTGTAAAGGTAGCAAATGGTGATTATGAAACTGTGGGACACTGCGACTGTCGTAAGTTTGCATCAGTTGCCAAGAACCCCAGTTGATATTACATGACCATGGGGATGCTGAAGCTTCAGGGACCAGTCGTAAATCTCCTTTTCCAGCACTGTCATAACTTCAAATGGTTGCATGCCTGCATCCGTTATGTTTTTTTGGGAGCAGCATGGAAGTAGTTTGCCTCTTCTTCTCATGAGGTTTTTCAACTTCCAGTCTTGTCTGCAATTCTGGGGAAACTTTGGTAGATTCCCATCTCTGCAGTGACCTCATTTTCAGTCTTATGTCATTTAGGGGCCATATTGACTTTCAGGATACTTCATAGCTACCAATACTGTAGCCAATGTCTCCAGGCTTTGTTTGTTGTTATTTTGTGGGTGAGGAATTAATTTGCTAGGCAATATTTGCCACATTGTTTTCTATTTCTGCAAGTCTGTTTCCTCAGAGCGTTTAAATACATTCTTTGTTATTCTTGGTGGGTATGATTTATTATTCCTTTGTTCTCCATCTTCCTCATCTGGGCTTCTAACCAATAGGAATAACATAAAGCTTAAATATCAAACTAGATAAAGCAGTTACAGATGCCTGACCTGCATGTATTCTGGACTCTGAATTCCAGAATACGTGCACTCTGATAATTCTAGAAATAGCAGTCCCAACAGATACCAAGTGAGACAAATTTGCTAAATGCATGCAGAGATGATGCTAAAAAAGAGTCACGCATCCCAATAAATTATTTGATTTTGATTTAGTGTGTTGTATGACCCCAGCCCCTTGTGGATTATTCAACTACAGTGAAGTCATTGGCAGCTTGGTAGAATCTGTAAACTCGGTTACATCTTATAAAACTGTGATAGTGAACCTATGGCATGCATGCCCAAAGTGGCACATAGAGCCATGTCGCTTGGCATGCACAGCATCGGCCATTCCTCTTCCGCACGCGACGATCAGCTGGCTTTGTGCATGCAGCAGTGCTGGAAACTGGAAGAGCTGGAGCAGTTAAGGATGTTCCTACAACATTCTTAACTGCATTTAAAGGGGATTATGTAATGTGAGAGTGACCAGAAAGGATCGACTGATACAGTCAAATAAGCCTCATGTGTTTGCCTGCTGCTTGCACGGCCCAGTACAAAAGAGCTTCTGTTTTTCGGTGTGAGCATGCGCGCTGGCCAGCTGATCGACACATGCGCATGCGTAGCAGTAACCGGAAAACTTGCCGGCCAGCGTGCGTGAAACCGGAAGTACATTTTTTGGCACGCGCAATGCTCCAGGGCAACTCCTCTTCCTGGTTGTGCCATAGATGATCATAAAGTGCTCCTTTTTTGGCACTTGATGCCGAAAAGATTCGCCATCACTATTATAAAGGATGATGTCTGTTTATTTGAGGGCACCTGGTATAATGGAGTTGATTTAATTTCACATGACTTGCCGACTTGGGAGGAAGGTAGAAGATGACAGAATTTTGCTAAGGAATCAGGAGAGCCCCAGTAGGAAGTTTGTTTTTAAAGAACTTTAAATTGTTGGCTGCTCATCAGACTTGTACATAGTAACAAGATAGGTAGCCAGCATGATCAAAATATTCTCCTAAAGTTGATCTCACAAACAACTTTAAAAACAAATTGTTCCTCATTGTAGGAATTTGGGATTAGATTAGACCTCTCTAATCACAACAAAAAACTAATACGCCTGCTTGGAGTGGATTTATGCGCAAACTATTATGCAAAATTTTTAACGGGGAGGGCTTAGAATTAGGTCACTCAAGAGTTGCTAGAATAAGAGCGCTATTGCCTAGGTAATGGGTCTTGTTGCTATGGTGCCCCTAAAGGCTGCATCAGCTTTCAACAGTTTGACAGCTGGCTGAGATTGAAGGTTTTAATGAGGACAGACAGTTAGTTAGTTTCAATAATCAATTTCTTGTAAAATATTCTTCAATTTTATATTTCCAGAATATAAATTAATGATGGAGATGTCCCCACTGCCGTTTCTGTACCTGAAGCAGCATTATTTAAGCAATGTAGTTTCAGCCTGTTTATTAGTTTCTTCTGGTTATGAAGCCATGGAAGTCATACGATAGTGTTTTACTATCTTATGTTTTACTTTCTTTCCCAGAATAATTGGTTGTTTGTACAGGAAGAGCCCTACCTTTTCATTACTTTTGGAGATAATGTAGATGTATTTTGTTACATTAGCAGAGCAGGTAATGTAATTAGTTCCACATTGGTGTTTTTAATGGCAGGTTTTATTTTGTCTCATTTACTATTCCGGGGCTTCATATGAATTGTTAATGCATTATAGCACCCACCAAGCCGTGTTTTTTTCCACATTTTAGTACATTGGACCTCATCTGTAAACTTGGATGGCCTATATGCCTCCTCCGAAGAGCAACTGTAGCTATTAAAGAGGATTGTTGACCAATTAAACAAATCCATTTCACTGCCTTATTTTAATTGGCTAAATCAATGCTGTAATATCCCAGTTCCAGTAAATTTTTTTGAGCTATTTAATTAAGTTAGCAGTACTTTCCATTTTCTAATTAAATCAAACAAAACATAGATTGTTTAAACCTATGGCCTGGGCAAAGCTGAGAGATATGCCAAAATCAGTTTGAGCAATGAAATTGCCACTGGATGCTTTTTTTTCTTCTTCATTAGGACCTGTTCTGGATCTAAAGCTCATTTAACATTCATCACAACTAAAATTATTTGTTTTCATGGACTTCTTGGTTCCAGTTCACATTTGTCAGGGATTTTTGTAAGTATTTATCATTGGCAAGGTTCCTACAACAACCTTAACTGCATTTAAAGGGGATTATGTAATGTGAGAATGACCAGAAAGGATCGAGTGATCCAGTCAAATAAACCTCATGTGCTTGCCTGCTGCTTGTACGGCCCAGTACTAAACGGGCCGTGGCCTGGGTGTTGGGGACCTCTGCTCTATTAACTTGATTTTTCATGCCTTGGTAGTAAGAATCGCTTGGGAGATCAAAGATAGTAAGCTCACTTTTGTCATCTTTTTGTCATCGCATGCACATGTGTGCACAACAGTGCGCATGCATGCCCACACCCATAATGCAAGGTGCCTGTGACCTCCCGCACATGCATGTGTGACCCCCCACGTGCTCCCCCATCCCCCACGAATGCACACGCGACCCCCTGCACTCCCTTGCCCCCCCCCCGTGCACACGCCCTGCCCAACCTCCATTTTTGGCTTCCAGGTTGGTGCAAGAGTCTTTCCAGGCCCAAATCGAGGCATGGGGGTGCTGCACAAGGCCCCAAAATAAAATGTGAGTGCCCCCGTACATGCGCCCTGCCGCCCCTCACCCATACTTGGCTTCAAGTTTGGTGCAAGAGGCTTTCCAGGCCCAAAATGGGCATGGGGTGCTGCAGGAGGCCCCAAAATGCAATGTGAGCACCCCCCATGCATGCACAGCAGAGACCCAAAAATCAGCTGGGTAGCAGGAAGCGTGTGCACATGCGCATTTGAGCTGAGCTGGGACAATGGCGGGCGTTCCCGCAGAGAGGGATCTGTGTGTCACCTGCGGCATGCGTGTCATAGGTTCGTCATCACGGGCCTAGAGTGTCTTACAGTTCTGTCATCTTTAAGGTAGGCCTAGAAATTTGCACTAAACTTTCTTCTCGTAGATTTCTATAGGCAATTGGAGAACCTCAAACTGTACTGGGCACAGTGGTGGGTTTCCATTTCTTTTAGTGCCGGTTCTCTCGTGTGCTCTTGCGCTCGAGCGCAAGCGCAAAAGTGTTCAAGCAGGTGGGCGGAGCTTCCTGCCTCCACTACTACTGGTTTGCCCGATCCGGGCTGAAGCGGGAGGAACCCATCTCTGACTGGGCAGGAAAGTTCTCCTGTTTTTTTTTTTAAATGAAAAAATTAATTCAAGAAATTCTACCAGAGAAGAAACTTTCAGTGAAATTCTTACATTTGGTATAAGTCCATGGTGGCGAACCCATGGCACACATTTTTGAGGGCATGTGAGGTGTTGCCCTATTAGCCCCAGCGCGCATGCACACGCTGGCCAGCTGATTTTTGGGCTTGATTTTCGGCTGTTTTTCGCCCCCCGGAGGCTTCAAAAGACTCCTAGGGAGGGCGAAAAATTGACCTATTGGGCGCATCGGAAGTTGGAAAACGGGCTGTTTCCAGTCTCCGGAGGAGCGGGGGACACCATTTTCACCCTCCCTGGGCTCCAAGAAAGCCATGTCTGGGGCAGCAGGGGGTGTCATGCACGCATGCACAGGGGGCACTGCACAGGGAGGGCATGAAAGTATGGGGGTGGGCACGCGAGCACGCACACATGCTTTTTGCACCTGAGGCGAAAAAGGTTTGCCATCACTGGTATAGGCCTATGTATGATTCTTTAGTCCAGGGGTCTCCAAACATAGCGACTTTAAGACTGTGATCTGTGCTGGTTGAGGAATTCTAGGAGTTGAAGTCCATAAGTCTTAAAGTCACCAAGTTTGGAGCTCCCTGGTCTAGTCTTTCACCATACAATCTTCTCTTTGGTGATCTGCAGCCTTCCTAGCAAAACCCACTAGAAGACACCTGGCATATCGCCTGTTGGGCTTTTCAGTAGTAGGGTTACTATCACCCTTGAGCAAACTCCTGCTTTTGAGGAACTGCTGAGAAACGTCTCTTTTTCCTGAGAAATTGATAGAACTCATTCACCCAATTTCTCCTCTAAATCTGGTTGTGAATTTAGAAAGGCCATTTGAGTTCAGTTCTAATCACTTCTCTTTGCAAACATCTACGTCTAATGAATCAACGGAGATTAGGAAATCTGGTGGTTATAGGGATGAAAGCCCTCCCTGCTCTTTATTTGTTGCCATTGTGTCTGCAATGCACAAAGAGGAGTCATACATTATGTTGTCCTTCCATACTTCCTAAAGTGCCAAATTCCTTTTAAAAATCAGGATTTTTTAAAAAAACATGAACTAGGCCAGTGATGGCAAACCTATGGTATGCGTGCCACAGGTGGCACGTGGAGCCATTTGTCAGGGCACACAAGGTGCTGCCCTGTCAGCTGGCCAGCGCGCACGTGCGCGCTGGCCAGCTGAGTTCACCCTTTTTTAAAGCCATTTTCGCCCTCCCCAGGCTCCAGAGGCTTTATAGGAGCCTGGGGAGGGCGAAAAGAGCCTCCACCCCCGGAGGCCCTCCGGAGGCTTCATGAGCTTCCCTAAAGCCTTTGGAGCGCAAAAAACCAGCCCTACGGGCAAACCAAAAGTTCGGGAACGGACTTCCAGTTTGCTCGGAGGGTTGTTTTGACTGCTCCGGAGAAGCATCCTGAAGGACCCTGAAGCCTGAAGGTCCCTCAAGCTTTCAGAGCACTCAAAATGACCCTCCGAGCAAACCAGAAGTCACTTCCGGTTTGCTCGGAGGGTTGTTTTCTTTTTACTGCTCCGGAGGCTTCAGGGAAGCATCCTGATGGTCCCTGAAGCCTCCAGAGGGCTTCCGGGGGGGTGGGGGAGGCTGTTTTCACCCTCCCCATGCTCCTATAAAGCCTCTGGAGCCTGGGGAGGGCAAAAAAGCATGCAAAAAATGGGGGTCGCGCCTGTATGCATACACACTGGGGGGGTTGTGCATTGCATTATGGGTGCGGCACGTGTGCACACTACCCCCCTGCACTCCCCCCACTTATGGCACGCGAGCCAAAAACAGTTCGCCATAGCTGAACTAGGCAATGCTGGCATAATTCTAAACATCAGAGAGTAATGATTCTTGGATGCATTACTGTGCTGCCTGAAAGCTGAATATTATTCATATTATTATAATGATAATAACGTAGTTTTTGATTTACAACCATTCGTTTAGTGACTGTTCAAATTTACGAAGGGACTGAAAAAAATGACTTACGATTTTTTTCCACACTTACGACCATTGCAGCATTCCCATGGTCAATGTGATTCAAAATTTAGATACTTGGCAACTGGCTCATACTGTATTTATGATGATTGCAGTGGCACCTTTTGCAACTTTCTGACAAGCAAAGTCAATGGAGGAAGACAGATTTTCTTAACAGCTGCATGATTTTAACAAGTGCAGTGATTCACTTAACAACTGTAGTAAGAAAGGTCGCAAAATGGGACAAAACTCACTTAACTGTCACACTTAGCAACAGAAACTTTGGGCTCACTTATGGTAGTAAATCAAGGATTACCTGTACGTGTTTAATTTCTGCTCTCTTTTTCATACTAAAAAGTGTGATAATAAGCAAGCAAATACTTTTTGGAAGGACATGTGAAGTTAGAAGTGTGATTTCCTTTTTGTCCCAATGTGGCATTAAAGCAACATTGCATACTGTACTTATTCTGTGGGCTGGGGGGAAGAAATACCTTTCAGAGCTTTAATGAGATGACACCAGACAGAAGGATTGAATGAAATCTGCATTAAGGAAGCTTTCAAAAGTAAAATGGATCTAGCTTGATCTGAGCATCTGTATGTGGTATATGCCTGCTCACAGGATCTCTCTCTCTCTCTCTCTCTCTCTCTCTCTCTCTCTCTCTCTCTCTCTCTCTCTCTCTCTCTCTCTCTCTCTCTCTCCCTCCCTCCCTCCCTCCCTCCCTCCCTCCCTCCCTCCCTCCCTCTCTCACTCACTCACACACACACACACACACACACACTGAATCCTTAGTCTATTCTGTCAGCAAGATGCTCACGTACAGAGCTGACTGTTCAACAAGTAGCCGAAATGGAAATGCTAGCTTTTGTGCAATTACTTATGTATGTTCCTTGAAGCACAACTGCTGTTTATTTTGCAATCTGTGCCAAAATTTGCCAGCCGGCAGCTACAAAAGGAGAAAAAGGGAAAGCCTGCAGCAGCTGTGAGCCCTGTTTTCCTTTCCTGTCTGCCTTTTCTCAGCGTTGTAAAACCTTCTCTCAGTCTTCTGAAAGAGAGCCAGGAGGTTTCTCCTGTGATGGAGATATAGCAGTGGGAGGATAAAGCCTATCATTAACTTAGTTAGTTTTTGCAAACAGATGTGCTTTAATTTTTCATGGTCCAGCTTTCTATACTCAATACTAAGTGTGTGCTTATGTGTTCCACCCCTTCCCAGATGTTCTGTACCAAGTAACTTGGTTATCCTGCAGGATTCGTTAGCTCTTTCAGTCTTATTTATCCTACTGAAAGCAACCATGAGGTCCTTGGTTCTTTCTGAGTTGTTCTCTTGCAGATGTTTTATTACCCAAACTATTAGCACTGATTATGTTACCTAGTTTGGCTAATGAAACATCTGAAAGAAAACAACCAAGTTCAGAGAGCACCAACAACTGCTCATTTCAACCCTTAACTACAAATATACTCCTTTATTGGGAAGTAACCATTCACTTCACAGCCATATACATACTAAAGTTTTCTAACTCTCAGCTGAGCCTTTGTGCAACCTGGTTCAGAGAGAAAGATCTCAGGATTACCTGCAAGGGCCAGGCATTTAGGATGTTCTCCTTCAGAAGGTGTGATCTACCAGCATCATCAGGACTCCTAGAGTTATCAGAGTCCTTTTTACTGTATCATTCCTTACATTCCTTACAGTCTACTTATTGGTTCATCTTCTCTTGTTTCTCTGCAACCAACATCTGCTTTGAATCAAAAGAGTCTTCAGTTGCATACCATGGACCAACTCTTTTACGTTAGGCTTTGCTCCCTGATTTTTCCAGTACCAATCTGATAGACTTAATTTTTATTTATTTATAATCTCCTGGTGGTTGCCTGGACAAATTCCCACAGTTTTCGTGGTAAGATTTTCAAAAGTAGTTTTTCATTGTTTTTTTCTTAGGGCCGTGATTGTGGTCCAAGGTCACAGTCATCTGATTTTGTGCCTAACACAGGACTAGAATTCATGGTCTCCTGGTTTCTAGACTGATGCCTTAACCATTACACCAAACTGGCTCTCAAACTTTAACCTTACCTATAGTTCTATGAAGGTACTTTTGCCAAAGCAATGGTGATTGTTTCAAGGTCATCCTAAGAAACTTAAAGATAAATTACATCCATGTTTCCTGGCATAGGCTAATCCTAAATACACAAATTGTGATACAATAGCTATATTAAAAGCTATGCTTGTTGATATTCACATATAACAATGTAATAATGGCATGTGGGTCTATTTTTTCTTTATGGTCATACTCCTTTACCCTTTTCTTCAAGTTGTGTTTCTGGATTGGACCTCTGGCATTTTAAAAAAAATCTTGGATAGTGTGAGTTAAGTGTACTGGAATTTCTAATCTAGAGAACCTGGTTTTTCCAACATTGTTCTTATTCGCAATTATGTTCTTTCATTTTCTTCTCCCCAAATGCCAGCATCTGCATGCTGTCTCTCCTAGGCAGGGAAGAATTGAAAGTAGCCATGAGCATAGAAGCCCACCCCTCCTCGACATGTCTTAGAGGACCATACATAAATATCCGCCCTGTGTGGTGACACAGACGTGCTATGACTCTTTATGAATGCTGCACCATGAATATTAAATTGCATTCCTGCACATTGGGTGTCTGTTGTCCTGATCCTGCCTGTGATTGAAAACCAAGTGATGGGAAAAAAATCAGATGTCTGATTCCTAGTACGAGGACGAAGTTCTCCCCTGCAGTGTCTTCTCCAGCATCCTCTAGGCTGGCTGATAATGTCTTCTCTGCAGAGGTGACTATTTGTAAAAAAAAAAAAAATTGGAAAGGAAAAAACCCGATCTGACTCCAGCTTGGCTAGAGCAAATTTCAATAGAATGACTTACCAAAGGTTTATCATCCCTTCTAATCACTCCCCCCCCCCTCCAATGTTAACACCACAACCATTCTCCAAGCAGGATTTGTTAACTTCAGGAGAAGATAACTGATTAATGGCAGAGATCTTGTCCGACATAATCACTGTTAGAACTGAAGAAAAAGAAATTTCTTGTAGAAAGCTGAAGCAATTAGAACCTGTCCCTTAATTCTTTTTTTATGTAGTTGAATACATTGAGACCGGCAATTTAATATGACAACAAAGGTGATGTCAAGTTTGTCTTCATTACAGTAAATGTTCTTCATTTTATAGCCTCATTGTTAGAAGGGAGACATTTTCCTGTAGCGCCAAATTCCTTCTTTCCTGAAAATTGGGAGGGGGGGGGGAATCAGCTTCCACCACCAGCTTCACCTTAATTATACAGTGTGTCTAGTTAACAGCTTGTCACTTTTCCTCTGCCTCATTGTTCGTGTATTGAATAGTCATTTATTAGTATCATTAGCGTTCGTTTCCTGAAGGGCAAGTAAACAAAAGCCTCTCTTCCAAGCACTGATCAAAACCTCTGTTAGAATGCATTCCTCGGTAGGAAAACTGGCATTGTGTATCTCTTCCATTTTTATTGGAATGGTAGGTGGGCATTTCTGTTCTGGAACTGGTATCCGGGAGCTGCATAAGACACATCTAACAGTCTATCTGTCACTCAAATCCCCCTCCCAGCACAGACCCCAACCTGAATTTTTATGACCATTTTCGGTAGTTGCAATATGGGATTACATACATCTTTGATATTTTGACTCAAAAATAGAGGCACAGGGAACCCCGAGATCCAGATGTAATCATGCCATCTGATAAATTTGATTCTCAAAAGTATCTCTTCCTACACCCCTATCCAAGAAATATTAGCTGAACTTTGATAAAATTCTGATCATATCCATTAGTATTTTATCTGTATTTGTTGTTATTAATGTACTTGAACGTACAATACTGTACTCATTATTTTTACATTTTGTTTCAGGATGCTCTTAATAAAAGCAATAATAAACATCTTAAAGAGAGTAATTTAAAACGCCACTGACGTTGCCTTTTTTGAAAAAGCATCCCCATGGCACGTGATTCACATTCGGCTCCTTGACAACTAACCCACATTTATGATGGTTGCAGTGTCCTGAGGTCATGTGAGAAGCAAAGTCAATGGAGAAACCAGATTCACTTAAACAATCGGGTTACTAATTCAACAACGGCAGTGATTCACTTAACAAATGTGGTGAGAAAAGTCGTAAAATGGGGCAAAACTCATTTAGCAACATAAATTTTCGGCTCCATTGTGGTTGTACGTTGAGGACGACCACAATCGACCACCTGTACTTTAGAGAATCCTGTTTTTCCAGGGGTAAATTGAATTCAGCAAGAAAGCAGGAGACATTTGTACTCGGGAGAGCCTGATCAGAAAATAAACATGGGCTCTCTTTCTTTCAATGTGCTGCTAACATTTTTTTGCCTCTGGCGTTTGGAGCCCCTTTTCAAAAAGCACAGCCTGAGGATAGCAAGTTGAGGAAACCGTCTGATTCTGAACTATTTGGAAGCAGAACCAAGGCATTGAGATTTCAGCATTGGTCCTGATCTCTCCTGTATTTTAAAAGGCTCGCCGTGTTTTCCATTGTAGAAACAACAATGCCTTTGATGATCGCAATTTGTGATGGCAGGGATGCTTAGCTACTCCTTTCCTTTGAACTGAGCACTGCAGAAATTTGCTCTGATTCACTGCTCTTATGGGAATCTGTGTGGCAAAACCCCAGGCAGCAGCTTTGCGGTGCCTTCGTTCCTGATGCTGCAGTGGATGGCAGTGGGACCTTTGTGGGTTGTTAAAAAGAAGAGGTGTCCTTGTCAAAGAAGACAGAAAATCCTTGACTCTTGATGCTCTTCTGAAGGCACCTCCTGGTAGTCCGAGGGTAGAACACTTGTGACTATTTCAGTCGGCCAGAATAGTGTGATTTTTTTTAAGATTAAGCATCTCATGGATGTGATATCATGGAGTAAGAGGTGAAAATAGGTAAGGTGTTATTTTTCTGCAGGTTAATACCTGGCCTAGGAGGAGGGGAAGTTTTTGTATTGTATGTAGCTCATTACTATCTTGAGAGACGAACATTTCCACGGTGTTTGAACCCAAAATAAAAACAACTCATATCCTCTGTGGTTAAGTGACTTCATTTTCACAGGACTGTTTACTAAGAGATTAGTGGCCACATTTTAAACCATTCTGGCTGCAGTTTTATTAGGACTAAATCCTGTTGATTTTATGGAGCCTTATTTCTGACAAGAAATATGTAGAGTTTGTCTTAATTTCTGGGAAGAAATTGTCCTTTAAAAATATTCTTTTATTAGTTCAAAGGAAATGGTGATTTATACAGGAGAAAAGAAGTTAAGATTTTAAAGAAGCACTCTGGTCTATTCTGAACAGTAAATGGCTCATTCCTACTTCTTTGCTCAAGTAGTCTCTTAAAGGTGTTTTGCATATAGTTTTAATAAATATGTTTAATGTATCACCTCAGATGCTTTAAACTCATTGCATTTTTTAATCACATGGGCCCCTTAAGGCAGTTCAGAAGAAACATAGAAATACGCATGATTTATGCTAACCTTTTATTATGTTATTTATTAATTTTATATGCCACCATTATGATAATTGAAAGCTAGATATCCAGATTGTTTATTCAAATATTTAAAACTAGGTTTGGAGATGATAAATCCTCTAACCCTAGGCTTTGAATTGACTAAAGATTTTGTTAGTATACCCAGGGGTTGGTTTCAAAAATTACAGCAACAGATTCGCTGCCCCGTTGCTTGGTGGGCGTAGCCCAGTCAGCCTCCTGCACCATGGGGGGGGGGGCTTTTTTGCCCACCCCAGGTTCCGGAGGCTTTCTTCGAGCCTCCGGGAGGGCGAAAACTGCTTCCCTTGGGCTTTGGAGGCCAGAGGTGGGTTGCCAATTTTTTTACCATCGGTTTGGTCGTGCTCCCATGTGTGCATGATGCTTTTGTGCATAAGTGTCCGGACAGGTGGGCGGAGCCTCCTGCCACCACTACTACCAGTTTGGCTGATCTGGGCCAAACCGGCAACAACCCACCTCTGCTGGAGGCTTGCTGGAGGCCCTCCGGAGGCCAAAAACAGGCCCATTTCCAGACTTTCAGAACCTCCAGTAGGCCCATTTTCTTCCCTCCCTGAGCTTCCGCGCAGGCCCTGGGCTTACCTGGCATGATGAATGGGCCACGTGGAGACTCCTAGGACAGGCTGGGAGGGGGTGGGGAGGGGTGGGCATGGCCAGCCAGTGATGGCATTTGGGGTTCACTGAACTGGGCAGAATTCTAGCTAGAGGATCACCTGAACCTGTGCGAACCTCCAGCAGCCCACCCCTGAGTAAACTTCAACTCCCAATAATTTAATAGTTCGTTCAAAAATCATTAGCCATCTTTAAATGGTTGCCTTCAGGCGATGTTTAGAAAAGAAATATTAAGGAGCATTTATTTCACGAATTGAGATCCAGCAATGTATTCAGTTAGACAAAAACAAACTGAACAATAAAGCTGCTTCTAAAATAGCATAGTGCTGGTCCTAATTTGATGGGACTCATTCACATTTTGTCAGACTACTTCTAAAAGACAAGGTCGTGTAGAAATGCCATGAGTTGGGCCATGACATGGAATTATTCTAAGCCAGAACAGGTCTGTTTTGTGTGTCTGTGGCTTAGGAGGGTCACTGAATATCAGTGGTTTTTGAGCACCTAAACCTCTCTGCAAATCCCAGCTTTTGTGTTTTCAACTAAGCAAATAATTGCTCACTTTTCATGTCCTAGCCTACATGAAAAGGGTATCTGTTTCAACAGGAATGGGATTGTTTTTGTTTAGAAAGGGCATGGGATCCAACTTCCTTTTTTAAAATCTACTTTGAAAAAAAATTAGGAGGCCCAGTATTGTTGATTGTATCCAACCTCACATAGAATATTGCAACAGGTACTTTTAAAATTATTGTTCCGGAACATTTAACAGGAGGCAACTGGTTGGATTCATTTATCAGAGTTTGCTGAATTAGCTGGATTCAATTAATGGGTTCATATACAATATGCTATGCCCAAATGAAAGAAGCTATATTATGGGCTTAGTCGGATACGCACACCTAACTTGTTAATATGTATCAGAAAGCAATGTTTGTGCCAAAAGACACACCCCTTTTCCGAACTCTGATAGTGAGAAAAGGTAACTTATTAAACCACCTTAATCATGAAAATATTTCTTTTTTCTTCCTTTGTTGGTTCTGAACAATGTAACAAAGTATAGTGTATGAAGCCTCTTTGGTTTTCTCCCTTTCCCCCCTTTTTAACAAATTAAGTCATTTTCACAGCACTAGTAAAAACACTCCGGTCATATCACACCTGGTCAACAAACTTTCTGAGAAAGAATGGGCCTGTTTTAAAGCTATCTCATTTTGAAATAGTTAGAGCAAAGGTGACATTTCTTCCTTTAGAGAGCACAATCCTTGTTGACTGTTATCGCCCCCTTGAATAGGATTACACAATAGATATCCTAGACATGTTCTTGGTCTGATTCCAATCTAGACCAATCTGTTAGCTGGTCAGTCCCAAAGGTGCTTGTTTGAAGAGGCAACTGGACTTTCTGGTTATTTTTAGAACACTTCATTTTTCATCCAAGAAGCTTCTTCAGCTCTGACTGGATTCCATTCCCCGCCATGCAGTCAGAGCTGAAGAAGCTTCTTGGATGAGAAGTGAAACACCTTCAAAGAAAAAACAGAAAGTCCAGTTGCCTCTTCAAACAAGCAGTTTTGGGACAACTGTGACTGACTGAGAATATCCATAGACATTTACCTGCTCAGTGTTCTTACAGTATTCTTTGATCCTGCCCAGTTTGAGAATCGTGCTTGCTGTACCTAGTGAATATTTATTTATTTATTTATTATTTATTACTTGAACTTATTAGTCGCCCCCTCTCCCCACAGGGACTCGGGGCGACGTACAAAGGTATTATATAGCGTATAGAGGAGGTAAGAATAAATAAATAAGTTACAATACTTAAAAAGTTAAAACCCCAGTGAAATTGACCCTTAAAAACTAAAATTACAATTAAAAATGCCCTGGGCTGGGGAGGTTGTAGAGTTATGCCAGGTCAGCTAGTCGAAACAGGTAGGTTTTCAGCTTCATACGGAAGGAGCGAAGGTCGGTTGTAGTTCTGATGTCTGGGGGGAGGTCATTCCAAAGGGTGGGGCCCACTACAGAGAAGGCCCTACTTCTGGGCGCTGCCCTCTGGCACTCTCTGGAGGACGGCACCCGGAGTAGTCCCTCTCTGTGTGAGTGGACGGGTCGCAGGGATGTATGGGGCAGGACGCGATCCCGCAGGTAACTAGGCCCTGTGCCATGGAGCGCTTTGAAGGTGGTAACCAGTACCTTGAAGCGCACCCGGTAGACCACAGGAAGCCAGTGCAGCTCGCGCAGGATAGGTGTTATATGGGAGAACCTCGATCTCCCCATAATTACCCGCGCGGCTGCATTCTGGACCAACTGCAGTCTCCGGGTGCACCTCAAGGGGAGCCCCATGTAGAGAGCATTACAGTAGTCCAGGCGAGACGTCACCAGCGCGTGAGTGACTGTACGCAAGGCCTCCCGGTCCAAAAGGGGCCGCAACTGGCGCACCAGGCGAACCTGGTGGAACGCCCCTCTCGCCACGGCTGTCACATGATCTTCCATAGACAGCCGGGCATCAAGGAGGACGCCCAAATTGCGTGCCCCTTCCACCGGGGCTAATTGATCATCTCCGATGGTCAGCAATGGCATATGCTGGTTGAACCGGGAAGCCGGAAGCCACAGCCACTCTGTCTTGGAGGGGTTGAGCCTGAGCCTGTTGTCATCCATCCAGACCCGTACGGCTTCCAGACATCGGGACATCACTTCAACAGCCTCGTTGGGGTGGTTTGGGGTGGAAATGTACAGCTGAGTGTCATCAGCATACAGATGGTATCCCACCCCAAAACCACGGATGATCTCACCCAGCGGCTTCATATATATGTTGAACAGGAGAGGCGAGAGGATCGAGCCCTGTGGGACCCCACAGATAAGGGGCCTCGCGGTCGACCTCTCCTCTCCTGCCAACACACATTGCGTCCGGCCAGAGAGGTAGGAGCGGAACCATCGTAATACGGTGCCCCCGACCCCCAACCCCTCCAGACGGCGCAATAGGATACCATGGTCGATGGTATCGAAGGCCGCCGAGAGGTCTAATAGGACAAGGATGGAGGAACAACCCCCATCCTTTGCCCTCCAGAGATCATCCACCAACGCGACCAAGGCTGTCTCCGTGCTGTGACCGGGCCGGAAGCCGGACTGGCGCGGGTCTAGATAATCAGCTTCTTCTAGGTGACGCGGAAACTGCTGAGCCACCACACTCTCAACAACCTTCGCTAAGAAAGGAAGGTTGGAGACAGGACGGTAATTTGCTAGCTCCGTTGAGTCCAGAGAAGGCTTCTTGAGCAGGGGCCTCACCACCGCCTCTTTCAAGGCGGCTGGTAAAAGGCCCTCACCCAGCGAAGCGTTCACCAGCTCCAGTAGCCAGCCTCGTGAGCCCTCCCAGGAGGCCAGTACCAACCAGGAGGGACACGGGTCCAATAAACATGTAGTGGCTCGCAGTCGCCCGCGCAACCTGTCTAAATCTTCGGTGACAACAGGGTCAAACTCCTCCCAGCATGGTCTCTCAAGACTAGCTTCAGACGTCCCCACTGGAGCACTGAGGTGGGTCAAACTCCTCCCAGCATGGTCTCTCAAGACTAGCTTCAGACGTCCCCACTGGAGCACTGAGGTGGGTCCATCCCCTTCGGATCCGATCGATTTTATCCTGCAGGAACTCTCCAAATTCCTCTGCCCGGCCCAGTAATGGGGGGTCCCGCTGCCCCTGTGACAAAAGGGAGCGGGTCACCCGAAACAGGGCGGCAGGGCGGTTCTCCGCGGACGCTATAAGGGTGGCACAATACTGACGTTTGGCCACTCTTATTGCCACAAGGTAAGTCCTTACGTAGGCTCTTACTTGTGCTCGGTCGGATTCGGAGCGGGAGGACCTCCACTTGCTCTCTAGGCGTCTCCTAAGGCGTTTCATTGCCCTTAGCTCCCCGTTAAACCAGGGGGCCCGGGTAGAACGTGGCCGTCGAAGAGGCCGCAAAGGCGCCACCCGGTCTAAGGCACCGGCGGCCGCATTATTCCAAGCGGCTACCAGGTCCTCTGCCCGGGGGTGGGGCAGGTCTGCAGGAGGTGGCCCAAGCTCTGCCTGGAACCTATCTGGCTCCATCAGACGCCTGGGGCGGAACCATCTGGGATAGTCTGGTTCCGCCTCCCCGCGGTGGGGAGCAGCGCCAGGGAAGTCCAGCTGGAGAAGTGAGTGATCTGACCATGACAGGGGCGTGATGACTAAATTCCCTCTTCCCAGATCACTCGTCCACTGGTCGGAGACAAACACAAGATCAAGTATATGGCCTCTCTCGTGTGTGGGGTCCTGAACTACTTGAGTCAGATCCATGGCTGTCATGGAGGCCATGAATTCCCGGGCTGCCCCGGATGCCTCTCCCGTCGATGGCAGGTTAAAGTCCCCCATCACTAATAGCTTGGGGGTTTCAACCGCCATCTCCGTGATCCGCTCGAGGAGCCCGGGCAGGGCCGCTGATGTATGGCGGGGAGCCAGGTATACTATCAACAGGCCCAGCTGACTCCCTGGGCCCCATTTCACACCCAGAGACTCACAACCAGAAATCTGCGACACAGTGAATTCCCTCGGTGCCAAATCTTCCCGGATGATTATCGCTACCCCACCACCCCTACCTTGGGCCCGTGGCTGGTGGAATACACGGTAACCTGGAGGGCACATTTCCCTGAGGGGCAACCCCCCCTCTGGGCCCAGCCAGGTTTCCGTTATTCCTGCGAGGTCCGGCTCCCCCTCTGTGATCAAGTCACTGATGAGGGGGGCCTTATTAATCACGGACCTCGCATTACATAACATCAGCCTAAGGCCCAGGTTCTGCCGATCCTGTCCACCTAGCCTGCGGGGGTTGGTACAAGCGACCGGGCGTATCCAGCGGCCCCGGTCTCCCAACCGATTATATGTTCTTCTAGTGTCCTCGCGCCCACCCCTCCCTACGACCGTCGCAATTGGAATTCCCCTTGTAGGAATGGTGTTTCCTCCCACCCCCCTCACTCCGCTCCCTTCCGTCCTGACCCCACCTGTTGACCTGGCAATGTCCATATCCCAAGGCAAAGTAGCCCTCCCCCCCTCCCTGGAACCCCTTAAAACCTTTAAAAAACATTTTATTAAAAAACCCCTAATCCCCCGCTTCCTCCACCTCTCTGGGTTAATAAACCCCTCATCGAGGTGGGCCCTCTTCAGGGCAAGGGGGCATGCCTGCGAGAGGGGGGACCCTCGCAGTCGAAGAATGTCAGACCTTGAATAGATAAAAATGTTAATCAATCCATGACTATGGCTGTGGCATAGTAGTCCTTGACGTACGACAATTGAGCCCAACATTTCTTCTGCTAAACGAGATCATTGTTAACGGAATTTTATCCCATTTTACAACCTTTATTGCCACAATTGTTAAATGAAACCCTGTAATTGGTAAGTTAGTGACACGTTTGTTAAGTGAATCTGGCTTATCCATTGGCTTGGCTGGTCAGAAGGTCACAAAAGGTGATCAGATGACCCTGGGACACTGTAACCGCCATAAATATGAGCCAGTTGTCAAGTGTCTGAATTTTGATCATGTGACAATGGAGATGTTGCAATGGTGGTGTGAAAAAGGATCATCAGTCCTTTTTTTCAGTGATGGTCACCAAATGAACTGTTGAGGACTAAACCTCTAGTTAGAATATTTAAAAAAATATTTAAAAATTACTAGGCTATCCTTTCTAAAAAGTAGCGGGTTTACCAGTTTAGCCTGGTGTTTAATATTCTGAATTTTAGTTATCACTAGCTGAGTAAGAGATATGAATTAGTATTAGAAGTTAGAATAGCTCGACCTGTAATTTAGGTTTTTTGGGGGGATGTGCCCAGCTAATTTGACTGTGTGATTGTGAGCCCTTTATGAAAAAGGAGGTGTCATATTCTCCAATCAAGGGTGAAACTTGCCCTTTGATGGGCATATTAGGGACTGTGCTAAAACAAAAACTGGATGGAGGCAGGACTGAACCAAAATCTCCTTTTACAGGAAGTCCTCATTTTACAGCCAGTTGCTTAGTGACTGTTTGGAAGACTCACCTGAAAAAGGACGATTACAACCAGATTCAAAGTTCTGGTGGTTGGGCCCTCTCCATGGTCACATGACCTAACTCACTGACAAAAGTGACTTATGACCACTGTTCACACTTATGACCATTGCAGGATCTCCATGATCATATTTGTCAATCTGAAGCGAACCTGACTGGAGGCTTCAGGGTTGCCACAGTGTGAAGAAGGGATGGGGGGAGCCATAGTTAGATGGGGGTTTGTAGCCAAAATGAAATAGTTTCCTGTGGGACCCAAGGACATTCCAACAGGTGGTTGGAAAGAGGAGGAGCAGCGTATCCAGGCAACCAGCTATCACCGTGATTGGATAATGTGACTGATTGTTTGGGGAAAGGGAGAACTTTCACTTTTTAATCAGGTGAAAACTGCAGGAACTTTCTGAGTTGGTTTTCTCCAGCTTGTGCCAATATGATATCGCCAATAAAATTGTTCTTCAAGGAACTTGTCTGCCTTGGAGTTCTGCTTTCTATGGAGTTATTACTTGGAAGACTGACAACATGGTCAAAATTAAAATGCTAGGCAGCTGACTCATATTTATGATGGTTGTAGTGACCCGGGGTCCATATGATCACTTTTTCTGACGTTCTGAAGAGCAAAGTCAGTGGAAAAGCCAGATCCATTTAACAATCAAGTTACTAACTTAATAGCCGTAGCAATCCACTGAACAACTTGTGGCAAGAAAGGGTGCAAAATGGGGCAAGACTCACTTAACAACTGTCTTATTTAGCAACAGAAACTTTGGGCTCAACTATGTTCGTAACTTGAAGGCTACCTGTACTGTGGTTGTATGTTGAGGACTACCTGTACTTAATTTTGGTATAAGTTTAAATAATCTTACGTGCAGAATTATCCCCCGTGAAAGCTACGTTTAATTCCAACTATGCAATTTACACCAGGGAGGCAATATACGGTAGTTTTCTTTTATCGAGTAACATTGTTACTTTTAGGCCTTATTTGGCTGTTGCAACAACTAAAATCCCCAGACTGTGTGTGTATTTTAGAACAAAGCTCTGCAGTTCCTTCACTTCACTTTTAGGACATGGAGGCACACTTTGTGAAGAGGTTTTGAAGGCATATTTTGCAGATTTTTAAATTGGTTTGCATAACCTTAGCATTTCCCCCTCTGACTCGTGCCTGTGTTATCAAATAGGCGCAACATATGCAGGGCCTGAGGCTTATGAAACTTTGGGGACCCATAAAAAAAAAAAAACCTGAAAATATGGAATGGAATAGTAAAATCAGAAAATTCTACAACCCCCAAATTAAATTCATTGAAGACATTATTGCTACTTTATTATGTGTATACTTCATTTATTACTTGCATTGTGTTGGAGAATGTAAGGCCAGGGAATATCTTTATAACCCTATGCTTTGTAGGCACTTGCTACTACTAAAGATAAATGTGCTGAGGGACTGCCAGGTTCTTAATTTGGCCCACTCCTGTTACATTACAACCTGTTAACAACTCCGGAAATTTATTCTCAAGGCTGTTGGCTGCAGGTTGCACAATTCTGTGACACAAAATAGAAAACGTGTTGTGCCCTGGAGTGTGAGAAAAGCTCTTAATATTGTTGTGCTATTACTAAACTTGTCTTCTGGGAGAGAACCGTTCACACTCCCGAAACTGTATGGTCTGTATCAAACATCATTAACCAAAGTGAGGAGGAAGAATTTCCCATTCTCATCCATCATGTTTTCCACGTTGGTCTTATGGCCATGAAGAAACATTGGATGTGGGATGAATCATAATCAAACACCATCAGCATGTACTTCTTGTGGAAGGGAGTATTGTCATTCATTTTTAATAACACAATATTGCTTAGATGACGTTGACCTCATCATCGTCAGCGCCCAGCATAAAAATGCAGGCATTTGAAAAGAAACTAATGCAGGTAGTCCTCAATTTACAACTACAATTGAGCCCAAAGCTTATGTTGCTGAGTAAAACACTTAAGTGAATTTTGCCCCATTTTATGACTTTTCTTGCCACAGTTGTTAAGTAAATCACCGCAGTTGTTAAGTTAGTAACCCGGTTGTTAAGTGAATCTGGCTTCCCCATTGATTTTGCTTATCAGAAGGTCACAAAAGGTGACCCTGGGACTCTATAACTGTCATAAATATGAACCAGTTGCCAAGTGTCCAAATTTTGATTACATAACCTTGGGGATGCTGTGAGTCATGCTGCAAGTCCTCAACTTGCAGTAGTTCATTTAGTGACTGTTTGAAGTGATAAGGGCAAGAAAAATGGCTATAAGTCACTTTTTTCTTGCCGTTATAACTTCAAATAGTCACTAAGTGAAGTATTGCAAGTTGAGGACTACGTGATGAAGAGAATATTTGTGGCTCAGGACTAAATTGTGGGGTCCTTAGTGCTCTCTTGAGCTTCATGGTTTTCTTGCAGACATTTCATTACCCAACTAGGTAACACCATCAACACTCACTGACGATCATATGCAGATGGCTAACAAGAAAACCAAGCTCAGAGAGCACCAAAGAGCCCAGGTTAAAAAAAAAAAGTGAACATAGTTCCAAGTACAGTATAATCGAAATAATGGGTTTCGGCGTGGGAGGGGCGTAAGGAGTAAACTTCCTGAAACTCTCGGGGTTAACCCGGGACTCGTTTGCCCAGTATTTGTCTGGGATCAAGGATTGCACCAGCGTTTCTCTCTTCCGTAAGAATTCTTAAAGCGGGAGGAAAATGTTGGACGACGAACGTCGGTTGCTCACTTTTTCCACTCTTACTATATTCTTTGCACGCACACAGCCCAACTTCCGCGAAAGCTCAGGTTGCCCTGGGGTTGCTTGGCAAATTCACTCTCCGGAAGGGGCAATCCAGTGCGGGGCGGTTGGGTTTTGCCATTCACGCGGAGCGCTTCAGACTCTCCCTTCGCCTAGAAACGTGTGAACGGACGGAGGTGATTTTACCCGCCGTCTCTTAGTTCACCCGAGAAAGGAGGGAGGGTTTCCCATGGAAAAGTAAAGCGGGGGTGGGGGGGGGCACTCCTAATGGAGGAAACGGCGGAGGTGGATTCTCGCCTAGGCTTGGGATCTAACTTCCAGAATTGCCTCTGCTTGGCTGAATTATTTAGTCCAGCCATACTTGGAGAAGGCAATTCCCGAAGTCTGAACTTTGGGCGAGAATACGAGAGTAGCCGTATTCTTTGCGGCTTTGCGAATGGAGGTATGAGGCGCTGCGCTTCTACTTCGCTCCGGTCCGGCTTGGATCCGGAGATGGCCGGGTATCGCGAAGGAACGGAGCGGGGCTCCAGCGGCTGCGGTTGATTTTTTTCATCAGAGGGGTGACTGGCTTTGTTCTCTTTCTCCCGACCGGTTCCGCCTTCCCCTTCCTCCTCCAGGGAGGCTCGGCACTTTTCTCGGAGACCCGTCCGAAGACCACCATGGAGCGCTACCGCAACCCCACCGAGGTGCAGATGAGTCAGATGGTGCAGCCCTGCCACACCAACCACCGCGGGGAGCTCAGCACCGGGCAGCTGCTGAAGTGGATCGACACAGCCGCCTGCCTTTCGGGTAAGCCGCGCTTGCTCTCCCGGCCTCTGGCAGACGGAGGGGCGGGGACGCGTTTCTTGGCAACCCGCCCTGGGTTGGATCAAACGGGCGAGCCCGCGGGTGGGCCGATGGCGGAGGTGCGTCGCTCTTAAGGTGGACCGGGTGAATTAGGCAAGATCCTCTTCGAAGTGGGGAGTCGTCGCGAGCATTCGCGCCAGGGCTCTGTGGCCGGCAGGAGGGGGTGTTTCCTTGCGAGGTCTATGACAATTCACCGCAGCCACCTCTCCATGTCAAACCTGCCACGGCCAACTCGCCGCGGGCCAAGAGTTAATATTTAATATTAACCAATATTGAAAGAGATGGTGGAATGGAAACATTAAAGAAAGGATGCAAAAGGAGGAACAGAATGAAAGTTGAATGGCCAAAATTAAAATGTTTTTTATTTATTTCAAATAATTGAATAGAATTCTTAAATTGTCCTGCAATTGGGCCCGGCTGCAAGTTGGCTGTGGTGAGTTGGCTTGTGATGAGTTGGCCGCAGGAGGATGGCTGTGGCAAGTTGTCCCTTTCCCTTCCAGGTGTGCTTTTGCAAGGGATGATGTGCATGATAATTTGGGCCCTGAAGTGCAGATTTCAAAAACCATTAACTCAGCCAATGGGAGAGTTCCAAGTTTTTCTGGTCTCATGAAGACAAAGACAAGGGATGATATGATAACCGTCTTCCAATGCCATGTAGTCCTCGACATCACTATTGAGTCCAAGATTTATGCTGCTAAATGAGACATCTGTTAAGTGAATTTTGCCCCATTTTATGACCTCTCTTCCCACACTTGTTAAGTGAATCACGGCAGTTGTTAAGTTAGTTATAAGGCTATTACTGGCTTCCCCATTGAGTTTCCTTTTTAGAAAGTTATAAAAGATGAGGACATGACCCTGGCATACTGCAACTGTCATAAATATATTCTATCAATTTTATATAGCCACCCATTTTGCCATCTTAACTTTGGATGGGGAATAAGTAAAAACCAACAAAACAAAAATGATGACTAACAACATAAACAATAATAACAGTGCAGGCAGCTCATCCACCTCTCATCTCATGCCAAAGAAAACATCAACGATACGCTTACCCAACCTACAGGCTCCATATCTGGAGGAACATCTGGTCATCTCATGCCAAAGAAAACATCAACGATACGCTTACCCAACCTACAGGCTCCATATCTGGAGGAACGTCTGGTCTTCAAGAACTTATGAAAGAGTAGCAGAACTGGGATTAAACAAATCTCAGGGTGCATGTTTAAAAAAAGATGGGCGCTTGAACAGAGAAGGCCCACTTTCTGGGTCCTGCCAAGTGATACTTCTTAATAGACAGGAACCAGAGTATGCTACCCTGCCAGATCGAGTGGGTCACACAGAAACAACTGAAGAAAGGTGGCCACTGATTGTAACATGCAAGTATTTGCAGACCGTTTGCTTTTAGGCTAACCAGCAAACCCAGAAATTATGGAAAGCTGTAATTGAATAAACCTTTGATAATCACAGAACAAAGGATCTTAACTCTAATAGATTCTTACAGCTTTATAAACTTTCCTGCTTCTTCGTTTGTAAGGCAATTAATTCAAAACAATGAATTCAAGTTCTGCTAGTCCAGACCAACTTTTTAAATAATCCTATGGTTGTGAATGCTTGAATATTATCATGCCACAACTTAAAGTGCATAGAAAGGTCGTCTTAACCATAAGATCCCTTTCAGATTAATCCATAAGAAAATAATAAGATCTGTCCTATTTTTAAACAATAGATTGATTGGAGGTATCCTTGCAGCTAGGATATGACAGCTGCAACACCTAGCTTTCCTGGGATCTAGTTTTCAAAGGCAAACTGTTTTTACTAGAGAATTTTCATTTAGCTGTTCATGGTAATGATGGGTACTTTCTTGAAGCTGTTTATTACTTTGTTTTAAAAAGTGCCCTAAACTAGTGGTCATCACCAGACACCATAGCAGTGACTTCCATAAATTAATTAGGTATTAGTATACTTCTTTGCCTAAATGTATTACCATATGATTTCCTGAATAGCAATAGCACTTAGACTTTAATAAAAAATGTATACATTTATCCACATCATTATTATAAATACCTCTGCCATTTTACTCTTTTAATCATCTTTGCTTCTCAACAAAAAAAAATGTATTGACACATTAGTGGGACATCTTTTATATGCAATGCCCACTGATTAATGAAAAGCATTAAGGTATATCCGGTTTGAATGTCAAATATATTCTTCATATAACATACAGGTAGTCCTCAACTTAGAACAGTTCACTTAGCAACCGTTTGAAGTAACAACGGCCCTGAAAAAAGTGAATTATGACAATTTTTCAGACTTATGTTGCAGCATCCCCATGTCATGTGTATTACATTTGGATGCTTGACAACTGACTCATATTTATAACGGTTGCAGCAGAGGTAATATTCTGCCGGTTCACCCCAGTTCAGGCAAACCGATAGCAGTCGGGGCAGGAGGCACCACCCACCCACCCAGATGTCATCCCAGATGCTCTGTGCATGTGCAGAAAGTTTTGCGCATGCGCAAAAGCACCGTGCGCAAGCAAAGCAAGCACACACACGCACTCGCTCCTGGTTCCAAACTGGTAGCAAAGATAAGAGGAAACCATTCCTGGGCTGCAGTGTCACGGGGTCAAGTGTTCACTTTTGCAACTTTCTGAGAAGCAAAGTGAATGGGGAAACCAGATTCACTTAATAACCGGGTTACTAATTTAGCAATGGCAGTGATTCACTTAACAAATGTGGCAAGAAAAGTCGTAAAATGGGGCAAAACTCACTGAACAAATTTCTACTTAGCAACATAAATTTTGGGTTCAATTTTAGTCGTACGTTGAGGACTACCTGTATTGTCTATCTAGTTGTTTCCCTCAATATCAGCTCTGGGAGATTTGCAGAGAGGATGAAAGAACAGCTACTTAAATGTCACCCAACGAGTGTTCAAACGTCGTTTTATTTCTTTTGCTACCTGCTCCAAAGTGAGTGACCACGACAAAATCTTAGCCTTTTGTTTGATTATTATATCACTCTTCAAGATAACAGTGTTACCCTTATATGTAGGAAATCATAATTGCTATTTTTTGCTTGTTCAAACAGCTTAGAGGGCCCCATTTGAAATAACTTGTATTTATTTAGGTGTCTCACTTCTGTTCACTTATGAATAAGATTAATAAAACTGGTTGCAAAGGTTTTTTCAGTTAAAAAGCCTTCTGCAAATAGTTCACTTCTCGTAATTTTCACGCTAGGCAATTTGACATCAGTTTTAGAAAATCCCTCGGCAGGAAGCCATACTAATTTGTTCCTCAGCAAGGGCTTTTTGCTTATATATTTAAAAATGCTAACATTATTTTAGAAAAACACTTTCTATTTGAGTGTCTGACGTAGAAGTTAAGAACAAATAATTTCCTCATTGCTGTCTGTCTTTGAAAACTTGCAGAAACACTTCTTTTAAAAAGAGAGATAAATAGAACATTGGCAGTTAATCAGTTTCACACAATCTTTAAAGGAATTATAATAGTACTTCTACCTTAATATTTGATATGATCATTCAGATGTTCTATCCAGAACAATAGTTCAGATATAGTTTCTAGTAAAATTCACAATACAATAAAATATTGCCTTTTATTGTTTCAGGATCAATACCATTTCAGTGACAAAATCTCTGAGAAATTGGATTTTTAAAAAAATCTATCATACAGTAGTTGATGGCAACACATCTAATCTGGCTTTTGAAAGGCTACTATGTATTTACTAAAATACAAACAAATATTTAGGGAGTTGAAAAGCTGGCAGGGCGACTTTGGCCTAGTAATTCTCTCTCAGCCCAACCTATCTCACAGTGCTGTGGTTATAAGAGAAATAGGAGAAGGAAGGTGTTGAAGTGTGGGCAAGTATGAGGCTTGACACCGCTGAGGTAATTTGGAACGTTTATTTGCAACAGGCAATAACAGCGAAATACAGGAGAGAAGCCCGGCTTTCCCTGCTTGACAGCTATTTATAAGGAGCTGTCAAGCAGGGTAACCAATCACAGGAGGCAAACGGCCCGCGCTCAGCCAAGCCGCGTCTTAACCAATCAGACGCGGCTTGGCTGTTGCTGGCAGTCAGGCAGGGTAAGTGGGTCGTAAGCGGAGGAATACTATAGAAGGTATATTGGAAATACTCAACACCTTGAGTTATTTATAAAAATAATAACGGTGGGAGAAAAAAAATGAAACACAAATAAATAACAAAATCATCTTATGTTTTATTACAGCACATTAGTAGTCATTGGCACCAATAGAACTGTTAAGCCCTATTAGCTGTCTTTTAAGCCGCTCCCCCTTTTTTCCCCCCTTACAATTATGAGCAATCTTATATGATGAAGTAGAAGAAAATTGTATAGGATAAGGATCCAGAGAAACCCCTGGGAGGAAAACATTTGAGCAGCGTTGGACTCTTGAGTTTCATTCATATTACTATTTAATAATGTTGATTTTGGGGCCCTTTCTAAGCAGTGATTAGACACACACATATAGTGTATATAACTGAGACAATAAGCCTCCAAACTTCCTGATAAAACATTCTCTGTTTTCAATTTCATCTTAAGAAACATTTTCATAGTTGTTGCTATTAATTCTTTCCCTTTCAAATTAAATTTTTATGTATAATGTACCCTTAAGATGGCGTTTAATTTCATTGTACGAGTTGCAATGTCAAGTAAACTAAACTAAATTGAACTAAACTAAATCTGGTCAGAATAGACTTGTAACATTTCCCCATTAATTGCCGTTTTCCATAACCCAAATATTTTTGCCAATTTTCATCTCTAATTGGAGCCTGGGCACATCTCATGTCTCCAAAGGGTTAGGATTGATTAATCCAGTTGATACGATTAGCTGGTGATGGATTATAACCAAAGATACAAATCTCGGCCATTTACTCGCCATTATAATCTTTAACAACAAGAATTCTGAAACCGGCAACTGGCATTAGGATTACAGCAGAGAATAAAAGCAAGTTTGGCCTGGCTCCTGAATCTTGTCAGGTGAATAATGTCAGGAAGAAGTAGGGAGACTAGGCTCCTACTGTTCTGCCATATTTAACAATCTTCTGAAGAGCAGAAGATATACTTTATCCAGGGGTGGGTTCTGGCAGGTATTACTGCTGGTTTGTTTGTTGATGCACCTTGCACGCACATGCACAGTGCAATAAAAATAGTTCTGTGCATGCGCAGAAGCGAAAAACAAGATGGCCTATGACGCTGCTTGGAAAACTGGTTTGGGGGTGTGGCAGGTCTGGATCGCTGCCGGTTTCAGTGACCCAGGCCGCCAAACCACTATCAGTTTGGCTGAACCGGTAGGAACCCACCACTGTGCTTGTATGTGTGGAAGCTCTTCTTTACTCACCAAGTAAAACAAGCATTGTTAGTTAAGATCGTCCCTCACAGTTTCCTCATTTAAACCTTAACATGGCAGTTAAAATAGTTAAGGCTTTTGACTGTTCTCACATTAAATTAAATGTGATCTAGCACATCTGTTGATAGAGGCTGTCCTTGTGTAGTTTCTTGTACAATTCTTAAACAACTGCCTGTGTGAAATGAAATTGAGGATTGCAAGTTAGAACTGCCCATAAAACTGTGGAAATGATCACTGTATTAGAAGAGGTGGATAACCTTTTAGTAAAGGGAGTGTTTGGAAAGCTAGCAATGCATCTTTTTGGAGTTGGCATAAAAAAAAAAAAGCTGAGCCCTCTTTTCAGACTCAATGGCCTTTCATCAGTAAGCTTTCTGGGCAACAGAGTTTTTACGTGCCTGGAATTTTTCCCAGTCGTGTAAATCCTCTTTTCTGGACAGGCCTCATGTATTGGACCCATAATTCTTGCACAGTAGAATGTGTACCATGGGGTAGATTGTGCTGTAGCAGCTAGGATTTCTTGTTTCCATTCTAAACCTAATTGCAGTGAAGAAGGAGGGTGGAGAGCTTTCTTTGGTGCAATGATGTACATAACTAATGTGGTTTGTTTGTCTTTTCAGCTGAGAGGCATGCAGGCTGCCCTTGCGTCACAGCTTCAGTGGATGATATCTATTTTGAGCACACAATTAGGTAACTGCCTGACTACCTTGCCTTTTGCTGTTCAACTGGCTTTTAAATAGATGTTTCCCGGTGCTTTCAGCAAACGACGAAGTAGAGGAAACCTGTATCGCATTAATTAGCTTTTTACAGTCCGAATAACGTTGCCAATTCTCAGTCATGGAGCCAATGAACAATATTAAGAGGGGGGGGGGAATGTGCATGTGACCTATTAGTTAAGCAGGAGGGTGGGACAGCATTTCAACTGTGGGGGCATGCGTTTTATGCATTTAACGGAGAATACTGTGCAAATAATGATAGTCTTTGGCTTTTCTTAATGTTGAAAGGCATTCATGTAGGCTTCTCCCAAGAATAGGAGAACCACAGGGTTGTTTCAACTGCAGGGGTCCATTTTAAGAATAGTTATTTCTCCAGAAAAATGCTTTCAGCCATTGAAGACATGCTGCCTTTACTGTTCTGCACCAGATATCTAGAAAAGTATGATTTTTGGAACCCAGGATACAGCTTTGGTATTTTGCTCATTAAGAAGGAGCCAATACCCAATTACGGAATTCTAGTGCGTTTTGATGATACCAAAAGTAATTATGCATTTTAACAAGAGTCCATTTTCCCTTCAATTAAGCAACTGTATTTATCCCAGCCTAAAGGAGACATAGGAAGCTATTTGTTCTTGGGTCAGACTGTTTACTTATTTAGCGTGGAATTATTTACTCATGTTATTCAGTTTTTTCTTCTCCTTCCAATTTTATGTCAGACAGATGCTTATAGATTCTCCTTGGTACTCATGTGGAAAGAATGAAGTCTGGTATGAACCTTTGCAGTACACATTTGTACAGTAGAATAGGCTACTGGTCTCCTAACCCACTACTGCCCTGGCATAGCTAAATGTCCCTACTTATTTTCTGCACCTTCTCGATGTTCCTTGGGTCTATACTCCAAAAGAAACTGACTTTCGGGGCACAGAGGTGACTGTGAAACTCTCAATATCATGATCCCTTAGTGACCATTTGAATTTAGAATGGACCTCCAGATGGTACTTAGAATCCAACTCCATTGCCCAGGGGCCTCTGGCAATCATGTGGGCCACATGTTGGGCTCTCAGAACTAGCCCACATTTATGGCTGTTTGCAGCATCTTAATAATCATGCAACCACATTTTTGATGGTTTTCTGAAAACCAACATTTATTTCCGTTTTTGGCAAAACCAGCTCATAGCGAACCACTACAAAAAGGGTCATAAAATTGGGTCAATCATGTGGATAACCAATTTTATGATCATCGTGACTTATGACTCTATTGAACAGGCTCCAATACAGTCTTAAATCAAGTATCTGTATTGAAAAACTAAGGGTTGTTTATTCACCTATTACTTCAGCTCCTAGAAATCACACAATTGCCAAATGAGGAGCTGGTTTTATAGGTGTGTTTGACTTCCTTCTAGATGCTCTAAAATGGAAGTGGTTTCCTTTTTCTAGGGTACAACTGAAACATCAAAAAGATGACTTGGTTGGCCCACAATAGTTGTTCGTTTTTATGTTCTAAAACTCTAGAGAAGAGTCAAGCTTCTTTGGGATGCTTTTTAATGATCAAATCATCCAAAGTACATTGCTCAGCTGAAGTGCAATTATGGAGTATTACATTTCCTACCTGTTTGTCATATCAGTGCGTTCCCTGATGTCAATTGATGGAAACATAACTTAGTTATTATGCCCTACGGCTTAGGCCTCTGAAAAGAATCTAGAAATAGTTTTTCTTCACTCCGAATTTGATGTATTTTATAGCAATATTTTAAAATGTGTGCATGTATCATAATTTTTTCTGAGAAATAGGAAGGAGCACAGAAGGAAAGATAATGGCTGATTTTTTGTGTGCGCATTTTCCTAGGTGTAAGTTCTGCTTAAGTGAACTATAACTACACTAACATTCCACGCTAACTATGCTTTTTTGATACAAACTACAGTTGGCTTGGGTTGCACAGCAAATTAAGCCATAAGAAATAACAAATTTTGGGTTTACTCTGGGTAGAATCTGATAAGTGAGCTGCTGTTTGGTGACCATTTTGGACTAAGTTTCTTAGAAGCCCCAACTGGCACAGAAAGAAGTCACTTACTAGGGGAATTACGATATTTTTCGGAGTATAAGAGGCACCAAGATTCTGAAGAGGCAAATTTTTTAAAAAAGTTTTTTGCACTCTGCAGACTTCCCCAAAAACAGCCCGTTTTTTTGTCAAAAAAAAGGGGCACAAATAGCCTTTAGGAGGCTTGTAGAGTGCTCCTAGGGACTTGGGAGGGGGGGAAGAGCAAAAAGCGTTCTGTTTTTTGCAAAAATGGGCCCTTTTTTGTCAAAAAAATGGCGATGCATAGCCTTTAGGAGGCTTATAGAGTGCTCCTGGGAGTTGGGGGGTGGTGGAAATGAGCAAAAAACAGCCCAAAATATTTCACTCATTTCTGCCCTCCCCAGCCCCCAGGAGCACTCTGGAAGCCTCCTAAAGGCTATGCATGGCCATTTTTGCAAAAGGGTGGGGTTTTGGAAGGCCAGAAATGCTGTATTCAGTGTATAAGATGCACCCAGATTTTCATCCTCTTTTTTGGGGGGGAAAGGTACGTCTTACACTCCGAAATATGTGCAAATCAGTTCAGATTTGTTTAGTGTTTTTAAACCATATGTAACTTCATTGTTGATATTTATGATTAAAGTAGAAGATGTTCTGCAAAACCTGAAACAACTCTTAAACACTGTGGGCTAATATCTAGATTAAAGTGCATTGTTCTATGTCCCATTAATTCAATTTTCATTCGGTCCTTTGGTTCATATCATACATTATGTGTTTTGAATTGTCCTTTTGGTTTCATCAGTAGATCACTCTTTGTTTGGCTTTATTATCTAAACATTTTGTATCTACCATATATGCTCCATTTATGTTTCACCCTCCTTAAAGCTGTACAGGTAGACCTCAACTTATAATCACATTTGAGCCCAACATTCCCATTGCTAAGTGAGGCAGTTGTTAAGTGAGCTGTGCCTCATTTTATGACCTTTTTGGCCATAATTGTTAAACAAATGTTGTTAAGTGAATCATGCAGTCATTAAGTGAATCTGGCTTCCCTCACTGACTTTGCTGGTTGGAAGCCACCTGGGAAGGTTACAAATGGTGATCACATGACCCCATGACATTGCAACCGTCATAAATACATGTCAGTTGCCAAGCATCCAAATTTTGATTACATGACCATGGGATGCTGCGACAGTTGTAAATGTGAAAATCCATCATGAGTCCTTTTTTCAGTGCTGGTGTAACTTCAAATAGTCACTAAACAAATGGTTGTAAGTCAAGGACTGCCTGTACTTAACCTTCACTTGAGGACACACTAAGATGGGTCTTATGTTCTTCGATGATTAGGGAACAAGAGGAGCTTGCAGTCTTTACTCTCCAGTATTAATTGTTGTGGTGAGTTTAGTAAATGTTATGAATTTATTCAGGATTTATTTATTTTTACTATTTATTGACTAGATTTATATCCCATCCTTTAATTTAGCTCAAGGTTGCATGCCCTCCTCTTGTTTCCCTCCATCCCATCACCGTACAAGGTGGTGGGTTATTCAAGCATGATTGACCCAAAGTCACCCGGTGAATCTTGTGGCCTCATCAATTCCTGTCTAACACCTTAACTCCTGTAACAAAATGTTTTGGAATGAAATGTTAAAGCAAGTCCCAATATCATTTGAAGAATCCTTCTAATGAAGGTGCTTATGTCTTCACCATTTGATTCTACACTAGGCAACTGAAAGTTGAGAGAAAGCCAATGCTGGTTAGGAAAGTTGAATGAAACCTGAACGTCTGTGAGTCTAGGAAGATAACCAAGGGACTGCATGTTCCTTTTCATTTACTGAGTATCTGACATGACTAAATGTATATTTAGCCACATGTGAAATCTTATCTCTATGTCCTACCTAACCAGTGAACTCAAAACGCCCTGGAACTCATGGCTTCCAAAGTCTTCCGTTTGGGAGAAAGGAAAAATAAAACAATATTTATCCACAAGTCTGTCCAGAACAGTATCTTAATCCTTCTGTCCAGATGTCTGCAAGAATTACTTTAAGTGCATGGGTTTTAGACAGCTATTGGAAGTGACAATCAATCAACAAAAGAACCAATCAGCTGCTCAGAATTTAAATATAGCTCCAAATGAACAACCAATCAAACCTGACCAAACTGGCACACAAGACATTTATAAGCTAAGGAGAATAGGACAAGACAATCCTGTTGATGATGTTACCTAGTGTGGTAACAAAATGTTTAGAAACTAAATTGAAACCAGCCTAGAGAGCAAACCACTGCCAAAATCTGAAACCCAAGCTACAAGTATTTTCTATTATTTCAAAGCCATTGGAAATATTTAGATTCATAGCTTTTTTTTCACAAATAAAGCTTATCAGCATGTTTGTAAAATAGTACCTCCCACTCAGATCAACTACTTATTAGAACTACAAGATGTTTTCTATCAATGGCATTTTGGAAAATTTTATCTTACCTTTTATTTCCCCCCCCCTCTATTCCTAGTGTTGGGCAAATTGTCAACATCAAAGCTAAAGTGAACCGAGCATTTAATACTAGCATGGAGGTATGTATGCTTCAACAGTATCTTGTGTGACTGCTTGCTTTGACTTTTGGAAGCTGTGTTTCAGATACAGTTTGCAACTTTTGCTCAATAAGTGTCGAAACTCTTCCCTACATGCTTCTGAATTGTCCACTTAGAGTTGATTATAAACAGGTTGCATCTTCAAGCCAGATGTAGACAACTGACCAGATTTGTACACCTCAGTACCGTTGAAAAAAAAATTCTTAAATAGGAGTGGAATAACTAAAATAATATAATCATCATGCTTCATCCTATTGCCAAAAACTTGAATTTAGAGGACTATGGAAATGTTTCTTGGGAAGGAAATGCAACATTGGGACAGAAGTTATAGAAAAAGTTAAGACTGCATTGTATCTGGCAGGTTCATGGGCATCTTTAGAGTCATAAAGCATTATACAAATGTTTATATTCTGTATCAAGCATCCTGTCAATAGAAAGACAGTTTTGCCAGAAAACAGATCAGATTTACCAATTTCTGCTTGGGGCAGAAATTAAGTAGTTTTAGTGTAGTTAAAATACAATTTGTGTATTGCACATCCCATAGCCGTTGTTGGGATTCACACAACAGCATTGTATGTAATAAAAATTGTATCTAACCCATCTAATTGGGATTTTGGATTTGCTTCTTTAAGTCCTGCGATTTAACAACAACATTGCTAAGTTAGTATTTTGTGGGATACTCAAGAAATGGTAACATAATAAATACCAACATCCTGTTTGCTCAGGTGGGCTGGGAGAAGATGTGAGGGTCTTAAGAACAGTATCCGCACTTTGGCAGGAAGTTGTTTCTATTTGTCTTTTTCAAGTTAAATAGGACACCCAAACACACAGAGACAAGTCTGAACACATTGACTCAACCTGTTTAACGGACCCGTGCCCCTCCTGGCTGGTACCGGCAGCCTGGGAGGTGACACGAGGCTGGCTCCTGGGCCTGGTGAACGCCTCATTGGGTGAGGGATACTTACCAACCGCCTTGAAAGAGGCGGTGGTGAGACCCTTGCTCAAAAGACCTTCGCTCGACCCAATGGAGCTAGCTAATTATCGTCCAGTTTCCAACCTCCCCTTTTTGGCGAAGGTTGTTGAGAATGTGGTGGCGCAGCAATTTCCACGACACCTAGACGAATCCGACTATCTAGACCCACGCCAGTCCGGCTTCCGACCCGGGCACAGCACTGAGACAGCCTTGGTCGCGTTGGTTGATGATCTCTGGAGGGCCAGAGATAGGGGTTGTTCCTCTATCCTGGTCCTATTAGACCTCTCGGCGGCTTTTGATACCATTGACCATGGTATCCTATTGCGCCGGTTGGAGGGGATGGGAGTCGGAGGCACCGTTTTGCGGTGGTTCGGCTCCTACCTCTCCGACCGGAAGCAATGTGTGTTGACAGGGGGGCAGAGGTCGTCCCTGAGGCCACTCACTTGTGGGGTGCCACAGGGGTCGGTCCTCTCGCCTCTCCTGTTCAACGCATATGTGAAGCCGCTGGGTGAGATCATCCGTGGTTTTGGGGTTGAGTACCATCTTTACGCTGATGATACTCAGCTGTACATTTCAACCCCAAACCACCCCAACGAGGCTGTCGAAGTGATGTCCCGGTGTTTGGAAGCCGTCGGGGTCTGGATGGGGGACAACAGACTCAAACTCAACCCCTCCAAGACCGAGTGGCTGTGGGTACCGGCACCTCGGTTCAGCCAGCTGACTCCATCGCTGGCCATAGGGGGCGAACAACTGTCCCCCGTGGAGCGGGCGCGCAATTTGGGCGTCCTCCTCGATGCCCGGCTGTCAATGGAGGACCATGTGGCAGCCGTGGCAAGGGGGGCGTTCCACCAGGTTCGCCTGGTGCACCAATTGCGCCCCCTACTGGACCGGAGTGCCCTGCGCACGGTCACTCATGCGCTGGTGACGTCTCGCCTGGACTACTGCAATGCCCTCTACATGGGGCTTCCCTTGGGACGCATCCGGAGACTGCAGCTAGTTCAGAACGCAGCCGCGTGGGTTATTATGGGAAGTACTCGTTACTCCCACGTAACACCTCTCCTGCGCGAGCTGCACTGGCTACCTGTGGCCTTTCGGGTGCGTTTCAAGGTATTGATCACCATCTTTAAAGTGCTCTATGGCATAGGACCTAGTTATCTGCAGGATCGCATCCTACCACACACGTCCCTGCGACCTATCTGCTCACACAGGGAGGGGCTCCTCCTGGTGCCGTCTGCTAGGCAATGCCAGCGGGCGACACCTAGGAGTAGATCCTTCTCTGTGATGGGCCCAACCCTCTGGAATGACCTCCCCCCAGACATTCGAACTACCACCGACCTCCGTTCCTTCCGGCAAAAGTTAAAGACTCACCTATTTCAATCAGCTGGCCTGGCACTTTCTTAGTTTTACCTCCCGGGGATTTATTTTATTTTAATTGGGTTTGGGGTTTTAATTGTGATGTTTTTAGGATTAGAATATATTTATTTCTTAGTACAGCCTATCTCCCCCTCCAAATGTATCTTAAATGTATTTTATCATTATGACTGGTTTTATTTGTATTGACTGTACACCGCCCCGAGTCCCTTTTTGGGAGAGGGGCGGTCTAAAAATCTAAGAAATAAATAAATAAAATAAACCTCCAGTGCCTTTTCTTACTCTCATTCGACAGAGAGGCTTGAAGGAGACTTAAGTAGTCCTTGACTAATAACCACAAATAACCAAGGAGGTTGTTAAGTATGTCACACCCAGTTCTAGGATGACTTTTGCCATAATTATTAAGTGAACCACTGCAGTCATTAAGTAATTCATGTGATTGTTGAGTGAATCCAGATTCCCCCATTGATTTTGTTTATTGGAAGCCAGCTGCGAAGGTTGTAAATGGCATTCACATGACCCCCGAATGCTGCAGCTGTCGTAAATTCAAGCCAGTTGTCAAACACCCAAATTTTTGATCACATGACTGTGAGGAATGCCAGGATGATGTAAATGCAAATAACAGGTGTAAGTCACTTTTTCCAGTGCCCTTGTAACTTCAAACAATCACTAAAGAATGGTTGTAAGTCGAGAACTGACTGCAGTTGCTTGATGGCAAATAGAGATTGTTGTTTGGATAATAAAAGTAGAAGCCTCTCTGCAGAATTTTTCTGTGATAAGACTTGGAGATCATCTTATGCAATTCCCTGCCAGTGTAGGTATCCGCTACTTAATAGTGAAAAATCCACTACTTAATGGTGGAAAAATCAGGAACGCTGGTACTGCCAGCATGTTTCTTCCTACTTGTGCTCATGTCCTTTGTAAAAATCCAGGGTCCCCCATGGAATACAGCCTTTGATTCATGATGTTATCCTCTATATGGACTAGAACTTTGAGAATGTTCATTGAAAGTGTGTAAAACAGAAAAGCAACACTTTCCTGAATGCCAAACATTGTGCTATGGCGTGTACAGAACTTATATAACCCTCTCTTAATGTTAATTTTTCCTTTTAATTTTGATTGCGTTTTTTTGTAATAATACACAAGTGTCTATGCAGGCTCAAGGGGGACATTTCCACTCCTTTTATTTGCAATTTGGCTTCCTTTGTAGGCGAAAGGAACAGTTTGATCTAAGGGATGTCAGGTTTTGTTTTGTGTTGTTTTGCTGCCTCAGGGAGCAAACTTTTGTACCGTAATTCATTTGCTTAGAAAACAGTAGCAGATAAGAACACAATTATTGCACTGCCTACTGTCTTCTAAATATTCAAAGTATGAATTGCCCTAACTACTGGAACAAAACACAAAGATAAGTGAGCAGTGCAATTCTTTCAAGTGGTACAAAGTAGTCCTTTGAGGAAGGAAACCAATATTTTTTTAATTGATTGATTGGTGAAAGGTAATAGTTACTGGGCTTTTTAAAATAAAGAATCTTAGTGGATTTTCATCCTTTCTCCTGTCGATGGTTTTCAGGTTGGGGTGCAGGTCAGCTGTGAAGATGTCTGCAAAGATGAGCAATGGATTGTGTGCAAGGCATATGCAACATTTGTCACTCAAGGCAAATCAACTAAGGTAGGTGTAGAACCAAAGAAGTACTTAATTTCTCTCACCTCTTTCTTTCTCTCTTCTTTGTAATCCTCAAGATCTATTTACAAGAAATAACTTTCGTTTTTATTCTTTCGGCAGAGTTTCACAGCATCTGTTTTCATGTTATTTACTTACCCCATTGATACAATTGCCCACTTCTCTGGGTGGCTGTCAAGGTTTAAAACAATTAACAACATTGACAAAGGAAAATGGTAAAGTGATAAAATCTAATAACACAAAACATTGCACCAGAGACCACAACTCAATCAGACAGCAAAATCATCAGACTTTCTGGCTGTGCTCCTGAGTGAAAAACCAGGTCTTCAGGGCCTTCTTAAAACCCTGATTTACTTGCAACCTCACTGCTGGGTAATGCAGGGGGCCATCAAGATATTTTAACTCCTATGTGGTTTATAAGCTCATCGAGTTAAAAAAAATTAAACACACCCTCGAATCAAGTTATGATTTGATTATAGTGACTCCATGGGTCCAGACCTACAGTACTCTTGGCTGTATACTAGAATGCTTTGCCATTGACTTGACCCAAGACACCTTTTGATTTTCCAGCCTAGTATATCTCTTTGTGGTCTCCCATCCATTTATTAATCAGTACTAATTCTGCTGACATTTTTGAGATCAGTTGAGGTGAGCTTTGTGCTTTGTTTGTTTATATCTATTCTGAAAAGAGTTCTGCAATACTGAAATAGGATGCTATTGCTCATTTATTTTCAGAATGTGTAGGTTGGTTCAGAGTGACAAACATATTGGCAGTGTGGTTTGATTGATGGGGTGATACCAAATGAGAGTTGATTGCACAGTATTTGTAAATTATGCCAAGATTGCATCTTTATGAGGTGGGGAGTCTGGCTATGATTAAAATTGTTTGAAAATAAGTATGTATACAGTTATCGTGAAACTATTACAGCTATATACAAATAACATCTTGAAATTATCTCCTGTGTAGTGTATAGCTAAGTGAGGACTATGTGGGTATGTGTGCATGCACGCATGTATATACATATATTGCTGTTACTGTGCTGCTGCTTCTTTTTTTCTTTTTATTCCCCCCCCCATTGTTTAATAAGTAAAAACAAAGCAACATCACTTTCAGAACTAAACTAAACAGTCTGAATTATTCTGCAGTCTGCATCGACTTGGAGAGCATTGACAAGTAGAGTTCCACTGGGGTCTGTCTTGGAGCCAGTATTGTTCAATATTTTTAAAAAATTATCTGAATGATAAGATAGATAGGTGTTGTGGCCCAGCAGGATCCGGTTGAGCTGCTGATGGATAGCATATGAGTCTGCCCTGGATGATGTGGAGGACCCTGTGCAGGGTTCAGACTCAGAGCAGGGACCAGAGAGGCTGGTTGGCCACCAGGAGGCGCCTGAGGCATGGAGCAGTGTGGAGGATCAAAGGCAGTTTGTCCCTGATGCTAAATTGAGAAGGGCTGAGAAACGGAAGCAGCAACTCCTAGGCAGACTCACAGAAGATGATTACGCACAGGTGGTTGTGGATTGGCCCCTCCCAAGAGAGATTATAGGTGAGGCTTTGGGAGGGGACATTTGCAGGAAACAACTGTTCGAATTAGTAGTTAAGAAAATCTATCTGTGTATTCTAGCCATGCCTGTTCATTTGGACTATCTGTGTTGCTTCATTTGAATTATCTGGGTTGCTGCAGAGCTACTCTATTGAACTTTTTTTTTTAAATTTAATTTAATTAGCACTTCTAGACCGCCCCCTCTCCCAAAAGGGACTCGGGGCGGTGTACAGTCCATATCAAAAACATCATACATAATAACAATTAAAAATTATTAAATGGATAAATACATAAATAAGAGGAGGATAAAATAGACAGAACTGTAATTGCTAAATAAATAATTTAAAATATACAAAGTTTAAAACCCCAGTGTCTTATAAAATTAAGTCCCCTAAAAAACCAGTAGGAAATATATATGCCAGGAGGTAGACGTTAAGAATTATGCCAGACCAGCCAGTCGGAACAGGTGAGTCTTCAGTTTCTGCCGGAAGGAGCGGAAGTCAGTGGTGGTTCTAATGTCGGGGGGGAGGTCATTCCAGAGGGTTGGGCCCATCACAGAGAAGGCCCTACTCCTTGGTGTCGCCCGTTGGCATTGCCTAATGGACGGCACCAGGAGAAGGCCCTCCCTGTGAGAGCGAATTGGCCGCAGGGATGTATGTGGGAGGATGCGATCCCGCAGGTAACTAGGCCCTATGCCATGGAGCGCTTTAAAGATGGTGGTCAAAACCTTGAAACGCACCCAAAAGACCACAGGTAGCCAGTGCAGCTCGTGCAGGAGCGGTGTTACGTGGGAGTACCTAGTACTCCCCATGACTGCCCGCGCGGCTGCGTTCTGGACTAGCTGCAGTCTTCGTGCGCGTCCCAAGGGAAGCCCCATGTAGAGAGCATTACAGTAGTCCAGGCGAGACGTCACCAGTGCATGAGTGACCGTGCGTAGGGCATCCCGGTCCAGAAGGGGGCGCAATTGGCGCACCAGGCGAACCTGGTGGAACGCCCCCCCTAGCCACGGCTGCCACATGGTCGTCCATTGACAGCCGGGCATCAAGGAGGACGCCCAAATTGCGCGCCCGTTCCACAGGGGGCAGTTGTTCGCCCCCTATGGCCAGCGTTGGAGTCAGCTGACTGAACCGAGGTGCCGGTAGCCACAGCCACTCAGTCTTGGAGGGGTTGAGTTTGAGTCTGTTGTCCCCCATCCAGACCCCGACGGCTTCCAAACACCGGGACATCACTTCGACAGCCTCGCTGGGGTGATTTGGGGTTGAAACGTACAGCTGAGTATCATCAGCGTACAGATGGTATTCAACCCCAAAACCACGGATGATCTCTCCCAGCGGCTTCACATATGTGTTGAACAGGAGGGGCGAGAGGACCGACCCCTGTGGCACCCCACAAGTGAGTGACCTCAGGGTCGACCTCTGCCCCCCCGTCAACACACATTGCGACCGGTCGGAGAGGTAGGAGCCGAACCACCGTAAAACGGTGCCTCCGACTCCCATCCCCTCCAGCCGGCGCAATAGGATACCATGGTCGATGGTATCAAAAGCCGCTGAGAGGTCTAATAGGACCAGGATAGAGGAACAACCTCTATCTCTGGCCCTCCAGAGATCATCAACCAGCGCGACCAAGGCTGTCTTTGTGCTGTGCCCGGGTCGGAAGCCGGACTGGCGTGGGTCTAGATATTCGGATTCGTCAAGGTGTCGTGGAAATTGCTGTGCCACCACATTCTCAACAACCTTCGCTAAAAAGGGAAGGTTGGAGACTGGACGATAATTAGCCAGCTCCATTGGGTCCAGTGAGGGCCTCACCACCGCCTCTTTCAAGGCAGTTGGTAGGAAGCCCTCACCCAATGAGGCGTTCACCAGGCCCAGAAGCCAGCCTCGTGTCACCTCCCAGGATGCCAGTACCAGCCAGGAGGGACACGGGTCCATTGAACATGTGGTGGGTCGCAGCCGTCCACGCAACCTGTCCAAATCCTCGGGGGCAACAGAGTCAAACTCCTCCCAGAATGGTCTCACAAGACTCACTGTTGACGGCTCGTCCGGCCCACTGGAGGGGGCCCATCCGCTCCGGATCTGAGCGACTTTGTCCTGCAGATATTCCCCAAACTCCTCTGCTCTACCCTGCAAGGGTGCCCCCCGCATCCCCTGTGACAGGAGAGAGCGGGTCACCCTAAACAGGGCAGCAGGGCGGTTATCCGCGGACGCAATAAGAGCGGCACAATGTCTACGTTTGGCCGCTCTCAATGCCACAAGGTAGGTCCGTAAATAGGCTCTTACCTGTGTTCGATCAGACTCAGAGCGTGAGGATCTCCACCTGCTCTCTAGACGTCTCCTATGACGCTTCATCACCCTTAGCTCCTCGGTGTACCAAGGAGCTCGGGTGGATCGCTGCCGCAGGAGAGGTCGCAAAGGCGCAACCCAGTCCAAGGCCCCAGCCACCGCCGTATTCCAGGCGGCCACTAGGTCCTCCGACCGAGCGCGGGTCAGGGCTACAGGTAGTGGCCCAAGTTCCGTCTGGAACCTATCCGGTTCCATCAGGTGCTTGGGGCGGTACTAGCTTGGAGAGGCTGGCTCCGCCTCCTCGCGGTGGGGGGTAGTGGAAGGGAAGTCGAGCCGGAGACATGAGTGATCTGACCATGACAGGGGAGTAATGACTAAGTCCCCTATTCCCAGATCACTCGTCCACTGTTCAGATACAAAAATAAGGTCCAGTGTGTGACCGCCCTCGTGTGTGGGGCCCTGAATTAATTGGGTCAGGCCCATGGCTGTCATGGAAGCCATGAACTCCCGAGCCACCTCAGATGCTGCTCCCGTCGACGGCAGGTTGAAGTCCCCCATGACCAAAAGCCTGGGGATCTCAACCGCCGTCTCTGAGATCAGCTCGAGGAGCTCGGGCAGGGCCTCTGATGTATAGCGAGGAGCCAAGTATACAATCAGCAGGCCCAACTGCCTCCCTGGGCCCCATTTCACACCTAGGGATTCACAACCGGGTATCTGAGGAACAGTGAACTCTCTCGGTTCCAGACCATCCCGTATAACTACCGCCACCCCACCACCCTTACCCAGGGCCCGAGGCTGATGGAATGCACTGAAACCCGGTGGGCACATTTCCACGAGGGGTAAACCACCCTCGTGGCCCAACCAGGTCTCCGTTATCCCTGCAAGGTCCAGCTCCCCCTCCGAGATCAACTCGCTAATGAGGGGGGCCTTGTTGGTTACGGACCTTGCATTGCAAAGCATCAGCCGCAGGCCCTGGCTCTGTAGTTCCTGACCACCTAGGCTGCGGGGGTTGGTACAAACGACCGGGCGTAGCCAACAGCCACGGTCTCCCAACCGACCTTGTGATCTTCTCTTGTCCTCGCATCCCCCCTCCCCGCGACCGATGTAATAAAACAACCCTCTACCGGAATAATTTGTTCCCTCTCCCCCCCCACCCTGCTCACTTCCCTCCTGGACTCACCGACTGGCGCTGGCTTCCCTCCCGGCCTGGTTAACCCCCCCCCTCCCTGGAACCCCCTAAAAACAATGTAAAACATTTGACTAAAAATCCCCTCAGAACGTGAGTTGTCTGGGCCCTCAGACAAAGGATTTGTTATCTCAGTAATTAAACAGTGGCAAACAGCCAAGCCTGTGTTCTGGTTTATTCACAGGCGTGGGGGTCAGAACAGATAGGCAACTTATGAAATTTGGTGGGGTGCTGGGCACTCTTTGAGTTTGGTTGTTTTCTTGCAGATGTTTCACTACCCAAACTAGGTAACCTCATCAGTACTAGCATCAGCAATTTAGCACTGATGATATTATCTAGTTTGGCTAATGAAACATCTGTAAGAAAACAACCAAGCTCAGAGAGCACCAACAACTGCTCATTTCAACCCTGAGCTACAAATATTCTCCTTTATCGGTACTTATAACATTGGTAGGATTGGTCAAGGCCCAGGGTAAAAAAAAAAAGATTGAAGTGTAATCTGGACAGGTTGAAAGACAGAGAGGATCAGTTTGCTCATTAAGGTGTTATATTTAGGGAGAGAAAATGTAGGAGTCACATGTGAGAAGGGGGATCCATGGTTTGGAAACATTGCATCTGAGGATTTGGGTGTGGTCATTGAAAGTTGAACAAGCACTATGAAACAGCTACTAGAAGGGCTAACATAGTACTGGGTGAAGCAGAAAATCAAATGCATTAGAGCAGGGGTGTCAAATTCGCATCATCAAGGCGTCGTCACGTGATGTATCATGACTTTCCCCCCCTTCGCTAAATCGGACGTAGGTGTGGCCAGTACATGATGCATTCAACCCACAGCCCGCAACTTTGACACCCCTGCATCAGAGTATCAAAGAAATGTGAAGTCATTATTCCTTTCTACTTGGCTTTGGTGAGACTACACTTGGAGCACACCATAAGATTCTGGGCACCATGTTTCCAGAAAGAGATTTACAGGATAAAGAAGGTTATTGGATCTTGCGGGGGGACAGGACGGTACTAAGCTGAGATAAACCTGTTTACTATTTCAAGGGAGGCCATCAGCAAACCTGAGAGTTATAGATTAGACCAGAAAGCTATATCTAATAAGTTAATATAGCCAGGACCTTTTTATAATTCAAGCATCATCACTGTTATAAACTTAATTTGTGAATTTAAAACACACTGGCAGACCATGGGGAGACATACAAAGTAGACCTCTCAGGATTTAGGTAAGCCATATCTCTTCTACAGGGACAGATTTTTCTGTCCACAAATTGCTTGGATGTGTTTCTGTCATCCCATCATTATTAATGTGTACTTTCATATGCAGCCAAATCAATAATTCTTTTTGAAGTTGCATTAAGTAATATATCTGGGCATACCAAAGCCAAACTACATATTTATGTTAGTAGCAAGTTTTAATATTGTGCTCAGGACAAGGCATGCCCTTTTTGTAACAAAAAGCAATTGTACAGGAAGAGGATTTAATTTTTCCAGGTACTTACCCGCTAATAATAATAATAATAATAATAATAATAATAATAATAATAATAATAATAATAATAATAAATTTTATTTCTAGACCGCACCCTTTCCTTGGCAGGACTCGGGGCGGTGTACAGTCATGTTAAAACCCTATACAAATACATAGACAGAAACGTAGACGTGGACGTAGACATAGACGTAGACGGAGGAGGTAAAAATATACTGTACAATTCTTAATTAAAATACAAATACAATTAAAATTCCCTTAAAAAATTCCCCAATAAAATGTTTAAAATGTTTGCCGCTAAGAAACTCCTTCATCTCACAAAAGTGATTCTTGAAAATTATTTCCAATCATTCAAGAGAATAGAATATTTATTAGGAGTGTGCATTGATCCATATTCAAAGATAGAAAGGTGGCTTATAGAATACAAAGTTACAGAGTTGGATAGGGACCTTGAAGGTCTTCTAGTGAAACCCCCTGCCCAAGCAGAAGTCCTTATAGCATCCCAGACAAAATGGCTGTCCAGTCTCTTCTTAAAAAGATCCATGGTTGGAGCACCTACAACTTCTGAAGGCAAACCATTCTGTTGATTAATTGTTCTCATGGTCAGGAAATTTCTTCTTATTTCTAGGTTGAATATCTCCCATTTGGAACAATTGTGAATGCTCAGATAATACCTGTCAGCTGTAGGCTCATACACTAGGAGCTGTCTACATTTCTGGCCTCATACATTAGGAGCTGTCTGATCCCAGAAAACAATATAATTGATTTAACTGGGTACGGCTGACCAGTGAGGTACATATCCATGCATGCTTCAAGTCACATATTCCATTTAAAATCCAGATCACTGATCACTGGACAGTTCTAGAATTTCCTGACTCCTAACAGAAAAACAGGAATAACAGAGTAACAAGAGTTGGAAGGGACCTTGGAGGTCTTTTAGTCCAACCCCCTTATTTAGCTTTTGCAGATGGGGAGAAATCAAACTACAGAACCCATCCAAGTGAACAACCAAAGAATGTGGGAAGTACATCGAGAGGCTGTTTGTGTAAGCTCTAAAGTTCTAAGCTCACCTAATCTGCAGGGCAGTTATTAGACTACCTGGATGTAAGGTCAGATTTGAGCTGCAATATTTTAGACAAGCAAATGGTCTAGAGTGAGAGGCATGTTATGTATTCTCTTCCTTTTCTCATAGATAAAGTTAAAGCCCCTGGATCCTCAAACAGAAGAGGAGAAAACTGAATACAGCATTGCCGCTGAACGTCGCCGTATGAGACTGGCACACACAGATACACTAAATCACCTGCTTACTAGGAGCCCTGTGCATGCTGGTAGAGTATCCTCTAGCATTCTTTCTAGGGCTTTGGCTGTGTGACATGGGTTACCTTGACTTTGTTTCATTTCACTTCGTTTTACATTATCTCATTAAAACACTTCATTGCTATGGATAAGTCCCTATGCAGGGAGAAATTAAATTGGTAAGGTGCGCTCCGTTCAGGAAATATAACTCAACCATTTGGAATGCAGGAGTATGAGCTTACCATTGTTGGCCATTTGGGAAGCATGGCATTCACTGATAATTGGGGATCACCCATAGATGCATGGGGAACTGTAGTGTTTGTGTAAGTTCCTTTCAGT